>NC_140196.1:27594996-27780736 GCF_965226575.1 Pagrus pagrus | reverse complement strand
GCAGAACCCAGAAGTCTCATTTAACTTAAAATGTGTCCAGGGAAAGGAGAGTTAACTGGCGAGGACACGCATGCATGTGGGCAACATGATTCACATCATGCTGCTGGTTTCACACTATTCCCCTGATCAACAGTTTGCAGCAGTGGTGTGCCAAGAAACATAGTATTGTAACAAAATAGTCAGTGCAGACGAAGCCTGCTAGCAAGTAAAAAAGGATGTATATGATGCATCATTTTTAATATTTTAAAAGGTTTGCAGATGTTTCTTGAGGAAGAAAATGTATCCAATACATTTGTTCAACATTTGCTTGAAGCACTTTCACACCTTCTGTTATTGATTCCAAATTTAATTTCTTCATCTTTCCTTTACCTTGTTTCTTTTCCTCTCTCTCCTCTTTAATATCTCTCTCTTTACTCTCCAGAGCTTCCCTCAGTGTCTCTCCTCCAGAAGACTCCCTCCTCTCCAGTCAGCTGCCACGCTACAGGTTTCTACCCTCACAGAGCTGCACTCGTCTGGAGGAAAGATGGAGAGGAGCTTCATGAGCAGGTGGACCACGGAGAGATCCTCCCCAACCACGATGGAACCTTCCAGATGAGTGTTGATCTGAACCTTTCATCAGTCACACCTGAAGACTGGACGAGGTACGACTGTGTGTTTCAGCTCTCTGGTGTGAAGGAGGACATCATCACCAAACTGGAGAAAGATCGGATCAGGACCAACTGGGGTAAGAGTGAGATCAGAGGGTGCTGGAGGGGAGTGCATGGGAATTCATCTTGGAAGAAAACAGGAAAAATAAACTAATTAATTGTTATAATTTGTTCTAACCTCCTTTATCTGCACGAGTCTTAATTTATTGTATTCAACAGTGAAGCCCATTCCCTTGATCGTCCTCGTCACTGCTGCAGTGGTTGTTCTTGCTCTCATTCTCATCGGTGCTGCTGGATTCATTGTTTACAAAAAGAAGAAAGGTGAGAGAGAAAAAGGAAAGATTTCACTACTTTGATTTCAGTCTTTGAGTTAATTTTTATTTATTCAGGTTGCAAAATTAAAACAAGCATCAGAGAAAGTAAATACAGTCAGCACTACACAGACTGAGTATAAACAGATAGTCAGTTTGAGTGAGTAGAAGAGAGGAAAAAAGGCACTAAAGATAATCTGGCATTTACAACTGTGACTGAAATGATTTGTCTTTTGTTTTGATTTCAGCCATTAGCCCTCCATCTTGTAAGTAAAACTTACTTTGGTTCTATTTCAGCTGATCTGACTCACACTTCATGTTTTAGATTAAAAAATGTTTCACATTATTGTGCAGATTAACCTTTTCAACACTGTTTCCTGTATTTATTGTTTATGAAAGTTCAATATGGGATGTTTGTTTCTGACCTACAGCTCCTGACAACAGTGTAGAGCTCCCTGAGCGAGTGAATCCAGAGACCTGAATGACAAATACACTCAGTGACTTTCCTGGTGTCAGTTTATTTAGCTTTGCAGAACCAAAAGACAGTAAAAGATGGCTTCTTGCACTATAAGTACAGTTATATAAAAATAGCCTATTGAAAAGGTGGGACTGTTCTATGTTGTATGACTCTGATTGGTTGTTTTATGAATTGTTGTTTTCTGTTGAATTCATACTCAAAGCAATCAGGGGACAGCGTATGACCAGACTTTAGTTACAAACTATTCCAACTCTAACTTTACAAGTTGTATTAGCTTTTTACTAATAGAGATTTAATTTAATCACAAAAGTTGTGTTCATCTTTGAAGATTATCTTGACGAACAAAACATGTAAGAATCATAAACTTGTGTTTGACACAGATAATATTCTTGGCAATATTCCTAAATTAAATTAAAAAAACTCATAGACCTCTTGTGGAGGGATCCAGGTCGATGCTAACTTCGGGGTTAGCCTTCAAAAATATGTTATTGCTGCACCACTCTATAGATGGAGAAAGTAGAGTTTGGTCTCTGGACTCATGCTATGCAGGGTCGAAGTGAAGTCTGAACAAGTGAGTCTTGAGTCTTTTGCCGAAGATAGTGAGTGACTCTGCTGTCCTGACATTGGTCTGGAGTTCGTTTCATCACTGACGCGCCAGAACAGAGAAGAGTCATGACTTTGCTAAGCGACCTTTGTTTGCTCTCGGCAATGGTGGTACCACCAGGCCAGCTGGTGTAGTGGAGTGAAGTGCTGGCGCTGGGGCGTGTGGTCTGACCAGTGTTTGGAGGTAGATGGGTGCAGTTCCGTTGACGGCCTCAAAGGCCAGTACCATCTTCTTGAATCGGATGCGGGCTGCAACAGGAAGCCAGTGGAGGTCACGGAGGAGGGGGGGTCACATGGGAGAATTTGGGTAGATTGAAAACAAGGCGGGCTGCAGCGTTCTGGATATGTTGCAGCGGTTTAGTCACAGAGGCTGGGAGTTCAGCCAAGAGTGAGTTGCAGTAGTCCAGGTGGGAGATGACCAGCGCTTAGACCAGGAGTTGCGTTGCATCCTTTGTGAGGAAAGACCGGATACTGCGGATGTAGTAGAGGGCAAATCTGCATGATCGGGCCACAGCAGTGATGTTGGGGGTGCAGGATAGTCTGTCGTCGAGGATTACACGCAGGTTCCTCTCAGTCGATGAAGGCGATTGTGATGTTATTGCAGAGCCTAGTGATCTAGTGTAAAGTGAAAACAGAAGTGGTCCTAGTACTGAGCCTTGTGGGACACCAGTTTCCAGAAAGCAGGGTGTGGACAAGGAGCCATTGCATATGACCTGAAAGGTGCGATTTGTCAGGTATGATGTGAACCAGGTTAGAGCAGAGTCAGCGATGCCAAGTTTAGCCAGAGTGGAGAGGAGGATTTAGTGGTTGACTGTGTCAAACGCAGAAGATAGGTCGAGGAGAATGAGGACAGATGAGTGGGATGAGACTCTGGCGGCACGGAGGGACTCGGTCACTGTGAGGAGGGCCGTCTCAGTGGAGTGAGCTGTCCTGAAGCCTGACTGATTGGGGTCAAGCTGGTCGTTTTGTGAAAGACAGGAGGACAGTTGGTTATAGACTGCACGTTCCAGGGTTTTAGAGAGGAATGAAAGAAGGGATACGGGTCTGTAGTTTCGGATGTCAGCTGAGTCTAGGGTGGGTGTCTTTAGGAGTGGCTTTACTGTAGCTGTCTTGAAAGGAGCTGGAATAAAGCCTGAAGTGAGGGAGGAGTTGATCAGAGTGGTGAGGAATGGCAAGATCGTGTGAGATGTCTTGGAGAAGAGAGGAGAGAGATGTATATCCACAAATTTACAACTATGAACTTTTGAGACTAAACATGTAAAATCTTTTACATTGATGAACATGAATGAATGTTAAACTCAAATGTATTGTTCTTTCTTTTTGTGCTGATGTTTGTCTTTTCAATAAAATCCTCACATTTAAAAGTTTGGTCCACATGCTCATTTTCGATGACACTTCATTTTATTACCTGAACATTCAGTATTCTCACAGAGGATTTGAATGAGAAGATTGATATCAATGTTAACTCTTAGCAGAGTTAGCTCCCAGACAAGGTTAGCTTAGCTTAGCATGGACACTGAAGTTAGAGATTAAACAGCGAGCCAGTATCTCTGTTAAAGGAGCCTTCTGACAACTAAAAAGCTGACTGACTGATGTCCTGTAACGCTTCACCTGTGAGGAGGTCATAAGATATGTTTAGAAAGAAAGAGAAACAAACTGAGACTGAGAGACTCAGAGTGAGATACATGTTGAAACATGTTTATTCACAGTAGTGATTTGAGCTGACGGTTAACATTGATGAAATGTACAAGCAACATACAACAATAATAGAAATGACTTAAATACAAATATCAATACATTTTAACTTAACATATTACAGTTAATATAAACAATTATATTAGAAAGAATGAGAACTTTCACCTCATAATGGAATAAAACAAGGTTGGAGTTATGTGGGAGCTCCCATTAAAGCAGTAGAGTCACACATCTGTGGGTTCTCTCTCTCTCTCTCTCTGTCATACCTTTCTCTGCACACAGTGAGTGTACGAGCTCCTGGAGGAGGAGAGGGGATCCCTGCGCTCCCACTGCCTGATGAGCGGTCATCATCATCATCATGGACCAGAACATCAGTACGTCCCTGAAAAAAACTCGCTCTCACCTAAATTGTGCATTGGCAATGTCCTCTAGCTACGCCAAAGCAGCTGTTGTATCATGTGGCACAGCCATTACGCACGGCTACAGCCCTTAGTGCCGTTTAAAGGACCTGATAATAGGTCACACCTGAAGGTATTCTTACTCCCCAACTATACAGGAAGGACTTGGTCATTTTTTTTACATTACATAGATATTTAAGAGACCCATGGGAATGAGTAAAATATCCTTGGATCTCATGCAGAGATTATTAGATGGTCTTTAGAATCATTTACCAAAAGGTGGCTCAATTCAGCTGATTCTACCATCACACAGTTTAACCACAAAACCAGAGTGTGACCTGTGGAGGAGCTTCACTTGACACGAGCTTCTCTTAAACATGATTTGTGCAAAATTGAGGAGTCTCTCAAAATATTGACAGGGTGCTATCTTTTGCCATGCATTTCTATTTTTCTGTATCTTTTCATTCATGAGGGTGATTTTTAACTAATTCACTTTAAAAGATTCCAGCATGAATACAAGTCTTACCATCAAGTGTCGCTTACTTGTCGTCAAAGACAAAAGCGGACAAAACAGAGTCTTCAGTCAGACTCAATCTCTGACTCGAAGCTGTTTTGATCTGTTGTTTTTTTTATCACCATAGTTATGTGAAAAAAAGAAGGAAGTGAGTGAGTAACTGAGTAACTAACTGTATTATTCACTGTTAACACTTAACTTTATGTGAGGGGTGTTGATGAGGACTGGATCGCTTGGAGGCGGTCTGGACTATTTTTGGTCTCAGGACAGAAACACTCTCTCCTCCCTCTGCGAGGGTAAAATAACAGTAAACAGCTGATCCAGCTCGGTCCTTCACTCACTCATCTTAACCAAATCAAGATGAGAACGTTATTGTTGTTGCTTCTCTTCTGTCACGTTTCATCACCAGGTAAGATCACATTTTAAATCTTTAAACTGTTTAAACTTCACAGTCCACTCGACTCTTTTGCTCCAAGTTTAGTTTAACTTCTGCTTCAACTTGATCAGACTGAATCATACTGATTTCATCATATTTCTGAGTGTGTATTCATACTGAACGGAGGCTGTTTGTCCTGCACATTACATTAAAAAATTTACATTTTGTTCCTTCGCAGCAAACACACACTTCATATCATATTTATATTTTCACTTAGCATCATATTTATGATTAGTGTTATTTATAAGCTCCTTTGTTTGTCCTGCAGTGCTACACTCCCTGAAGTTTTTCATAACTGCATCAACTGGAATCCCAAACCTCCCAGAACTTGTGGCAACAGTAGAAGTTGATGAACTTCTGATGGCATACTGTGACAGCAACAACAGGATGGATGTAAAACATGACCTTGTTAAGTCATTCTTCATAGTGTATCCGGAGCGGTTGGAGTTGTACAGACAACAGTGTTTCCAGGTTTTTCCAAACTCCCTCAAAGCCCGCACAAACAGTTTGATGCGTCTTCTCAACCAACATGGAGGTAGGGGTGGGCGATATATATCGTTTGCGATAATATCGTCATTGTTGTTTTGATGATGTGCAAATTTCCATTATCAAGTATATAAATTACTTCGCCAAAAATATTGAAACGCACGCGGAGACTCCTCACATCTGCTTAATACACGGTGCAGCAACGCTCTCTACAGCATAGGCCTCAGGGCCTCAAGATACCAATCAGTTCAAACTCTGACATCATTTTACACATAACCTGAAATAGAGATTCATGTAAAGCAAACCATCATATCAGTTTGTCTTCCGTGGTCCAGCCACTACCTGTCATTCATCATGTCAACATTAAACAGCTGCTAGTTAGACTCGTTGCTGAAGCTGTTAGACACAAACTACTGATAACAATCTGATGATTCATGAACACACACGACTAAAAAAATAGCAGTCGTCACACAATGTACAATGTTTTTAAGGTCATCTTTCCACTGAATGTTTCATCTGTGAATCAGTGTTAATTACAGTCTCTGTCTCTGTCTCAGGTGTCCATGTTGTACAAGAGGCGGGAGGCTGTGAGTGGGATGATGAGACTGGAGAGGTCAAAGGTTTCATGCAGTATGGTTATGATGGAAAAGACCTCTTGGCATTGGATCCCTATACATTTATATGGATCGCTCTAAGACCTGAGGCTGTCATCGTCAAATCGAGATGGGATGCCAATGTAGATATAGGAAAATACTATAAGTTTGCTTTAACTGAGATTTATCCAGAGTTGCTGAAGACGTATGTGGACTATGGGAGGAGCTTTCCACTGAGAACAGGTAGAATCACCAGACCTGATGTAGTTTTTTAGACACAGTGATCTTCATATAGGCTGCTCAGACTTTACTGTCATTGTATCATTAATCCAACCTGTCTGACATCACCTTTTTTTTGTAGTGGTTACAGTTGTTTTAGTCCTGACCAATCACAGACATCAGACAAAGCTCAGACTGTGATGCCACAGTTTGTGGTTTAGTTTAAGGAAAGGTTTTAGGGAAGTGAAGTTTACACAGTTTCAGTGTTTCAAAATAGAAAAATTTCCTCTGAACATTGACACTGTGATTGACAACCTTACTGTGAATCATAAGAACAGACAGACGTTGTTCTTCTCTGACTGTAGTGAGTGTCTTTAGTGGTGGTGTAGTTCCCTCCTCTGTCTGTATACAGATCATGTGGAGGCTGTGTAGCAGATGTGTTGTTATGTACTCTCCAGAGCTTCCCTCAGTGTCTCTCCTCCAGAAGACTCCCTCCTCTCCAGTCAGCTGCCACGCTACACGTTTCTACCCTCACAGAGCTGCACTCGTCTGGAGGAAAGATGGAGAGGAGCTTCATGAGCAGGTGGACCACGGAGAGATCCTCCCCAACCACGATGGAACCTTCCAGATGAGTGTTGACCTGAACCTTTCATCAGTCACACCTGAAGACTGGACGAGGTACGACTGTGTGTTTCAGCTCTCTGGTGTGAAGGAGGACATCATCACCAAACTGGAGAAAGATCGGATCAGGACCAACTGGGGTAAGAGTGAGATCAGAGGGTGCTGGAGGGGAGTGCATGGGAATTCATGTTGAAAACAATAAAAACAGTAATAATAAACTATTATTGTATTCAACAGTGAAGCCCAGTGCCATGACCGTCCTCGTCACTGCTGCAGTGGTTGTTCTTGCTCTCATTCTCATCGGTGCTGCTGGATTCATCGTTTACAAAAAGAAGAAAGGTGAGAGAGAAAAAGGAAAGATTTCACTACTTTGATTTCAGTCTTTGAGTTATTTTTTTTTATTCAGGTTGCAAAATTAAAACAAACATCAGAGAAAGTAAATACAGTCAGCACTACACAGACTGAGTATAAACAGATAGTCAGTTTGAGTGAGTAGAAGAGAGGAAAAAAGGCACTAAAGATAATCTGGCATTTACAACTGTGACTGAAATGATTTGTCTTTTGTTTTGATTTCAGCCATTAGCCCTCCATCTTGTAAGTAAAACTTCCTTTGGTTCTATTTCAGCTGATCTGACTCACACTTCATGTTTTAGTTTAAAACATGTTTCACATTATTGTGCAGATTAACCCAGGGCCGGCTCTAGCCCATTTGGTGCCCTAGGCGAGATTACTCCCCCCCCCCCCAAAAAAAAGAAAAGAACACTGAACTGAACTGACAAAATCTGAACCATCTGAACACTCACAACAGTTTTATTTGTGCCTATGTAACGGAGTTAGGAATTTGTGTGATTCCACTTGCCATAAAACAAAACTCATCACACAACACTGAGACTTAATTGTCCTATAGTAATTAAATGCAGCACCCCGGTGGATTATGGTCGTGCATTCTGGGGGGGTAGCAGCAGTCGGACCTTGCTGTCGTCCTGGCAGGTGCACGAATAATGAGCTCCGCCATTGTCTCATACTAATTACTTTAATTAGTATACTAAGGGGTGGTTTAAGTTGTATTTTTTTAAACATATAGCTCCGGAACGGTTGAGCACGTCCTTCTTCACAAAAAAGTTGACGGTGTTCTCTCTTATTTTGGTTTATGAAATGGCTAGTGCTACACATTGCTAGCTAACGTGCACCTTCTTTTCATTTTACATTTTTCAGACGTGTATGTGTGTGTGTGTGAGGAACCGAAACTGACTGTACTGTCAATTCTTCTGCCAGATGTCCGAAATAAATGGCAAGATTGCCAACCGTGATGGTCTTCTGCTTTTGTGAAAATACACAACGCAATGAGAGAGTACAAAGCCGCTACACCTAGTCTGACAGTGATTTACAAATAACAGCACATCAGGCAATAAACACATCTGAAGCATAAATTATGAAGAACCATAGTATTGTTCAGTAATGTGACTGCAGCTGTAACATGCAATTACATAACTCACCTGCTTCAAGCTAACTTTCAGAGGTGGATGGTGTGTTGATGTGGGAGCTGCTGCTGCATGACACCTGACTTGTAGCTGTATTCAAACATAGAGTACATCCATACTGTGAAGTTTGTTGTGTCATTCTACTTTATTTAATAAATTAATTAATAAGGTAAGGAAGTAGGTACTGTACAAATAAACTTCATTTTGTTTGCCTAAAACCTAAATTAACTGTAATTGCTAACAAGCTTGTGCCATTCAGTCACAACAACAACAACAATAATGATAATAATAATCATAACAACAACAACAACAACATAGCAGTGCATAACAGACCACAAACAATTGGCTAAACTTATGCTTCAGAGAGTGGTGTGGATGTTGCATCAGAAGGCCCCTCTCCAGCAGCTGTTAGGGGCATCTGGAAATATTTTTTGAGCGCATCTAGACGGATATAGAGTACATTCACTTATTACTGTACAAACAAAAAAAACAACAACAAAAAAACGACAGCAGACAGAATAGGACAAACAGCTGTTGCAGCTTGCAGCAGTTATTTGCATAAGTGGCGTGTTCAACATAACATTTATAATTACCTTTAATAAAAGATACACTACTATTTCACAATAAACAACGCAGAGTACAACCTGCGGCCTCTACTTTGATTCATGAGTCATTTATCCTTCTCAGTAGCTATCAGTGTCATTGCTTAGCGTACTAAGCCAGCGTTGCTTTATTTCAACCTAGCTAGCAAGCTAATACAAATGAAACGTCTTCACACAAAACGGCATTTAAAAAAAGATGACATAATGTTACCTTTATATTGGGACTTCTTCTTCTCCTCTTTTCTTCTCTTTTGGTATCGTGCACCCGAGGGCTTTGACGGCCATTTCATCTCGCAAAATATCAAAACATAACCTGTCTGTCACTTGACGTGACGTGACCTGAACTCTGTGACACCTGTCTGACCCTCTGAGGTGCGCAGCCAATGACTACACGTCACGTGACTCAGCACCACAAGTGAGAAACATGTCATTGTTTATCTGTTTCTTTATTTTGTTAATATTTATTATTTTCATGACAGAACACGAAGGGAGGGCGCCAATGGACATCGGAAATTATTATTGGTTTTTTTTTTTTTTTCTCCCTTGAGGGTGACTGGCGGCGCCCCTCCAGCAGATGGCGCTCTAGGCGACCGCCTATGTCGCCTATGCCTAGAGCCGGCCCTGGATTAACCTTTTCAACACTGTTTTCTGTATTTATTGTTTCTAAAAGTTCAACAAGGGATGTTTGTTTCTGACCTGCAGCTCCTGACAACAGCACAGAGCTCTCTGAGCAGCTGAATCCAGAGACCTGAATGACAAACACACTCAGTGACTCTCCTGGTGTCACTTTATTTAGCTTTGCAGAACTAAAGACAGTAAAAGATGGCTTCTTGCAATAACAGTGAAGTTATATAAAAAGGACTGGTTGAAAAGGTGGGACTGCTCTATGTTCTATGACTCTGATTGGCTGTTTTATTAATGATTTTATTATTGTCATTTTCTGTCGAATTCATACTCAAAACAACCAGGGGACAGTATATGATCAGAGTAACTGCTAACTTCTGCTAAATGTGGCTGCCATTAGCTAGTTAGCTCAGTCAGCAGTGCAGCTAGCGGTTTGGACTGTGAACTCAGACCTATTGGGGAGTGTTGGTGTGTGTCTGGGTCTTCCTGGTTAGCGAGCTAACTCGACAAAGAGATCATAATGTCAAATCTGTCATTTCTTTACATCCTGTTGGTAATTTTATTTAGGTGTCTTTTTAAAAAATGTTTCCAACAACAATTCTTCCACATTGCACCTTTAACCTGGACACTGGTGGTATGAGGAACCTTTCATAGATTATCATGAAAGGTTCCTCATACCACCAGGGCTGTTATCTATTGTAAGACTAGTTGAACCAGACAACAGTGATGGTGGTTGGACTGCTCAGCAGGCCGAGGCATTAATGTAAAGGGCCAGGCAATGTAGTTTAGACTGAGCAGTTCCAGTGTAGATATAAGGCCGGGTCATAGTGCAGAGTTTCTGCTGTTTGTTTGTTTATTTGTTTGTTTGTTTGGCTGAGTGAAGGATTTAAAGGCATCTTAAAGATGTTTAGGTCAGGATTAGAGAATAGTGACTCCTGTCAGAGGGCTCAGTAGATTTGTAGTGGACCAGTCTGATACCCACCGCAGTTCAGTGATGGGTCGAAATGTCATTTAACATGAATACTGTGCAACCAACTGTTGGAAAATTTTACTGTGTATTGATTGTTGATGAATTTTCATTAATCTGATTAATCCAGGTGAGGAAGGAGATTCAGGAGATTCCCTGTCTGTGATTATTTAACCTGCCACAGAATACTCTGTGGAAATGTGCTTACCTGAGTCATGTTGTTATTGATGGGAGAATATGGAGTTTGATCTATCACAGAGCCAGTCCACGTGCTCATTTGTGACTGTAGGAGCAATAATTATATTACCTGAACATTCAGTCTTCTCACAGAGGATTTGAATGAGAAGATTGATATCAATGTTGACTCTGAGCAGTTAGCTCCAAGACAAGGTTAGTTTGGCTTAGCATGAACACTGAAGTAAGAGATTAGACAGCAAGCCATTATCTCTGTTAAAGGAGCCTTCTGACAGTTTAAGCAACATTATGTAACTTTTTCAGTTTCAAAATCATTTGATGGTACAGTGTCTTGTAACAGGGTGAATGGTGTCTCTGTCACTTGTTTCTGCACTCTGTAACTTCAGAGAGAGGGTTGGATCACAGCGTTGTATACACTTTTACTTTTACTTACACTCAGAAGCCCTCAGCATGTCAGAGCAAAGCTGTTATTCTTTACCTCCGAGGTGGTCAGAGGATCAGTTTAGAAAGAAAGTGAAACAAATGATGAAGTAGAAAACTGAGAGACTCAAAGTGAAATACTTGATGAAACATGTTCATTCACAGTAGTGATTTGGGCACTTCGGAGTAAAAAAACATTAAATGTACGAGCAACATTCGACAATAATGACACCACATATACAGAGGTAACACCTGAAGGGTAAAAAGAAAAAATGCATATAATCACATGTTTTTTCCCATTAGAGCTCTGCCCACTTCAAACGGTGAGAAAAGCACAAAAAAAAAAAAGCCAACAGAAATCTCTCATGTGAAATAACCAGAACTGGTCTAACTGTGGCAGAGAGTATTGTGTTCATTACTTTTATTGACAAGGTGAGTGAGGAAATGTGTGTTCAGGGCCTTTAGTTAAACATGCAGTACGTGATTCTGGAGAAACATACTTGATTGTTGAGTCTCATTCCCAGGTCATCAGATACCAGTGCTTTGGGTCAGGCAGCTGTGAAACTCTCAGCCTCTATTTCATACATGTCTTTTGCTGCCATCTAACGGGTGTTTAGTGGTATTATATACAGTATTACAAACAGGGCCGTGACAATTGTATTGTATAGCCTAATTCCCTTTCAAGCAGAAAAAAAGAAATATTTTACACACACTGGGTACTTTAAGGAATCCAAGTTTGACTGGTTCTATCCGAACTGAAACCTTTGTAAAATATATGTGCTCTGTGGTATTTCTATCTACTTTGGTTCAGTTGTAGTTGAGGAGCTGCTGAATGATTTCAGAGGCATCTCTGCATAGGATCATCGCTGTCATGGTGTTATCTACTGTCTGATCTAGAATAAGTTATAGGTGATGATAAAAATGTACATGGGGATACATTCTCTGAGCTCTTAACTATCCACTGAGACCAAGATCATGCATATTGACCTCATAGTTGTGGAGCTATTTTTGGGTATGTCCGTCTAGACAAGCCACACCTACCAGCACCATGTTTATTTCAAAATATGTTTAAAAGTAAATACTTTTACACTTTTAGAGTAACTACAAGAATTAAATTTTTTTCCCCCTCTCTGTTGAGTTTTTGTAAACGCTGAAAAGATTGAATGTCTGAATAATTCGGCACTGTCCCATTACTCTTGTTCTTTTGCTTTTTAATAAAACAAAAAGTCAGAAAAGATGAAGTCAAAAAAAGAGTTTGCTCTGAAATCACTGAGATTAAATCAATGGGCTCAAAACTGTGGAGCTATAAAGAAAGGACAAAATCATTGATGACATGTTGCTGGTACATGAGGGTGAATGTAATCCCTAAAACTGTAGAGCTAAAAGGAAGTTCAGTGCTTAATAGTAACGTTTGCTGTGTGGAGACATTGTTCACCTGCTGTCTGTTTTTAAAATGTTTCTTCTTAACATATAAGACATCACTTGTTATCATTCTTTTGTACATTTTGGTTTTAAATTACTGTATTACTGTTTCAAGACTAAATTGTCATTAATGTATTTATTTCTTACCACTGATATTTATGTTACTGGGTTTTGTCCTCTAACTTGTATTTACTAAGTTCTCCTTGTGGTTAAACGCTGAATAAGGCATTCAAAAAGATCGCCGACCTCCTCGAGGACATTGAATGGATGTTGAACGAGCTGCAGAGGAAGGATTCCCTGCTGATCACCCTCAGGTCCCGTTTCCCGGCGTTGACCAGCTGACTGGAGACCTCACGGGCCGGTGAGTTAGTACCACAAAACACCACCTCTGCTCCCGGGCACACAGTTCTCTGGGAGCCGTCCTCCTCCGGTCGGCGGCCCGCCTGCTCCACTCCAAATAAGGGGAGCCCATGGACCAAAGTGGTCGTCCACGGGCGGAAGAGAGCTCCGAGCGGGATTCATGGCGGGGCTCCTTCTCCCTCGAGCCTACAGCTCTCCAACAAGTACGCGGCTCTGTCCGTGAGCGAGAAGCCGGCGGCCCGGGACCCGCACCAGGAGACACCACCTGTTCCTGCGGCCACAGACACCATGCCCCCGTTGACAGACACCACAGCCTTCCCTCCACTCACGGCTAGCTGCCCTCCAGCAGGTGGATGTCCAACACGGCGCGGTCCGCCTCCGCCGTCCCGCTCCTCATCCCAGCACAAGCGGCTCGTCAGGGATGCGGTGCGCTGGCACTCCTCCCGTTCTCCGATCACACCCGGGGCCCTGGTGTGGGTGGCGGGGTGGCTGAGCCGGTTTGCTCCCCTGAAGACCGAGCGGAAGCTCCCACAACCCTGGTCATGGGGGACTCAATTGTGAGGCACGTCCGCATGAGGGGGGCGTTCACTGTGTCCTTCCCCGGAGCCACCGTTTCGGACATAACAGGGAAAATACCCGACATCCTGAGCTCGCATCCACAGGCAAAAAGGATTATCATCCACGCAGGTGCAAACCACATCGCCAGGCAACAGTCAGAACTTTTAAACGAGACTTCTCCCACCTTTTTAGCAGCGTCTCACAGTCCCAGGTGGCTGTTTGTATCTCCGGCCCCACCCCCACCTGCGGCAGAGGGATAGGCAGCTTCAGCAGGCTGCTCAGCCTCAACACCTGGCTCTCCTCTGCCTGCAGCTCACACCATGTTGGCTTCATCAATAACTTTGATGTGTTCTGGGAGAGGCGACATCTTTTTGGGTCGGACGGGCTTTACCTGAACAGAGCAGGTGCCCGCATGCTGTCCGCCAACCTGGCACACGGCGTACAGCATGCCCATCTCCCCAAACCCGCACCAGCTGCTCTGTCCGCCACTGATTGATGTCCCCCAGGTCCTTGCTCCTATTCATTCAGTTCCACCTCTGACCATCATATACACAACACCGGACCTGGACCTCATATTCACACCAACATTTCACCCATTCCCATAATCATTACACTCCATCAGCACATCAGACACTGCCACACTACCCACTCTGTGAACTTTAATAACCTAAGACCGCTCACAGAACAATCCACCTCCCCAGTCAACAAGCCACCTGTCACCATCAACATGGCACTTTTTAATGTTCGCTCTCTTTTAAATAGAACTTTTTTAATGAATGATGTGATTTTAGATAATAAGTTAGACTGTCTTCTCTTAACTGAGACATGGCTTGGCACTGACGCACCCGCTGTTCTCACCAAGGCTTCCCCACCAAATTTTATTTTTTTATTTTCTACTAGAGAGGGTAGAAGAGGAGGCGGGACGGCATCAATCATTAATAACTCCCTAACCTCACATCGAGTGTTTTTTAACAGTTACATGTCATTTGAGCACCATGCCTTTACTTTTAGCAGCCCTCCGATTCTCTGCATTACTGTATATAGACCACACCATCACTCTAGTTCTTTTATCAGTGAATTTTCTGATCTTTTATCAATTATTCACACCTCTTATAGCAGGAGTTTAATAACTGGTGATTTTAATCTACATGTTGATGTTACCTCGGATCCGATATCCAGAGAGTTTTTAAATCTTTTAAATTGTCTTGATTTTAAGCAGCATGTCACGCAGCCAACTCACAACAGAGGACACACCCTGGACCTGGTCATAACCCATGGCCTGTCCATCGGTGTGTCCTGGCTTGTCTGACCACTACTGTGTATTTTTTAACATCACCAGTTTTAACCAAGAGGAGGCCCCGGTGAGAACAGTGAGGAGGCGCTATCTAACTTCTGAAGTGGCTGCAAATTTTATGGAGATTTAACAGCTGCTGAAACCTGCTGAAATTTTACCTGCACCTTGTGATTTTATCGTTGATCATTTTAACAGTACACTGAAGTCAACTCTGGACTCAGTAGCTCCACTTTTAACAAAAACAATAAAAAGAAAACCTACACCCCCATGGAGAAAAAACGATAAAATCAATGAAATGAAAAGAAAATGCAGGAGCGCTGAGAGAAGATGGAGAAAATGTAAATTAACAGTTCACTACAAGATTTTACATCAAGAACTCAAAACCTACAATAATGTAGTCAAAAAGGCACGAATTTCCCATTTCTCACAACTCATCACCAACCATAAAAACAACCCCTGGTTCCTCTTCTTCACCGTTGATATTTTAACAGGCTCTAAATCTAATAAAGTTTTTATGACACCCACAGATGATCTTTGCCAGAACTTTGCAGACCACTTCAGAACCAAAATCAAGGACATCAGATCCTGCCTCTTATCCCATCAAGTTTTATCTGTTAACACACCTGAACTGTTGTCCTTGCCTGAGGAGTCACTGGAGAGTTTTGCCCTGGTTGATGCAAGGACACTTGGTCGAGTTTTCTCCCAAGTAAACCCAACCTACGCCTTTATTCCCACATCACTCTTAAAATCGTTTTATGGATTCTTTGAGGAACAGTTTTTAAACATCATGAATTGCTCTCTTCAGACGGGTGTCTTTCCCACCGCCTTCAAAATGGCAGTGGTGAAGCCCCTTCTGAAGAAGGGCAATTTAGACCCCAACGTTCTTAATAACTATTGACCTGTATCCAACTTACCGTTTTAGAAAAAGTAAAGTAAAATTTTAGAAAAACTGTTTTTTAACCAAGTTAATGACTTTTTAAACAGAAACAACATCTTAGAGAAACATCAGTCTGGTTTTAGGAGAAACCACAGTACCGAGACAGCACTTTTAAAGATTTTAAACGACATCAGGTGGAATTTAGATAACAAAAAGCTCACAGTGTTGGTTCTACTGGATCTAAGCGCCGCTTTTGTTACAGTAGACCATCACATTTTATTAAACAGACTCAGACATCTGGTCGGCTTCTCTGGTACTGTTCTTAACTGGTTTTGTTCTTATCTCACAGACCGATGTTTTTATGTAAGTATGGACACATGTTCCTCAGGAACCCATGAAAGTGGATGTGGGGTTCCCCAAGGGTCAATTTTAGGTCCACTTCTTTTTAATCTTTACATGCTTCCTCTTGGGGATGTCATCAGGAGACACGGCATCAGCTACCATAGTTACACTGATGATACACAACTGTACATTGCCGTGTCTCCTGATGACACAGGGCCAATTGATGCCCTTTTTAACTGCATTGTAGTAATCAAGTCATGGATGGCAGTGAATTTCCTACAGCTCAACCAGGACTAAACTGAGGTTTTAGTTATAGGTCCTGAAGGCCAGAGAGAGAAACTTTTACCAAAACTACAAGATCTTAAACCAACACAATCAGTAAAAAATTTGGGCATGATTTTTGATTCTGAGCTGAATTTTATTCCACATATTAAAAATATGACGAAAATAGGTTTTTATCATCTTAAGAACATAGCCAGAGTCCGCCCGTTTCTCTCCCAGGCCAGTATGGAGGTGCTAATGCATGCTTTTATTTCCTGTCGCCTGGATTATTGTAATGCCCTGCTCTCTGGTCTTCCCAAAAAGAGTATTTTAAATCTCCAATTATTACAAAACTCAGCCGCACGCGTGCTGACGAGGACCAGAGGGCGGGAGCACATTACACCGGTTTTGGGGTCGCTGCATTGGCTCCCTGTCGATTTTAAGGTTCTTTTACTGGTTTTTAAATGTCTTAACGGCCTTGCGCCCTCTTACTTATCGGACCTGCTTTTACCATATCAACCCTCGCGGACCCTGAGATCCTCCGGCACCGGCCTTTTATCCATACCAAAACCAAGAACAAAAACCCACGGTGAGGTGGCATTTAGCCACTATGGCCCCCACCTGTGGAACAGCCTGCCGGAGAACCTCAGGTCTGCAGAGACTGTGGATATTTTTAAGGGAAGGTTAAAGACACCTTTTTAATCAGGCTTTTAACTAATATTTTAAATTCTTCTTACGTTCTTATGTGGTTTCATCTTATTTTGCGTTGTTGCTTCTATCTTGTTTTTTAAGACAATATTAATCTTAAATAATTTTATTTGTTGATTTATCCTTCGGGACTATTGTATTTATTATCTTACATATTTTTATCTTTTTAACTGTTCACTCTTTTTATTTATCTTTTGTCATGGTTTTTATCCTATCTTATGTTTTTAGTTTTTAGGTTTAACTCCAGTGTTTGTGTGTGTGTAATATGGAGGGTGGGAGGGAAGGGCTTTCTTGGAAATTGTTTTGTCTTTTATGTGTAAAGCACATATCCGTGTATGAAAAGTGCTATATAAATAAAGTTTGATTGATTGATTGATTGATTGATTATAATAATCTCATTCCATTCATTACTGTTCTGCATAGTGCCTGTTGCCCTTGCATTAATAAAGTCTAATGGTATTTTTCACATTAAAGGTGTTTTAATGTTTTCTTTTAACAGGAAGTAGATTTAGAAGAGAAAAAAAAAGATGTCCTCATGTGGGGACGATGGGCTTGGTTTACTGTACAACATACTAAAGTCTCCAATGTGAAGCAAAGAATACGAATTGCTTCCGACTCATCTTCTCATGGATGAAGAAGACCTTCAGCTGCAGTGTTACCTGCGCTGATGAGGATTAGGGATGTGTAAAGTGAAGTTCTGTGAAGGGTTTCTTTAGCAGGATGTTCTGAGCCTCTGGGGAGTTGTGCTATGAAAATCCACATAGACCTTCAGAGGGCAGCACGGTGGCTCAGGGGTTAACACTGTGGCTTCACAGCAGTGGGTACTGGGTTTTTCGGCCCTCTTTCTGTCCGTGTAAAGTTGCTCATTCTCCCCGTGTCTGCGTGGGTGAGATTATTTCCTCTGGTTATAAAACTCATCCCTCAGTTCAAAGGGAGACATTTCTTTGAAGACATTAAGACAATAATTGGAAAATAACCCTGTTTGTGTGTGTTTAGTTCGCAGATGAGCGTCAGTGAGTTGTCAAGTGATGAAGCCTCGGCTTCTACAAGTGACAACTTTGTCGACGAGACGGTCTACTGCACTCGAGAACTGAGATCACACTGCTGCTGGAAGATCAGGAGAGCACAGTAAGGTGAGATGTCTTCCTATTTAAGAGACCCATGGGAATGAGTAAAATATCATTAGATCTCCTGCAGAGATTATTAGATGGTCTTTATAACCATTTACCAAAAAGTGGCTCAATTCAGCTGATTCACTGTTAAACACAGTTTAACCACAAAACCCAGGGTGGAGGAAGAAGAAAGCGGAGAGTCGCCAGACTCCCTTTAAAAAAGCTCAGTTTTGAAACATGTTGCGTTGGGAGAAACTGTATACATTTTGTGAAACGCTGTATACAACACATTCTTGAATATTTTAGCCTACTTGTTCATTCGGCAAATGTTATACATGAAGATATTTCTTTCTTTGTGTAAAAAACGTGTATCCATTTGTTCTAATGAGCACTGGTCAGTCAAGACGAAGCCAGAACACATGATGAGCCAACAGTGACAATGGGCTCAACGACACCAATAAGACACATTAGAAATTTCGTGTCAGTGATTTTTCACAGGCTTGTTGGACATTTATTCATTATTTCACTGTAACATATTGCACAATAATATCTACATGTAATGCAACAGTATGACAGGTTTGATGATAACACACAGGCTTCTTGGACTTTTATTGCTCAAACTGTTCAAATCAAAGAGGTGTTGTGGCGCTTAGACTCCAGTCATAAAGGGCTGCTGTATCTTTACAAGCCACCAGATGTCAATATGCTGCAGCGTTTGAAGCCCAGAAGCTCCATAAGGCTTCATCCGCCTCTCTCTAGTTCAGACTCAACTGAATTAGTGACTGTACAGAATGTGTTGGGGTGGGGAGGGGGGTGAATCTACCGTCTCATTTGACAAGAAAGCCAGACCATCCAGCATTACTAATATTTTTCTTTGGACCCTCCCCCAGCATCTCAAAACAGTGTATTTATGACAAGCATGACAACATGGTGAAAATACAGCAGCTCTATTTTTGAATAAACAGCTGTTAAATAAATGATTATTAAAGGCCCCAGATGTGCAAACAGCAGCTTTGTTATATGGGCTATTCATTCCACACAGGACACCAAAGAGGAACAATTAGATATGAGTTGGATCAAGTGATGTTGAAGGCTGATGTGTTTGAAATCCAGTGTTTGTCATTATCAAAGTATTTAATGATGTTGATGGTCAGAAACCCAGAGTGTGACCTGTGGAGGAGCTTGACTTGACACGAGCGTCTCTCAAATATTGACAGGATGCTATTTTTCTCTTATGGATTTCTATTTTTCTGTATCTTTATCATCATGGTTAATGCGTAAAATTAGACAATTATTGATGTATGGTTCATTCATGAGGGTGATTTATAACTAATTCACTTTTAAAAGACACCAGCATGAATGTAAGTCTTATCATCAAGTGTCGCTCACTTGAACTCAGAGACAGACTCAGACTAAAGGAAGTCTTCAGTCAGACTCAATCTCTGACTCAAAGCTGTTTTGATCTGTTTTTTTTAGGGCCGGGACTTTAACGCGTTAATTAAGATTAATTAATTACACAAAAATTAACACGTTAAAAAAATTAACGCATTTTATTCGCACTTATATTTGCACCGCGGAACGTTTGTCACTGAATGAGTTTCAGGCGTACCGATTATACTGGAGCACAATTATTTAACGAGTTAAAAAGCCGCCGACACTCGGGGTGCGTCTCAGCTCGGGTCAGTAAAATTAACAGGCTGACAGTGACAATCACGTGAAACTGAGGCTGCCAGTCCTTGCGTTTAATTGCAGCTATCCATAGCCGTCTTCTGTCCTTCTCAAAGGGAGTTCTGTAGAAGGCTAGATCAGGTTTGCAGCCTTGTCTGTTGGTACACTCCACGGCACAGCAGGAAATACCCATTTTAACAACACAACATTAAGATAAAACCGACAGAAAACCACAAAATGTCAGTAACAATAACGAGCCTCCTTCACTTTCTATAGACTGAGTCCAGTGTTCTTTTGCTGTCCGTCACGGCGTCCGTATCTCGCGCGAGTGGAACGTGACGTCACGTGCAAAGGGTCAATATGAGCTCCAGCATGCCACCATCACTGGTACCAACTGAAACACTACACAAACCCCGGGGTGTTACTATGTAGAAGGTTTCTAATGTGAGTGTATTTCTTGGTTATGAGGTGATTCAAAACAAAGGAAAAAGATACGAGCCACAAGGTTTCGACATTAAAACTGTTTATTATTGCTAAATCCTTGTTTGAAGGTGCTTTTCATGCTTATGATGTGTGCAAACTTCCCCGCTCTGCTGTGTACGGGAAGAGCCGAGCGTCACCGGAAGGACCCGAGTAGACCCGAGTAGCCCCGATGAATCGACAGAACAGCCCCAACAGCAGCTGAGTTACCTGTTGAGTGCTGCGCACATCCGCTGCTGGTGTGACACTGTTGAGCCGAACCGGATCGTGGCTGTCCACGTAGTCAACCTGTGTATGTTGTGCGTGAGTACAAAGTAAGTTTGCATCGGTTGTTTGAGGTTTATGCTGCTTATGATGTTCTAACGTACGTGGTGTGGATCCGGACCGGCCGCCATGTTGTGTATCATTTATGAGAGTTAATATGCCACGGGCTGTTTAATGTTTGTCTTCTTTCATATAGCCTACGTGGTCTAAACATGTAGTGTTGTTCTGGTTGAGAGTTCGGTGCGGCGGACGTGTTTTGCATATTACTATATTTACGTTTATTACAGTTGTGTGTTGGATTGTAATGATGTGGTCTGAGGTGCCCCCGTGCGGCCATTTGAGAATATTGTTTGGCATCGATTGTGATCACTGCATTCATTGAGTATTTGTCTGTTTATTTCATAGTCATATCACTTTAATTGTATATCATACTAATATATAATTATTGTTGTTTATTTTACATTTCAAGGAAACCACAACAACGCACATCCTGTACCCTGTTCATTTGGGAATCAATAAAGAAGGATTATAACTGAACCATCTATAGTAGCTGCAGTTTTTCTAACCGAAAACTAAGGCCAGACTGTGTACGCCAGCATCCAAATACAAGATATCAACAAGTGGTCCTTCGAGCCGGATGTACACAAGCTGCGCTATGGCTACAAGCAGAGGATATCATGATGGGCAGCCGCCACTGAGTCCCCGTCCCAGCAGGGTGCGATGCATTCCCGGACATCTGGAGGACTACGAGCTTGGCTACCCATTCCAACCCCTTCATCCCACCATAACAAGGACAGTGTCACCGACTACATCAACATATGTAGCACCACCCAACATGGGAGGATTCTTTCCCCATCCAGTGCCCACATATCAGCCCTATGAGAGCCCTGACGATAGACTTCAGTGCCTAGAGGCACGCTGGCAGACTATGAGACACCAAATGAGTGAGCTGAAGGCCGAAATGGACAATGTAAGACTAACTCCTCATCCTCAGGGTGGCTATACTCACCCCACATATCGCTCACATCACTATGCTGCAGATATGCATCAGTACGGGAGCCTTCCCTATCTAGAGAGGATCCACATGTATCCCAGCCCCACTAGGATGGCTGAGGATCTATCTGCCTCACCCTTTCCAGTTCAGAAGGTCCCCCTCCCGCAAGATCAGGATCAAGCTGCTGCTACATCAATGCACGCCGCACCCTCTGCTACAGTGACAGAGGCTGTGGACCAAGCTACTCATGTGCCGCTGGCTGATGATGTGGATCAAGCTTCAGATGCTGAATCGATGCAATCTGCTCCTATTACACAGATGAGACGTGTGGATTCTGTAGCCCCCATTCTATCAGCAGCTATGGACCAGGTAGCCCCGGTATCATTGGCCCCGCCTGCACAATTTGTGCCTCCAGTCAACATGATACAACCAACTCCTCCTACATCACTGGTACCGACTGCAGTCTCTGTAGCTCCTGCAGTCTCCGTAGCTCCTGCCCAGCCGATCCAGACTGCACATGCCCCATCACAACCAGCATACAGTGCACCCAGGTATTGGCAGCCTCCTCCTCAACCATATCCCTATCCTCCTGTTCAACACTACTATCCTCAGCAGCCCCTTGCACCTGTGCGGCCACCCGATGACCACAATTCTCCAGGTGTTTTGGAGATGGTTATTGCTTCATCGTTTGGCATTCCCAAGCCCAAACTGACTGTTTTTACATCAGGGAGGGAAAGCGACTTCCTGCTGCTTAAAAAGGGCCTGGACAGTGTTCTTGGACCCCACAGGCACTTAAGTGAAGACTACAAGTACCAAGTCCTCCTCGACCATCTCAGATTCCCTGCTGCTCTTCAGATAGCCAAGCGGTTCATCAACAGTGCAACTCCATACACTACTGCTATGCAAGCCCTCATGCAAAGATATGGTCAGCCCAGACAGCTTGTGCAGGGAGAACTGAATGCCATCCTGAATGCTCCACCAGTGAAGGCTGGAGACTATCAAGGTATTGAAGATTTTACAGCATCCGTTGGAACACTAGTGGGCATGTTAAGCACAATGCAAGGTCCCTCATCTCCAGAGCTGCTGTGTGGTTCTCATGTTGACACCCTGCTCACGAAACTGCCTGCTAACTTCAGAGATGCATTCGCTGAATACTGCTTCAATAGGGGAATTATCCAGAGTGGCAGCGACAGGACATATACTCTTCCAGATCTGGCAATGTGGCTTGAGAGGAAAGTTCAGACATTGCAGGTATCCCGGCGGATAAGTGCATGTCCACCAGAACCCACACATGCTGACAGCCGGGAGCGCCGATCAGCAAAACAGCCAAGAGTGAAGTCTGCCACTATTCTACTGGGTAACCACCAGGGGGCTCAGCACACTAATCCACCTCCTGCATCAAGCACTCCATTACAGTTTAAGAAGCGTGACAGGTTTAAGCCCTATTGCCCTTACTGTAACAACCAAGAGCACTACCTCAACGCCTGCGGCGACTTTGCTAAGCTCACAAACAAAGCAAGAGCTGACTGGATAAAGGAGAAGAAAAGATGTTGGAGGTGTGGGAGAGGACACACATCTGACAACTGCACTTTAAAGAAGCCATGTGCAACTTGTGGAGAACAACACCTATCTGTGCTCCATGATGTGGCACAAACAGAGACTGTCCTGACGGTGAATACATCTCCCAGCATGATTTACCTGGACCAAATTAGCCATTCAGGTCAAGTGATGCTGAAGGTTGTCCCCGTGCGCTTGTACAATGGGAAGAAAACACTCGATACATACGCTGTTTTAGGTGACGGATCTGAAAGAACAATCATACTACCAGCTGCTGTGCATCACCTTGGCCTCAAGGGAAAGGAAGAAATCTTGTCCCTGAGGACAATTCGACAGGACAAGGTGCAATTAAAGGGAGCTACAGTGTCACTCAAAGTGTCACCCCTGATGAAGAAAGGGATGAAACATGACATTCAGCATGCCTTCACTGCAGCAGAGCTGAATCTGGCTGAACAATCATGTGCAGCTGAAAACCTGAAACAAAGCTACCAACACTTGAGAGACACTCCATTGCACTCCTACAATAGAGCCAAGCCTATGCTACTTATCGGTTCTGACAACCCTCACCTGATAACACCAGTATTACCAGTCCGGTCTGGCCCAATCGGTGGACCTGTAGCTGTATGCACGGCTCTGGGATGGGCTGTGCAGGGACCTGCCACATTCCTACAGCATTCATCAGGTGAGAACAGCTGTCTTCATTCTTCATTCCTCTCCCCTTCGGAAGAGCTACATCAAAATGTTGACAGACTCTGGCAGTTAGACATATTGCCATTCAGAGTCAGTAAGGAGGTGATCCGCTCTGGTGAGGATAAAGCAGCTGTCGAACAACTGGAGCAGAAGACCATCAGAGTCACAATTGACGGTGTGTGCCGCTATGCTACCCCATTGTTGCGTAAACCAAATGCACCCACGCTCCATGCTCCACCCACTGCCGTGATGGCTCTCCTCAGAGCAACAGAGCGCCGCCTTGCTACCAACCCTGAACAATTTGTAGTGTACAATGAGGAGATACACAAATTGAAGAAGGCTGGATATGCTGTTAGGATCAACGCTGATGAGGTGAGCATGTCCAAGGAATCATGGTTCCTCCCTCACCATCTTGTTTATCATAACGGTAAAGCCAGAGTTGTCTTCAACTGCTCATTCAACTATCAACAAGCCGGCCTCAATAGCAACCTGCCTTCTGGTCCAACCTTGAGTGCACCACTGCTTGGTGTGCTATTGAGGTTCAGAGAACACGCCGTGGCCATCAGTGGAGATATCCGCGGCATGTTCCATCAAGTACGTCTCCTCCCTGAAGACCAGCCACTTCTCCGCTTTTTATGGCGTGATGGTGAGAGAGAGCGCAGCCCAGACGTCTATGAGTGGCGTGTTTTGCCATTCGGGACTACCTGCAGCCCATGCTGTGCAACCTATGCTTTGCAGCGTCATGTGCAAGAACACAGTGAGGGCAATGAAGATGTGGTCCAATCTGTGCTGCAAGCATTTTATGTAGACAATTGTCTCCAGTCTCTGCAGTCTCAGGATCAAGCCCGACAGCTCATTGACAAGATGAGAGCACTTCTCGCCAGTGGAGGCTTTGATATGAGACAGTGGTCCAGCAACATGCCTGAGGTTATCGCCCATCTACCTCCTGAAGCCAAATCAGCAGGATGTGAGTTATGGCTGACCACAAATAAGACCGACCCACAGGAGTCAACACTCGGTCTCCTGTGGCGCTGCAGACCTGACACTCTTGGCTATAAACACCGAACCATTCCAGTGACTGAACCGACCATGAGATATGTATATCGGGTTTTAGCCAGCCAATACGACCCTCTGGGCTACATTATACCATATACAACTCGTGCCAAGGTCCTGGTTCAAGCCCTGTGGAGAAAAGAGAGAGGATGGGATGAGCCCATCGTGGACAGTCTCCTCCCCATATGGCAAGCGTGGGAGAGCGAGCTCTCACAGCTTCAACACATCACACTGCCACGTTGCTACACCGCCAATGTTCCTACTGACGCTCCTGTTGAACTACACATCTTCTGCGATGCCTCAGAGAAAGCCTACGGTGCAGTAGCATACATGAGGGTTGAAGACAGTGAAGGAAAGGTACAGGTGGCATTTGTGATGGCGAGGTCTCGTGTAGCACCGAAGAAACAACTATCAATACCTCGCCTGGAGCTGTGTGCGGCCCTGTCAGGTGCCCAATTAGCCAAGGTCCTGCACACTGAGCTGACTCTGCCAGTAAAGGAAACAACACTGTGGACAGATTCCACGACTGTTCTGCACTGGATCCAGTCTGAATCTCAGCAGTACAAGGTGTTTGTGGGGACACGGATAGCAGAGATTCAAGAGCTAGTTGGAGCAGACCCCTGGAGATATGTTCCCTCAGAAGAGAATCCTGCTGACGATATCACCCGTGGGAAATCTCTGGCCGATCTAGTGAAGCCCAACCACTGGACATGTGGCCCGACTTTTCTCCACCAGCCTCCAGCCGAGTGGCCAGCTAATCCTGCTGTAAGGTCCACACCTACACCAGCTGAAGAAACCCGTGACACCAGCTTCTGTGGAAACATCACAGTAAGCAACCTTCCAGTTCCAAATGTAACTCAGGTGAAATCATGGTCAGAACTTGTAGATGCCACCTTCCAGTCCCTACATGGGGCGGCTGCTCCCCCCATGACTGCAGCCGACAGAGTACATACAGAAGCTGTCATCTTGAGGAGAGCACAGCAGGAGAGTTTCCCGATGGAGTTTATTGCACTGAAAGCAGGTAAACCTCTCAGCTCTAATAGCAGCTTGCTGTCTCTATCCCCTGTCTACGACATAGAAGTGGAGTTGATAAGGGTCGGAGGTCGCCTTCGAAAGGCAGAGAATCTAGAAGAGGATACAATCCATCCTATCATCCTGGCTCCAAACCACCATGTCACAAAGTTGCTCATACAGGACTATGACAACCGGTTGCTCCATGCAGGTCCCGACCGTGTATTTGCAGAAATAAGGAGGACATACTGGATCATTCGTGGACGTCAGGCTGTCAAGAAACATCAGCATAGCTGCACAGAGTGCCGCAAATGGCGCAGCAAGCCTGTCATTCCTCAGATGGCCGACCTGCCAGCTGCACGGTTGCGCATCAACCAACCACCGTACTGGTCTACTGGAGTAGATTGTTTTGGCCCATACACCATCAAAATAGGTCGCAGACATGGGAAGAGGTGGGGTATTGTATTCAAATGCCTCACCACTCGGTGTGTGCATCTGGACCTTTTGTGCAGTATGGACACTGACTCCTTTTTGCTCGCCTTACGACGCTTCGTGGTAAGAAGAGGGAAGCCATTCGAGATACTCTGTGACCGAGGCACTAATTTCCGGGGAGGAGACAGAGAGCTGCGAGAAGCCTTCGCCGGACTTGAGCCAGCGCTAAAGGACCAGCTTGCTAAACAGAGCATCAGCTTCAGATTTAATCCACCACTTGCACCACATTTTGGCGGTGTTTGGGAGCGAGAGATTAAATCTGTTAAAGCTTCCCTGCAAGTAGTCCTGAAAGACCAAGTACTCCCAGAGGAAGTCCTCATGACAGTCCTGATAGAAGTTGAGGGGATTCTTAACTCAAAGCCCCTTAGCTATGCTACATCAGACATCGCAGATCCCGACCCCATAACGCCAAATCTCCTACTCATGGGGCGGCGGGATGCATCACTACCACAAGCTGTGTATCACAACAGTGACCTGCTTGGACGTCGCCGCTGGAAACACAGCCAGGTGCTGGCAGATCACTTCTGGCTCCACTTCACCAAGAACTATCTCCCCAACCTTCAACATCGTCGGAAGTGGTATAGTTCTACTGTGGACCTCACGCCAGATCAGGTGGTCATGATCATTGACCCACAGCTGCCAAGAGCACTGTGGCCAGTTGGACGAGTCACCAAAGTGATCCCCAGTGATGACGGCCGGATCCGCACAGCTGAGGTAAACATTAAAGGGTCTACATACACACGGCCGGTGGCTAAACTCATCCCCCTGCCAGAAATGCCAGAGGACTAAGACTGATCTTACAGCATCGCAGGAACCTTTGTGGTACTGCAAATTCACTGAGTGTATTTGGGGGCGGCTGTGCAAACTTCCCCGCTCTGCTGTGTACGGGAAGAGCCGAGTAGACCCGAGTAGCCCCGATGAATCGACAGAACAGCCCCAACAGCAGCTGATTAACCTGTTGAGTGCTGCGCACATCCGCTGCTGGTGTGACACTGTTGAGCCGAACCGGATCGTGGCTGTCCACGTAGTCAACCTGTGTATGTTGCGCGTGAGTACAAAGTAAGTTTGCATCGGTTGTTTGAGGTTTATGCTGCTTATGATGTTCTAACGTACGTGGTGTGGATCCGGACCGGCCGCCATGTTGTGTATCATTTATGAGAGTTAATATGCCACGGGCTGTTTAATGTTTGTCTTCTTTCATATAGCCTACGTGGTCTAAACATGTAGTGTTGTTCTGGTTGAGAGTTCGGTGCGGCGGACGTGTTTTGTATATTACTATATTTACACTTATTACAGTTGTGTGTTGGATTGTAATGATGTGGTCTGAGGCGCCCCCGTGCGGCCATTTGAGAATATTGTTTGGCATCGATTGTGATCACTGCATTCATTGAGTATTTGTCTCTTTATTTCATAGTCATATCACTTTAATTGTATATCATACTAATATATAATTATTGTTGTTTATTTTACATTTCAAGGAAACCACAACAACGCACATCCTGTACCCTGTTCATTTGGGAATCAATAAAGAAGGATTATAACTGAACCATCTATAGTAGCTGCAGTTTTTCTAACCGAAAACTAAGGCCAGACTGTGTACGCCAGCATCCAAATACAAGATATCAACATGATGTTTATATTGAATAAGAGCTATAGTTACAGTTAAGGTCAACTGCATGGGAAAATTAATGCTCAATAACAGTATAGTTGCAATTAATAAACTAACCAGGCCTCTCTGCAATTTAGCCAGAGTCATTTTCAATGTGTGTTATTTATTGTAAAACATCCCAAATTCTACATTTCAGTAGCTCTCACCAATTCACTCCCATGCAGTCTGATACATAAAAGGGGTATTCATGAAAATCATAAAACAGAGTTGAGTGAGAGGGCTACAATAGAAAATGTCTTTATACAGTATAGAAATTTAGTTCTTTATGTGATTAAATCTGTTGCGACAAAAGGTACAAAAAGACATTTTAAAAAGATAATCTCAGGTGTGTTTAGACTCCTCTGAGACCGCTCCTCTTTATGAAATGGTTCTCTAAACACAATTCTTTCAAAAAAGTAAATAATATTACATCAATTCAAACAAAGGCAGTGAGTCGCTGTAGGTGTATGATGCTATAAGACAATGGCTGTGTTAAAATATGTTCAGATGAGTTTATCAAAGTGAAGTCATTCTGTGTTAGAATATAAGTTGATATATCCAATGTAAAGTTTGTCTGGACTTGAAAGTGAAAAAGCCTGTTTTTACAGTTTGTCACTGGTCCAGTGTTAAAGTCCTCCTCAGCCACTGAAACAGATATACATTGTGTTTTGATACTGTACCTGTCAAAGACAAAGCCGGGCCAGTCCAAACTGGCACTAATGCGTCTCTGTTTCACTGTTAGGGTGTTTGATATTATGAAACTCTGTCAACATAAAGTGAAAAATGGGACTGTTCACTGTGGAGTGAGGCAGATTTTGAATGCATACAGGTAACAAAATGTCAGGTAATATGAAAAAAGCAAGACAAACCATTATTTGTTTTACATTTTAAAGAAAAGCTTTTGTACCAGCCAGTTTCCATTCTGAACTCACTCAGTTAATTCAGTTGATCTCATGCTACAACTGAAGGGTGGTGTAATAAAGACAAAGTTCAGACACACACATTAATGTGTTAAGTTGTCCTTAATGAAGTTGAATCACCATCAAATAATGTTTAACACCTCTATTTATATCTATATCTATATACACCTCTATATCTGAAACTACATTATTTGAGTACAAGAACTTCAATTTATTTTGACTTTACAAAGACCAAAGACCACAGGAAAACCTTTTGAAATAGTTTTACCCATGTCTAAACCTCTCATCCCCACTGGGGGGAGCTAAAGACACAGTGAGGGAAGGAAGGAGGCGTGTTATCCAAATAGAAAACACTTCCTCCCTTTAGTCACACCATGAAGACTCAACTCCACTGACTGAACTCAGCTGTTAAGTGGATGAAACTTACTTCATCAAAACATGAAGATCTTCATTCTATTGCTTCTCTCGAGCCGCTTTGCATTTTCAAGTAAGATAACTTTCCTTGAATTACTTCCTGAGAGCAGGTTATGAAACACAGAACAGTTCAGCAGTAAACTAGTGACCTGAGGATGGAGGCTGCCTATCTTTATATTTCAGATCAACGAGTCTGCCCAGCTCAGGGTTCAGATAATATGAAAATGAATTAGGATGTACGGAAGCGTATTGCATTCACTTGAGTAATTTTTTTTTTTGGTTTGTTTTTCGGGGTAATTATTTCTGTTTTTCGGAGTAATTTTTTTTTGGTCTGTTTTTCGGAGTAATTTTTTTTTTGGTCTGTTTTTCGGGGTAATTATTTCTGTTTTTCGGAGTAATTTTTTTTTGGTCTGTTTTTCGGAGTAATTTTTTTTTGTTTTTCAGAGTAATTTTTTTCTGAGTTTAGAGAGCATTTGACGCATTCATTCCTTTATTGAAAGCTCGATAATGGAGACAAACATGACCGACTTGTTTAATTGAATCAAGTTTTACTTTGATCTGGGTTTAAGACACTGGGAGATAGTCCTGTCTTTAAGTCATATAGATGGTATTACCATTAGTTTGTCAACTTTACGCAGGCACCTGAGGACGGCGACAGGTCGCCACTCCGAAGGTTCACTTTCATGTTTCGGAATGCCGGCCCTTTTTTGAAAAAAGATCGCCACTCCGAACCTGAAACCCTAACCTTAACCATAACCCGGTCGGAATGGGGCTTTGCGGTTGTTCAGAAGGAAAGCCCATTCAGATCTGCTAGACACAGTAATGTTTCTCCAGAATCAGTTGGACAGATATGGCAGTTTGGAGGTTCTCGCGGGAGTTCGAAGTATCGCGATAATTCAGAAAAAAAATTACTCCGAAAAACAGAAAAAAATTACCACGAAAAACAGAAAATAAATTACTCTGAAAAACAGGAAAAATAATTAGTCAGAAAAACAGAAAAAAGAAACAAACCAAAAAAAAATTACTCAGAAAAACAGACCAAAAAAAAATTACTCAGAAAAACAGACCAAAAAAAAAAAATTACTCAGAAAAACAGACCAAAAAAAAAAAAATTACTCAGAAAAACAGACCAAAAAATAAATTACTTAAGTGAATGCAATACGCTTCCGTAAGGATGTGCCTCTATAGTTCCTAAATAACTTTGATTTGTGTTTAACTTTGGAACAAGCACAGATCCAAGTCTATTGTCAGGAACATACTGTAGTCCTAAAGCCTGTATTACTGTGCTGTGTTACTGGAGGCTGTATGTTGTAAGTGTGGGGTAAAACATAGGAGACAGATGACTTCAGAAGCCTACAGGCCTTAAAGTAATGCAAGGATATTTTTACGCTTTTTCACTGTACACAGTATAATATATATATATATAATTGATATAGTGACTACGTGGGTGAAGACAAATATTAGAACAAGTAGAACAGTCTGGTAAGTTCAGAAAATGACATCAAGTAATGTCGCCTTTAAAACCAGGAAAAGACAACACTTATATTATGATATAACAATATCCTTAATCTAAGATGACATATAGTCTCTTATCATAGTAACAGTACAAAAAGGATGCTCACGTTCATATTAGAAGGGGTACCCGATAGTCAAAAGTACTTTCAGTGTAACTCCTCTTAAAGTCAGGGCTATTGGCTATTGATATGTTCTTTGTTGGTACACTATCAGTACAAATAAAATTTGGAAGTTCCATGCTGTAGATGCCAGGCCATAACCTTAACTGTTACCATTACATCATATTTATGATGAGTGTGATGATGATGTGTGTATTCATACTGAATGTATGAACCTCTTCTGTCCTGCAGTGAAACACTCCCTGAAGTATATTTACACTGTATCTTCTGGACTCCCAGACTTCCCGGAGTTTGTTGCAGCTTCATTGGTTGATGAAAATCTGGTGGTTTACTGCGACGGCAGCAAAAAGATATTCGATCCAAAACACGACTGGATGAAAAGAATATTTGCAAATGATCCTCACCACTTGGAGCAGTACAAAGGAGCATGTTTTGAGCAGGAGCCAGTTTTTTTCAAAGCCACAATCAATAGTTTGATAAAGCGCTTCAACCACAGTGGAGGTACAGTATGTACAATGTTATATTCAATTATAAAAAGGATTTTGTAAGATTTGTAAGATATATATCAAACAACTCCAGATAATACACCACGGTCTGGTGGGAAGGCAGATACACATTATAAATACTGGCTGCATTTAAACATCACTTCAAAGATAGAAACAATACGTCATCTGGATGCATGTACATATAACTTGAAGGATACAACGACAACGTATCAGGAACAAATTGGCAGAATAAGTTCAAACAAACTAACATGTGGCAGCATGGTCTCACACAGAGAAACATACAGGACACACCCAGCATATATGTCCTCTCCTTACTAAACTCCTTCCCTGCACACAGGTAGGTGAATCTACTTAAAGTACTTAAAGTGTGGGTGTCTGTGCACAATCTGCCGTGATTTTGTCGCTCCTGTACTACAACTGGTCCTCAGTACTGTCTAAAACAGCTTCCATATGGAGCTAAATCAGGGTCAAATGTTTTGTACTTGAAAAAGTCAAAATTTAAACTGAAATTTTAAGTTTTGATCTTGAATTTTGAAAAATACATCAACGTATTCAAAATAAAAATAAATGTACAAAAAGTTTTTTCAGGTTAAAAATAATTATGATCAACTCTGGTAATTCTTTTGAATAAATCATTTATTTTTATTGTTCACTTTCATATGTTTTGATATTTGGGATCCTTTTTCTTTCAGTTGCATGTTTTATCTTTTCAGATTCAGATCTTAGTTTTTTTACAGTTTCAAATCTTTTTTTCAGTTTCAGACTTTTGACCCTGATCTAGCGTGGGGGGCGTGGCATCAACTGAGAGGGGTGTGGAGTCATGACAGACAGCTTAACCAAAAGGCTACAGACCTTCCCCTATCATGTTGCCTTCAGGGAACGTAGGATCTAAAACGAGTCGGCTACGCCACATGAATAGGCACGTTCGAGATGAACTGCGCCTCGCCTGGAAGGTGGACGAGACCAGGCGGCAGCAGCAGGGGGCGGTGGCAAAAAGCTGCAGTCAAGTCGGACAGTTTCCAGCCGCCGTCAAAGAATATACAGGAAGTCACAGAAATATTTACATCCTGTTAGAGCCATCTGTAGGCTATCTGTAGTTTGCACAACACGTTCGGATAGCTATGGCTGAAGAAACTGCGCATGCGTTCTTGGTCGCCTATGAAACTGAAGCAGAAGAGATCCCCCTACTTTTCCACTTTGCACATGAATTACACTGTGTTAATCCTCTTAATGGGCAGATGGGATGTGGTGTGATTTTTAATATTTAATCTCACAAATGTAACAAATAGAAATACAAACTTTGAGGTCATACAAAGTGGATTTTTCTAAAATGATAACTACTTTTCACTGCGGTCTAAATTTGTCAATCACAACTTTTTATTTGTTTAACGATGCCACTGTTATGACTGAGGTGAGAATCAGAACGACTGGGCAGATTTCAGCCCTTGGAAGTAATTTATTGAACAAGAATTGCCTACAAAGTAGATTTATATAAAGACACTGTCATTTATGAATCATACAATCCCTAAATTTAAGAAATTGAACTACTGAATTAACAGTCCAAACGTTCTCACAGCTACTGTACATATATAGGCTACACATGGGGAGGACAAGCAGCAAAGGTTTCTTATAATCTTTATTCATTGATGTATTTATATTTGTAATTATATACAGTATATCAACCACACAAAATATGTCTGTTAACAGATTAAACCTTCATTGCACATGAGATTCATATAATCTAACATTAAATATAACCAATGCACAGAAAATAAGAATTGTCGACTGAACGTAGTCCTAACTAAGAGCCAATCAGCTCTTTGATCAGGCGACAGCCAGGCGTTTCCCATCATGCCCTGAGGTCATGCAGTCGGTGGAGAGCAACTGCGGCGCCTGGCTCTAAAGACTGCGGCCGCCTTGATCTCGCGAGGTTATCGTTGCAGGCGCGTCAATGACGTCAGAGCAAGTCGGGATCAAGTCGGACACAAATCTAACCGGCATGCATTGTACGGTGGTCGTCGGTGATCGATTCTGCGCAGGCCTGGCTCATCTCGAACGAGCCTATTGGCAGTGAAAAAACTGCTGTCAGTAACAAACTTCCATTTGCACACCATGCACGAATATCCTGCACGGCTAAAACTGTTTTAATTTCCAAGGCTGTTTAGATGTGAGATGTGGAAGCTTTTTGAGACAGTACTGACGACCAATGGTAGTACAGGAGCAACAAAATCACTCCAGATTGTGCACAGACACCCACACTTTAAGTACTGAAATGTCCGATTTCCACGTAGCACTGTGAATGCCTCGCATTGTCCGCTGGCAATGGCGTCCGGTTCTGCTGGCTCACCTGCTGGACCCAGCGCACAGGTGAGAAAAGTAAGGTTGGGAAATCGTGATAAATATCAAAATGAGAGGCTACGATAGATAACGATAAAACATACAACTGAAAGAAATAGGATCCCAAATAACAAAATATATTAAAGTGAAAAATAAAAATAAATGATTTATTCAAAAGAATTACCAGAGTTGATCCTAATTATTTTTAACCTGAAAATTTTTTTTTGTCCACTATTTTTATTATGAATACGTTGATGTATTTTTCAAAATTCAAGATCAAATCTTGAAATTTCAGTTTCAAATTTTACTTTTTCAAGTACAAAACATTTGACCCCAATTTAGCTCCATACTTCCACATCTCACATTTAAACAGCCTTGGAAATTAAAACAGTTTTAGCCGTGCAGGATATTCGAGCATGGTGTGCAAATGGAAGTTTGTCACTGACAGCAGTTTTTTCACTGCCAATCATGTGGCCGAATCGTGTTAGATCCTACGTTCCCTGAAGGCAACATGATAGGGGAAGGTCTGTAGCCTTTTGGTTAAGCTGTCTGTCATGATTCCACACCCCTCTCAGTTGATGCCACGCCCCCCACGCTAGATCAGGGTCAAGAGTCTGAAACTGAAAAACCAAGATCGGAATCTGAAAAAAAGATTTGAAACTGAAAAAGCAAGATCTGAATCTGAAAAAAAGATTTGAAACTGTAAAAAAAGATCTGAAACTGTAAAAAAAACTAAGATCTGAATCTGAAAAGATAAAACATGCAACTGAAAGAAATAGGATCACAAATATCAAAACATATGAAAGTGAAAAATGAAAATAAATGATTTATTCAAAAGAATTACCAGAGTTGGTCGTAATTATTTTTAACCTGAAAAAACTTTTTGTACATTTATTTTTATTTTGAATACGCTGATGTATTTTTCGAAATTCAAGATCAAAACTTGAAATTTCAGTTTAAATTTTTACTTTTTCAAGTACAAAACTTTTGACCCTGATTTAGCTCCATACTCACACAACTAATGCTCGACTTGACTTTTATACTACACAGCTAGAGAAAACTGTTTTTGTGTTAGTTCTGTCTATAATAGTTTGGACTCAAACCTGGGATGCTGCATCACTGTTCATTGTTGGCATTTTAAACCTTAAAGTATGATAGTATTATAAACCTTAAATAATTCATAATTATCCCTGATAATCATTAATTATTATTGATAGCCAAATTTAACCCAAAACTCCCTATTACTGTTGTATGAAGCACTACATTATGGTGCCTTGTGTGATGTGAGCACAACAATCACAAAATGCACAATATGTTTAAAATCATCTTTCCACTGGAGATTTAATCTGTACATCATTGCTGATTTCAGTCTGTTTCTTTCCCTGTCTCTGTCTCAGGTGCCCACATTTTGCAGAGGATGATTGGCTGTGAGTGGGATGATGAGACTGGAGAGGTTAATGGTTTTCATCAGTATGGTTATGATGGAGAAGACTTCATATCATTTGACCTGAAGACAGAGACATGGATCGCTCCAAAACAACAGGCAGTCATCACCAAAATGAAATGGGATGCTGAGAAATATAGAAAAAATGAGAATGAGCATTCTCTTACGACGTTGTTCCCTCAGTGGCTGAAGATGTATGTGGCCTATGGGAGGATCTTTCTGCTGAGAACAGGTAGAATCACATGACCTGATGTAGTTTAATGGACACAAACATGTTCATACAGTCTGCTCAGACTGAACTGCTGTTGTGTTATCCCTGCAGTCAGTCTGACATTACATTGTTTTCTCTGTTTATTTTCTGTAGCTGTAAGATTCAATGTTGTCCTAACCAATCAGTACACGCTGACATTTTGGCTGTTCTGAAATTTCTTTCCATCGATGCTCAGACTGTGATAGCCAGTGTATACTTGGCATAAGGTAAGTAAGTTTGCTCAGTCTCAGTGTTTGAAAATTGAAACAGTTTCATTGAACTCTTTCCAGAGCTTCCCTCAGTGTCTCTCCTCCAGAAGACTCCCTCCTCTCCAGTCAGCTGCCACGCTACAGGTTTCTACCCTGACAGAGCCTCACTCTTCTGGAGGAGAGATGGAGAGGAGCTTCATGAGGAGGTGGACCACGGAGAGATCCTCCCCAACCACGATGGAACCTTCCAGATGAGTGTTGACCTGAACCTTTCATCAGTCACACCTGAAGACTGGACGAGGTACGACTGTGTGTTTCAGCTCTCTGGTGTGAAGGAGGACATCATCACCAAACTGGAGAAAGATCGGATCAGGACCAACTGGGGTAAGAGTGAGATCAGAGGGTGCTGGAGGGGAGTGCATGAGAATTCATCTTGAAAACAATAAAAACAGTAATAATAAACTATTATTGTATTCAACAGTGAAGCCCAGTGACATGATCGTCCTCGTCACTGCTGCAGGGGTTGTTCTTGCTCTCATTCTCATCGGTGCTGCTGGATTCATCGTTAACAAAAAGAAGAAAGGTGAGAGAGAAAAAGGAAAGATTCACTACTTTGATTTCAGTCTTTGAGTTGATTTTTTTAATTCAGGTTGCAAAATTAAAACAAGCATCAGAGAAAGTAAATACAGTCAGCTAGGGATCGACTGATATGGGTTTTTTAGGGCCGATGCCGATACCGATTTTTTTCCATCACCCTTAGCCGATGACCGATTATGGACTGCCAATTTTCTTGGGCCGATTTTTGGGGCCTATACTGCTTTTGCTCCCTCAATTTACATAAAAAAAATGACACAATGATAACAGGTCTCAAGTTTAAACAAACATTTATTGAACAGTAAAAGTTAAGATTAAAGGAATAGTTCACTCTAAAACAAAATTAGGTCATTATCGACTCACCCACATGCTGATGAGAAGTCTGTTGTAGTTTCTTATTCCTGTGCAGCTGGAGACCCGCGGGGGTACCCTCCGGCAACAATAATCCATGTAACGAGCTTAAATGGCGTCCGAGACGAAAAGGTCCATAAAACTACACAAAAACTTTGTAATATTCCTCCATACTGCTCGTCCGCTGCAATCCAAGTGTCCTGAAGTGGCGACATGCAGAGTTTACTCTGCACAGGAATAAAAAACTACACCGGACTTCTCATTAGCATGAGGGTGAGTCGATAATGACTGAATTTTGTTTTAGAGTGAACTATTCCTTTAAGCTGTAGCATAAATAAAACAACAACTACTGTACACAGTAGGATTCAACAGCTTTGTTCAACTTTACACCACACATACTTTCAAATGAAAAAAAGTGTTCGGTGCTTTTAATTATTCAAAATGGCTGACACGGACATGGAACTGTCTGAGGCAGAAAATATTTTGATGAATATTATGAAACAAACTGGTGACTCCTATATTGAAGAAGTTGAAGATGAGTCAGAGTGGCTTTTGAATGCATTTCCTCACAAGAGTAATGACAGTAAGACATTATCATGCCTTGAGAGCCTTACCTTGTTAGCCTAGCCTAGCATGGCTAATGTTCGTCTCATTGTTTTGGTCTGATCTGGCTAACTGTGCCTGCTAGCTAGCCTAATGTTCTGACAGAATATTCTTTTGAACTTTCTCATAATCTACTTTACCCTAGCCTTGAACTAATAGATTCAGAGCACTCATGTAGGATATTATATTAATAAATATTAATGTGTTAATCAAGATGGAGGAAGTGAGTTCTGACTTGCATAGAACCTGAATTATTAGTATCAGGGCATTCATGTAGGATATTAATAAATATTAATGATATCATTTAGGGACACAGCATGAGATGAGGGAGAGAGATGAGGAGATGGAAGAGAGAGAGGGACACATGGAGACAGCAGAAGATGGAGGAAGAGAGACAGACAGGGAGACAGATCATGCAATTGATGAGGGACACATGGAGACAGAAGAGGATCGAGGGACTGAGACAGTAGACATTGTGCTAGAATTTGTTCAGGAGGGAGGGGCTAACAGTGGCCAGGAAGAGGAGACAGAAGAAGATCGAGGGAGTGAGACAGTAGACATTGAGCCTGTTCAGGAGGGAGGGGTTGAAAGTGGCCAGGAAGACGATGCCAACACACCACAGAGAGGAAGAAAAAGTCAGAGAGATGTTGAAAATTGGAAAAGAAACCAACGTAAAAGGTTAAGAAATTCTGGCCAAAGCTACATCAATTCACATGGTATTCATGTTCCAGGAAGGAAGGTGAGGGAGAAGAACTGTGCCTCTTGTCGTTACAAATGCAATCAGAACTTCCCAGAGCCAGTGAGGGAAAGTATATTTCAACATTATTAGGAGATGGGAGATGCAGCAAGGCAGAAAGACTTCATTGTCAATCACGTTATCAAAAGAGGGAAAAGAAACAGTGAAAAAATCTCAAGAAGAACTCATTCGTTTGAGTATTATCTAACCTTTGAGGGAAGACAGATAAGGGTATGCAAAGACTTCTTTTTGAAGACCCTACATGTGTCTGAGAAATTTTCGAGGTCTGCAGGTGGCCACCCGTCTAGTGAATTGGGAATTTCCCCTCCAAGCAAGAAAGGGTGGCATGCACCTCAAAACAAAGTGCCTGAGAGTAGCAAAGACAAAATACGAGAGCATATCAAGTCTTTCCCAAAACTTGAATCCCACTACTCCAGGAAAGATACAAACAAGCTCTACTTGGAAGGATCTCTGAACGTGCCAAGAATGTATGTGCTGTATAAAGAGAAATGTGAACAGGAGTGGAAGATTAAACCAGAAAAACAAAGTCTTTATAGAATGACACTGAGTTCAACCTAGCTTTCCACACTCCAAAGAAAGACGCGTGCAAATACTGTGAATGGTACCAACGTTTAGAAGATAGTGAGAAAGAAAGTCATAAGGATAACTTTGATGCCCACCAGTTAAGAAAAAAACAGGCCAGAGAACATAAAGATAATGACAAACAGAAAGCAAAGGAACGGGAGTCATACAAGGCTGTCACTTTTGACCTGGAGCAAGTGTTAACCACCCCCTGGAGCAATGTTAGTAGCCTGTTCTACTCACGCAAGTTAAGTACCTACAACCTTACTGTATATGAAATGGACAGTAAAGATGTTGAGTGTTACATGTGGCATGAGGGGGAAGGTGGCCGAGGATCATCAGAGATCAGCACTTGTGTTTACTCGTACCTTTCACAACTTAATCCTGAAGTCAAACATGCAGTTCTTTATTCAGATACATGTGGTGGACAGAATAAAAATGCTGCCTTTAGCACAATGTGCCTGATTGCTGTCAGCACATTGCCCCTCTCCACTTTTGACCATAAGTACATGGAGTCTGGCCACAGCCAGATGGAGTGTGACAGCGTGCATGCTGCAGTGGAAACTGCGAGGAGAAAGTTTCCAATCTACTCCCCTGAAGGCTACTTCACCTTTGTGAGAGTGGCAAGAAAGAACAACCCATACACCGTACATGAACTTCTTCACAAGGACTTCCTGGACTTTAAGTCTTTCTCCAATCACGTACTCAAAAACAAAACCAAAGATGAGGAGGGACAGGCAGTGCATTGGCAGAAGATTCAATGGTTTCGCTACACAAAAGAAGAACCCAGAACAATCTTCTTCAAGTATGATTTCACCGACCCAACATTCCGTGAACTAAAGGTGGCAAAGGAGGCAACCAGGGGCACCAGAAGCACCCATTCCGTGTCCAAACCAAGCTCAATGTATGAAAGTTCTCAAGGGATCAGTGCATTGAAGAAGAAAGATCTACTCACCCTGTGCAGCAATGGGAGTATTTCTCACACATACGCGGAGTTCTACAATGCTCTGACAGTGGACAGTGAGTAGAACTAAACAGACTAGTGAACAGAAAAGCAAATAAGACGCGACATGATTCTTTGGATTTGGTCAATGAATAGACTCACAGAGTAATTGAAATGGTTGAACAAAAAAGAAAAGTGAAATGAGTAAAAAGAACACGAGAGAACTGTCTATTGTATACAGTATTTGAAAAAAATGAATGAATGTAATGAAATAAATTGAATTGCCAATCAGAAGTGTGTTTAGCAAGTTGAGTGACTTTTATACAGTCTGTACTGTTCAGCAGATGCCCAGAATGGAAAAGTGAAATGAGAGAAAAAATAAAAATAAATAATGAATGAGTTAAATGAAAATGAATTACTTATTCAAGTGTTATTCAAGTGATAATTATTCAATTAATTCCCCTTTTGACCAATTATTTTCTGCATTGTTCAGCAGATACACCCAATATGTCCATAGAAGACTTGGAAATGTTTGGTGCCAAAAAGGCGTATCTGACGTTTTTGCCATATTTTTTTTATTTTAAAATGTTTTAGAACATGTTCATTGTATTAATATGGCATACGTTTATTACTTAAATACTCATTCATGTAAGTATGTCTGTGGTTGCAATGTTATGGTTTAAGGTCAATAAATACAGTTGATTGAAGTGTGGTCATTTTGTTTTGTCTCTCCTGTAAAGTTTGTCAAAAGCCACTTACGCCCCTCTGGCTCCAAGCCCTCGATATAAAACATTTCTCTCATCATTAAAGTTCTTCTAGTAGACGCTAAAGACCTCCGATAGCCCCGCAATGCCTGCTCCACTCTGCTCTGCTGAGGAAGAGAGCGCACACACACACACACACACACACACACACACACACACACACACACACACACACACAACACGCATCTCAGATACGCAAAAAAACGCAAATATCGGCCCGATATATCGGCCGGTCGATGTGTCTGTCGATCCTTACAGTCAGCACTACACAGACTGAGTATAAACAGATAGTCAGTTTGAGTGAGTAGAAGAGAGGAATAAAGTGACTAAAGATAATCTGGCATTTACAACTGTGACTGAAATGATTTGTCTTTTGTTTTGATTTCAGCCATTAGCCCTCCATCTTGTAAGTAAAACTTACTTTGGTTCTATTTCAGCTGATCTGACTCACACTTCATGTTTCAGATTAAAAAATGTTTCACATTATTGTGCAGATTAACCTTTTCAACACTGTTTTCTGTATTTATTGTTTATAAAAGTTCAACATGAGATGTTTGTTTCTGACCTGCAGCTCCTGACAACAGCACAGAGCTCTCTGAGCAGCTGAATCCAGAGACCTGAATGACAAACACACTCAGTGACTCTCCTGGTGTCACTTTATTTAGCTTTGCAGAACTAAAAGACAGTAATGATGGCTTCTTGCAATTAAAATGAATTAACATATAAAAAAGGACTGATTAAAAGGTGGGAATGTTCTATGACTGCGATTGGTTGTTTTATTGATTGTCGTTTTCTTCCTCTAATGATGTACAGCTGAGGTGATGCCAGATGATGCAGGTCTAATTATCACCCTTGTGCCCTCCTCGGGTATTTTTGTACATTTTTCTCAACTTTTTTTTTTTGATTTGGTGATCATTTTGGTTGTGTTACAGCTTCTGGCATGAATTTTTGCAAGAACTTTTCTTATTAGTAAAATTTTTTAAATCCAATGTCTTTTACTGTCACATGTCTTTTATACTCTATTGATGCATTTTGCACCCTCTGGACACCTTCGTGGCAAAAATGTACACACACAGAAAAACTGCTATTAAATATTTATATATATATATTATATATTTTTTCTGCTTTTTTTTTCATAAATCTCTTAAACAACTTGAAACTTGCTCAAAACTACCAAACATTCTATCATTTTCAGGATTTTAACCCTTTAATTTCCAGTTTAATTATTTGAATTATTAATTATTTGTTACAAAAAAACACAAAAAATTAAATATTTTCCATATAATACATAGTAGGGAGTTGGGGCTTTGGTGGTGATTAGAGTCTTGCATATGTCAAAGATCTAATCTATCTAATGTCAGCATTTCATTTTAAAGAAAAGTAGCGATATTTGACATTTTTACTGTATTCAACCAGATTCAACCATTTTCCCATTGTAGGCCGATGCATTAAATTCTTGTATTTTTGCCAGTTATATTTTGGAGCCGTGTGACTACCAGAGGGCCCCAATGTGTGTGTCTGTGTGTGTGTGTGAGAGAGAGAGTGAGAGAGTGAGTGTGAATCTGTAAGCACGCACTGATCATTTCAGGGTGAAAAAAAACATCTTTTGAGGGATGTGTTTCATGTGTCTTTCAAGAGGTGCTTGAGTAAAAACATGGCCTCCTGCCTTTGCTGTACTGAAAAACAAATAACAACTGTTAGTGTGTTTGTGCACCTGGCTGCTTTCACAGCCAAAGATAAACATGCAGCTTGGCTGAGGAGTCATTTGATTAGTGAGCAGAGAAGGAGAAAGACCTGGAGCAAAGAGAAGGAGCAAAAATGAAGAGGCATTTCAGTGCAGAAGAGGCTTTACAAATGGTTATCAAATCAAATCAAATCAAATTTTATTTGTATAGCCCAAATTCACAAATCACAGTTTGCCTCAGAGGGCTTTACAATCTGTACAGAGACGACACCCTCTGTCCTTCGACCCTCGATTCGAGTGAGGAAAAACTTGCCCCAAAAAAGGCCCTTTTAACAGGGAAAAAATGCGGAAGAAACCTCAGGGAGAGCCACAGAGGAGGGATCCCTCTCCCAGGACGGACAGACGTGCAATAGATGTCGCATGTACAGAGCAGATCAACGAGATCACAATGTATTCAATTATAAGCGATGGTTGACAGGAGTGAAAGTACACAAAGATGTATTACAGCAATAATGATGAAATGCACATGGAAATGTGATTACTAGTGATAACAGTAGTAATGATCAATGGCAAGGATGGTATGTAGCAATGCAGTACGATAATAGTAGTGGAACGTATGTAACAGAGATGTGACTAATATTAGCGACAGTAGTGGTGGGTGTCAGGCAGGGTCATGGCAGTAGGTGCATCCACGATCAGGCAGGGCCATAGCAGTAGGCGCATCCACGATCAGGCAGGGCCATAGCAGTGGGCGCATCCACGATCAGGCAGGGCCATAGCAGTGGGCGCATCCACGATCCACGACCCGGGCGCGGCCAGGATCCAAGGGAGCCTGTAGGACTAGAAAGCACAAGGACTCCGGGGAAGAAGCAAGTCAGTGACATGCAGAGATGGGGCATGTATACAGGCATAATGTAGGGGAGGAGAGAGAAGCTCAGTGTGTCATTGTCCCCCGGACTAGGCCTATAGCAGCATAACTAAGAGCTCGTCCAGGACAGGCCTGGGCCTGTCCTGGACCAGCCCTAACTATAAGCTCTATCGAAGAGGAAGGTCTTAAGTCTACTCTTAAAGGTAGAGAGGGTGTCCGCCTCCCGGACCAAAACAGGAAGATGGTTCCACAGAAGAGGAGCTTGATAACTGAAGGCTCTGGCTCCCATTCTACTTTTGGAGACTTTAGGAACTACAAGTAATCCTGCGTTCTGGGAGCGTAATGCTCTAGTTGGGTGATAGGGTAATATGAGCTCCTGGAGATATGATGGTGCCTGACCATTAACAGCTTTGTAAGTGAGGAGAAGGATTTTAAACTCTATTCTTGATTTTACAGGGAGCCAGTGCAGAGAGGCCAGTACAGGAGTAATATGATCTCTTTTCTTAGTTCCTGTCAGTACACGTGCTGCAGCATTCTGGACCAGCTGGAGACTCTTTAGAGACTTGTTAGGGCAGCCTGATAATAGAGAATTACAATAGTCCAGTCTGGAAGTAACAAATGCATGGACTAGCTTTTCTGCGTCTTTTTGAGACAGGATGGGCCTGATTTTTGCAATGTAATCTTGATCAAAGATAACTCCCAGATTCCTGACGGTGGTGCTGGAGGCCAAGTTAATGCCATCCAAACTCGCTATATCATTAGATAATGCATCTCTAAGGTGTTTAGGACCAAGTACTATAACTTCGGTTTTATCTGAGTTTAACAGCAGAAAATTGCAGGTCATCCAGGTCTTAATGTCCTTGAGACATGCATGGAGTTTAGTAAGCTGATTAGTTTCATTTGGCTTTATTGATAGGTATAACTGTGTATCATCTGCATAACAATGAAAGTTTATGGAGTGTTTCCGAATTATATTTCCTAGAGGGAGCATATATAAGGTGAATAGTATGGGTCCAAGCACGGAGCCTTGAGGAACACCATGACTAACCTTGGTATACAGGGATGACTCATCATTAACATGTACAAACTGAAATCGATCCGATAAATAGGACTTAAACCAGTTTAATGCGGGTCCTTTAATGCCAATTAAGTGTTCCAGTCTCTGTAGTAGAATGTGATGATCAATGGTATCAAATGCAGCACTAAGATCTAGTAAGACCAGGACAGAGACAAGTCCTTTGTCAGAAGCGATTAGGAGGTCATTTGTAACTTTCACCAGTGCCGTCTCTGTGCTATGATGTGCTCTAAAACCTGATTGAAAATCCTCATATAAACTATTTTTATGAAGAAAGTCACATAGCTGGTTGGCGACTGCTTTCTCAAGGATCTTGGAGAGGAAAGGGAGGTTGGATATAGGTCTATAGTTGGCTAAAGTTTCTGGATCAAGATTAGGCTTTTTAAGGAGCGGTCTAATTACAGCTAGTTTAAAGGATTGTGGTACGTATCCTGTTAATAGAGACAGGTTGATCATTTCTAGTAAAGATGTGCTAATTAAAGGTAAAGTTTCTTTCAGCAACCTAGTTGGGATGGGGTCTAGGAGACAAGTTGTTGGTCTAGATGAAGAAACCATCGAAGTTAGTTGGTGGAGGTCAATGGGAGAGAAGCAGTCTAAATATAAGTCAGAATTTACAACCGTTTCTGAGGTTCCTGTGTTTAAAGATACAATAGTGCCAGTTGAAGGCAAGCGATGATGGATTTTGTCTCTAATAGTTAAAATTTTATCATTGAAGAAGCTCATGAAGTCATTACTACTGAGCGTTGTAGGAATACATGGTTCAGTAGAGCTGTGACTTTCTGTCAGCCTGGCTACAGTGCTGAAAAGAAACCTGGTGTTGTTTTTGTTTTCCTCTATTAATGACGAGTAATAGCTTGCTCTGGCATTGCGGAGGGCCTTCCTATATGTTTTAAGGCTATCTTTCCAGGCTAAGCGGGATTCTTCCAAGTTGGTGGAACGCCATTTCCTTTCAAATTTCCGTGATGTTTGCTTCAATTTGCGGGTATCCGAGTTATACCAGGGTGCTAACCTCCTGTGCTTTATAGGTTTCCTTTTCAGGGGGGCAATAGAGTCCAGTGTTGTTCGCAATGAGCCTGCAGTGCTATCAACAAGATGATCGATTTGTGAGGAACTGAGGTTAGTGGAGGAGTCCTCTATTATATTGAGACATGGCATTGAGTTTAGTGCCAGCGGTATAATTTCCTTAAATTTAGCTACAGCACTATCAGATAGACATCTAGTGAAGGAGTTTTTGCCTAATGGTGTGTAGTCCAGTAATAGAACTTCAAAAGTTATTAAGTGATGGTCTGATAAAAGAGGATTCTGTGGAGAAACTGTTAGATTTTCAATCTCGATACCATAAGCTAGAACAAGGTCAAGGGTGTGGTCAAAACAGTGAGTTGGTTTATGTACACACTGAGAGAAGCCAATAGATTCTAATAATGAGATAAATGCAGTACTAAGGCTATCATTAACGACATCCACATGAATATTAAAATCACCTACAATAATTACTTTATCTGATTTGAGGACTAGACTTGATAAAAACTCAGAGAATTCAGATAAAAATTCTGAGTAAGGACCAGGTGCTCGATACACTACAACAAATAGAACTGGCTGTAAAGTTTTCCACGTTGGATGTGAAAGACTCAGAACAAGGCTTTCAAATGAGTTATAATTTAATTTAGGTTTAGGAATGATTGACAGACTTAAGTCATAAATAGCTGCAACACCACCTCCTCGGCCGGAGCCTCGAGGAATGTGAGTATTAATGTGACTGGGTGGAGTGGATTCATTCAGGCTGACATATTCTTCAGGATGCAGCCAAGTTTCAGTAAGACAGAATAAATCAATATTACAGTCTGAAATTAAGTCATTTACTAGTACAGCTTTCGATGACAGGGATCTGATATTTAGGAGTCCGCATTTAATTCTCTTGTCTTGTTTTGAGATTGCAGAGTTGCTGTTAATTTTTATTAGATTTTCATGCACAACTCCTCTTCTGTGGACTTTTGATTTGATTAATTTAATTAATTTAGGTGGTCGGGGGGCAGACACAGTCTCAATAAAGTTTTGGGTGTGCAACTGATCTAATGGAAGCTCAGAGAAGCGTGTAAGACTGCAGCTCTGCCTCCTGGTCTCAACGGTTATGCAGCCTTTATCTGCCAGCGAGCTGCAGGACTCTGAATCTGAAGAAGACACAAGCTTTGAGGGGGAGTCTGACACGGAATGGGCACTGTCCTCCACTTCTGTGAGTGCCTCTGACCTGTCCTCTGAAAGTGAAGAGGACACAGAGGCTCCTACCCATCCTAACAGTGAGTGGACAGCGAAGAACGGGCAAGTCTGATCTCCATCTCATGCCGAGACGCTGCGCTACATTCAGGCACCCACTGGCATGATGCCAGAGCCCACAAGGTATGCTATATCAAGAATCCATTGATGTGGCATCCTCTTTTGACCTTTTCTTCTCTCCTGACTAGTGACTGACCTATTAATGGCCACCGATATATCTGGGCCCGATAGAACGGCCCACTTTCTATCGGGGGTTCTATCGTATCGGTGAAATGTTGCGCTGATAGAAAAAAAAAAAAGTGTGACAATGACAAAAGCACGCGCTGGTGTACTGATTTATTTATTTTTTATTCTCAGCCTGAGACTTTGGCTCAGCTGACATTTCAGTTAAATCCCTACCCTACTCTACACCACGAAACTTCCAGACCACCTGACCAGTCAGCCGATCAACCAGTGGACTTTTCCCCCTTTTCCACAAGCCACGGTAAGTTAGTTCATGAAATAAGTAACTGTAAACATGAAAACATCATGGAACAACAATTATAGGCCACATTTCATTGCCCCTTTCTAAAGTGTCCCCGGCCAAGATTTCCCGTGTAATTAATTAATTAAGTCTCCCCGACATGACGCGGGATCACTTTTATTTTATCGTCGTCATTTTGGCTTGGTTTGATTGTGTGTCCACAGCTGGGTTGGTTTATGGAGGGGACAAATGAACGACATGTTTTTTGGCATGCATTGCTGACCTGGGCATTGTTTCTCAATAAATTAGAAAAACCTTTCCTATCATTTTCCTCTTCCGTGCATGGTTGAAGGAGATCGCATCCACGCTCCGCTCCCTCCTGCGCCGAAAAGTCCCCTTTAGTCACACGAACCAGCTGCATCTATTTAAACTCCATCACTTTGCATTGTTCTTTTGCCCTGATGAAGACCTCCTGGTCGAAACGTTGGCCATGTCTGTTGGATAACACAATAAATAAAGTAACGTCAGGCATATTTACATCAAGGCTACGAGTGTGCCCATCCCCCACAGAATGAACACAATTGATTTTATATGCAGAAAAAGTAATCTTATATTTATTATTATTATCTTTATCTTTAGGTGGTGACCCTCTGCAATGGTGGAAGTGCAACAGTGGTCGCTTTTTGCAGCTGTCTCCATTGGCCCGGTGGTTCCTTACTCCTCCTCCCACATCTGTCCCCAGTGAGAGGGTTTTTAGCACAATAGGCAACATATATGAGGACAAGAGAAGCAACCTGTTGGGTGCAAATGCAGACAAGCTATGCTTCCTGTATTACAACCTGCCACTCACTGACTGAAAGTATTAGTAGACACTGACTGACAGCATGTTGTTTATTTAGATTTGTTTATTTTTGTTTATTTATTGAAAGTTCTGCTACATTATTTATTTTAATTTTGTTTGTGTGTCAATCTGCACTTTTTCTCAGCTTGACTGAAGTTCAAATGTTAAATGTCATTTAAAAAAAGTCTGTTAAATGGTAAAAGTCTTGAATAAAGACGATGGTTTAAGAAAGCTTCTGTCTGTACTACTGTCACTGTGACTGTACTATTGCATAATCATATCGGTGCAAAATCTATGCATAATCCAAGGCCTGTTTTCATTCCAGCTCAAAAACTCACTATATCGGTTGCATATCGGCTATCGGTGATTGCACCCCCTCTAATATCGGCTTTCGTTATCGGACCAAAAAATCCCTATTGGTCGGACACTACTCCTGACATGATCCAGGTGACTTTGCAAATGACAAACCTACACGGGAGGCGTTCAGTGTCAGAATGGAGTGATGTGGATGCCCCAGAGATTCAGGCGTACATGGGGCTTCTCATCCTGTGACTGGTGTGTACCGGTCCAAAGGGGAATCTGCCCGCAGCTTGTGGGATGACCAGAGTGGGAGACCAGTCTTCAGTGCCACCAAGTCCCACAAACGATAAGCGGCAGCCTCCAATTCGATGACCGACTCACCCGTCCTTCTCGACACAAGGAGGACAGCTCGTACCCTTAGGAGGCCGCTGCAAAATCTGGCTGTACATGCCCAGCAAGCCAGCGAAGTACAGGCTGAAAACCTGGGTCACTCTAGATGTCGCCACACCATATGCCTGGAGGTGCCGGGTATATACTGGAAAAGCCGCTGGTGGAGCTCCAGAGATGGGCCAGGGAAAGGAAGTCATCCTGGACATGACTGAGGGACTCAAGGGTGTCACACTTACTTGTGACAATTTTTTCACTTCCTACTCACTTGCCCAGGAGCTTCTGAGGAAGAAAGTGGCCCTGGTAGGGACCATCAGGGCAAACGAGCCTGAGCTTCACCCCAAACTGAAGCAGACAAAGGAGAGAGCTATCTTCTCATCTCTGTTTGCATTCACAACCGCCACCACAGCAGTGAGCTACATCCCACAGCGGGGAAGAAATGTCCTCCTTCTGAGCAGCAGACACCGGGAGCCAGCTGTACATCAGGATAAAAAGCAGAAACTTTTTACTTAATAGGCAAGATGGCGGCCGGGAGGCTTGCCACAATACAAGCAGTGTTCCTGTCTGTCATTCTAGTGTCTTCGTTATTTGTTTGCAATGCGCGTGCTTAATCCAATACAGCCGATCGGAGCTCTTAAACCTCCAATACATCTCTCACAATCATCTGAGTCTGTCTACACCCTTGCTGGAGGAGAAATTACGGGACTTAAACATCTCAAGCCACTCAACACCATGGCTCCGGCACCTTTGCCAGATTCAGGAGACGCCCTTACCGGCCACCGCTCCCAGCCCTTATACTGTCAAACGTCAGATCCCTCCGGCACAAGATTGATGAACTCCAACTTATGATACAAAGCAACAAGGACTACAGCGGCTGCTCCGCCATCTGCCTGACAGAGACCTGGCTGGATCAATCAGTACCTGACCAAGCTGTAACACCTCCAGGTTTCACACTACACTGTGCCGACAGATCATCCAAACTGTCGTGCAAGAAAAAAGGCGGTGGTGTCTGCATGATGATAAACGAACACTGGTGTACGAATTCTACTGAACTCACCCATGTATGCTCCCTGCACCTGGAATATCTCACTGTCAAATGCAGGCCATCATTTCTCCCACGAGAGTTCGCATCAGTCATACGTCAATTACTGCATGGATCTCTGCATACCACTCATAAAAGTCAAACACTACAATAACAATAAACCGTGGTTTAACAAGGACATTAAAATATTAAGAATGGAGAAAAACTCAGCACATCTGTCAGGAAACAAAGAGCAATACATGGCTGCGAAATACAAACTGAGATCCGCAATAAGAAGAGCCAAATCCAATTACGCCACTAAACTAGGAGAACAAATCACCACAAACGACACACGTTTCATCTGGAAAAAACTTCAAACCATGACAAACTACAAAAAGAAACCCTCCCCCATACCTGGAAATGACAGTCAGCTTCCAGACACACTCAACTCCTTCTATGGCCGGTTTGAACAGGCACCGACTCCATCACCACCTCTCCCTGACCCCCTCCCCCCTCACCATCTATGAGGAGGAGGTGGGGAGCACCTTCAAGGGGCTCAAGGGGAACAAAGCCGCCGGCCCAGACAACATCAGCCCCTCTGTTCTCCATCACTGCGCTGCGGAACTGGCCGGGGTTTTCACTTACATTTTCAACATCTCCCTCTGTCAAAGCTCAGTACCCAAGTGCTTCAAAGAGTCCATCATCATCCCGGTTCCCAAGACTAAGTGCATCTCTTTTGCCTTAATGATTATAGACCCATTGTCTTGACATCTGCAGCCATGAAATCATTTGAGCGCATCATACTCAAACACCTGAAAACTGTCACTTCCCCCCTCATGGACCCATACCAATTTGCATACAGAGCCAACAGATCAGTTGAGGACACAGTCAACTTAGTAATTCATCACACATTGAACCACCTAGAGTCTGCAAACACATATGCCCGCATTCTGTTCATGGATTTCAGTTCTGCATTCAATACAATAAACCCAGCCAAACTGTTCACTAAATTACTGGATATGAACATTGACCCATGCATTTGTCACTGGATTTACAGCTTTCTCTGGAACAGGCAACAGAAGGTCAAGATCAACAATAACACATCCTCCCCTCTGACCCTCAGTACGGGTGCACCCCAGGGCTGTGTTCTTTCGCCCTGGCTATTCTCCCTCTACACAAACCAGCTCACATCACACCATAGTTCTGTCAACCTGTACAAGTGCGCGGACGATTCTACCATTGTAGGATTCATCACCAACAACCAAGAAACAGAATACCGTGCACAGATCAACCAAGAAGTGACCTGGGGCCTCATGTACTAAGACTTGCATGGATTTCCTACTGAAACATGGCCCCCTTTGATCAGAGAGTGGCAGCTATTGAGAGTGACACAGCTCTAACCGGAGTTGTGGGGGCCCATGAAGGCGACACAGATCATCCCCAAGGTAAATGTGTTAAACTTGTTGTCATTATACTGGTCGTACAATAGGCTGCTCACATTACACATGCTTGTGCGTAAAGTTGCCAGGATATAAACACATTGACTCATGTTTAATTACTAAATTTTTTTATTATCATAATTTCTGAATAGACGATGAGCCAGGAGAGGGCACCTCCACCGGCACTGCGCACCTTGGCGTCTCCACCGGCGTCTCCACCAGCACCTCCACCAGCACGATGCGACTCCACGCCAGCTGCTGAAGTCCGCCCGACTGGCCGTGTCCTCACACAAGCTGTGCTAGAATCACAGGAGGAAATTTTGAGAGCAATCCGTGGCGTCAGTGATCGTCTACATCAAATTATCAATGTCCTTGGAGATATTTGCAACGCAACGATGTGTTCTGGCAGTGGTATGCCATGGCGGTGTGCCACGTTGTGCAGGACACCACAGGCTAGCACAATGCGCACACCTTCTCCGGTGTGTACAGCAGCAGCAATGAGCTGTACTGGAAGCAAATTCCACCAGCCTGGCTGTGTGGTCATTAAAAGAATCAATTAATCAATCAATCAATCAAACCACAAATCATCATTGACTACAATCGCTGCAAGGGTGGCGTGGACAACCTTGACAAGGTATGTGATTGTGTGCTTTTATTGCTATATGAATTGATTCCAGTCTATTTATTCTCACTGATTTCATGTGTTTGTTTGAGATAAATACGTATTTATTATGATTACTTGTCATTCATTAGACCTATTTTTTGCATCTATATAAAGAATGAATTATGTAAAATTCTTCTGAATGATGAGGAAGGACATTTATTTATTTATATTCTTTTTTTTTCTTGGTCATTTGTAGGTCGTCAGCACCTACAGCTGTAGGAGGCGGACCCTTCGGTGGCCACATGTCCTCTTCTTCAATTGCATCGATGTCTCTGCCTTCAATGCTTTCGTGTTGCTCACTGCTGTGGATCCCTCCTGGAACCAGCAAAGAAAATACAGAGGGAGGTTGTTCTTAGAGGAGCTGGATAAATTCATGGTGTCCACAGAGATCGTGCGGAGAAAGCACCCCCCTGCATACAGCAGCTACTGCTGCCATGGTGGTGGAGTTACAGACCACTGTTGCTGTCCTCACACAAACCACCAACACCGCCATTGCCACTGCTGCCACCAGCTCAACCAGAAGGAGAGGTGTGTGCTGGTTGAGCACAGGTCTAAAAAAGAGGTCTTCTACCACCACAGGTGCATTTGTAGGGAGCACCAGGTCACATGCTGCAGGACCTGCTGATCTGCTGCTGGAAATGAACTAAACTAAACTAAACACACACTCTCTCTCTCTCTCTCTCTCTCTCTCTCTCTCTCTCTTAATCCATTTATCTGTTTCTCTCAAACACATACACATACATCACATATTCAAGCCTGGATATTTCTGTTTCAAATTTGTTTATATTTCATATGTTCTGTTGTGTTCTCTTTTGTTGTTCAATTTTTCAAAGTTGTTGCAGTTTGCACAATAAATGTTCACATTGATGAATCAGACGTTGATTTAAAAATTATTTCACACACACGCAAAAAACAGTCACTCTTGGGACCCCCTGGTAGTCACACGGCTCCATAACATAACTGGCAAAAATACAAGAATTTCATGCCTCGGCCTACAATGGGAAAATAGTTGAATCTGGTGAAATACAGTAAAAATGTCAACTATCACTACTTTTCTTCAAAATGAAATGCTGACATTACAGAATGCATGGTTTTATACTGTAATGGCAGTGAGATTAAAAAATGTGGTTTTAATGGAAGTCAATGAGGCATTTTTGGCCATGAAGGTGTCCAGAGGGAGTATCTGACACTACATAGAAAATACTAATGCAATCAAATCAATTTTGTTGCTAATCTTTGGCATATCCAAGACTCTAATCACCACCAAAGCCCCATGTCCCTACTATTTATTATATGGAAAATAATTAATTTTTTGTGTTTTTTTGTAACAAATCATTAATATGTCAAATAATTAAACTGGCAATTAAAGGGTTAAAAAATCCTGAAAATGATTGAATGTTTGGTAGTTTTGAGCAAGAAGTTGTTTAAGAGCTTTAAGAAAAAAAAAGCAGAAAAAAATATTGATGTATGATGATTTTAAAGCAGTTTTTCTGTGCGTGTACATTTTTGCTATGAAGGTGTCCAGACGGTAGTAAATTTGAGGAGAGCACAAGGGTTAAGTAAGAGAGTTAGCAATTCGCTTCACCTCACCATGTGAAGAGACAGTAATGTAAGATAGTTTGTTTTTGGGACTTGTAATACCTGATTTGTTGGTGTGCTGTCAGTTGTCTGCGTAGAGTAAATGGAAGTACTGAACCGTTCTGTGTTAAAGGGCCACATCTGGCGCTGGGGCCACCAGTTGAATAGGTCTGGGCTACATGTTTGTCTACCCACTGCTAAAACTATAAGCAAGCGAGCAAGAATGGCAAAGAAGGAGAAGCCAGAATTTCCCAATGCTAACACGCTAGCTTGACAATGGTGAGTACTGACATCAGCCATGTTTGTTGTTTACATTCATCTAAATGTAGAGCAAGTCTGTATGTATGTAGGCTAGGCTATATGTTATTCACATCGTTTACTTCATACTCAGCAGGTTTGTTACTGAGGATTGAAGGAAGTGCAGTGTCAAATTTGTAGAAATTTGGACAAACGACATGTTCAATATCAATACATTTTGAATAAACAGCAAACATCGCTCTGTGCAGCAGCGGGGGCGAGGATTCAGATCTCTGGCTTCATTGTTCTGCAGACTGAAACTGGCTCACACATGATCTTTCTCAGGTGATCTCATAGGGAAGTAGATGTAAAAAGATGAGACAACTTCCTGGAGTATCACATTGCAGAAAGAAAACAAAACAAAGCAGAATGTTTGAGAGTCTGAATGAGTGGGGAGGTGCGGTGAGTGCAGGTTTACTATCCTTCAGGGAGAACTGGTGATGAGATTTTACATTAACTTAACAACAATAGTTTGCTAGCTAACATTAGCCTTGAGGGCTATAATGTTTGTGGTTGCTTAGTCGCACCATCTGCTGCTCGGGATGCCTCTCTCATTGGTTGAAAGTAGAGATTGTAACTCGTGACCATCAAACATATTTGAGCTTATCGGAGCATTTTATAGGTGTTTTTTTGTTACATGTGAGTGAGACATGAGGTAGTTGTATGAGAAGCAGCCAAGGCCAATATTGACGACTTAAAGGGGAACTACCGTATTTCTAGCATAAAATACCATCATTTACTCACCCAGATAACTTTGGTGTCATTTGGAGTCGTTCGGACAAAATTAGATCCAGTGGAGCGCCGCGTATATCCATATAATGCGAGTGATCTGGACACCGAAGCACAGCCTCTATATAACGCATTATTTGCCACGAAACTAGTTCATTTCAGCAATATTTTGTTATGATACGCTAGTGCTATTCCCCTCCAAGTTGCCTGTTATCAACATCCGGGGTCTGTAGGTTGACCTACTAACCTCTGACCTGGATGATGTCATCTCTGAAAGCTGCGCTCACCCACAACAGCCGGCTTGTTTACCTGTAGTTTGCTACTGCTAGTTTTTTGCAACATGGCTGAATATTTTTCCGATTCTGAGGTGGTGGACGATGACTTTGTTTATGATGGATGTCCTTACTGTTTTGAGCCAGAGTACACGGATGAGGAGCTTGTTGAAAAGAGGATGCGGAGGCAGAGAGAGGAACAGCTGGCCAAAGAACAACAAACAGCTGCAGCTAGGCTAAACGGCTAGGTCAACCTACAGACCCCGGATGTTGATAACAGGCAACTCAGAGGGGAATAGCACTAGCACATCTGGGTGAGTAAATGATCGTATTTTATGCTAGAAAAAGGTCCAGGTTGTAAAAAACGATAGTTCCACTTTAAAGGTGCAGTGTGAAGAATTGGCCATCCGCAATTGATACTCAAATCAACCAGGGGACAGCATATGACCAGAGTAACTGCTAACTGCTATTAAGCTAGTAAGGTAGCAGTGCAGCGAGCGGTTTGGACTGTGAACTCAGACCACTGGGGGAGTGTTGGTGTGTGTCTGGGGCTTTCTGGTTGGCGAGCTAACTCAATAAAGAGATCAGAATGTCAAATCTGTCATTTCTTTACATCCTGTAGGTAATTTTATTTAGGTGTCTTTTTAAAAAATGCTTCCAACAACAATTCTTACACATTGCACCTTTAACTTGGACACTGATGGTATGAGGAACCTTTCATGGATTATCATGAAAGGTTCCCCCTACCACCAGTGACTAGCAGTTTTCATTAATCTGATTAACCCAGGTGAGGAAAGAGATTCAAGAGAGATGATTGCTTACGCTGAAGTATTTAATGAAGCTCGATCAAGGAGAACAGGTTCGACAGTACATGTGGTAACATTGTTGTTCTGTGCCAGTTCTGCAGAAAAAAACTTCCCTGTCTGTGATTATTTAACCTGCCACAGAATACTCTGTGGAAATGTGCTTACCTGAGTCATGTTGTTATTGATGGGAGAATATGGAGTTTGGTCTATCACAGAGCCAGTGCGTCTCTCTTATGAGATATAGTGAAGGTTGGATGTTGGAGGAACAGAATGTGACCTGTTTGGGAGACAGTACCTTATCTGCCCAGCTGCTTAATACAACCGTTTCTTCCACTACTAACCAGATCTGGTGTAGGGAGAGGAAAAGGACCCTCTGCACACACACAGAAGCCTTTGACCCCGAGCATGACCTCAGGGTGACTGTACCTCCTGGGTGAGCAGAGTGGGGGGACGTATATCCAAATATACCTAATTCCTTTACATTGATGACCATGAATGAATGTCAAAGTCAAATGCATTGTTTTTTCTTTTTGTGCTGATGTTTGTCTTTTCAATAAAATCCTCAAGGTTAAAACGTTTGGCTGTTTTTCTACGTCTACATGCTCATTTGTGACTGCAGTTGCAATAATTATATTACCTGAACATTCAGTCTTCTCACAGAGGATTTGAATGAGAAGATTGATATCAATGTTAACTCTGAGCAGAGTTGGCTCCCAGACAAGGAAGTTGCTTAGTATAAGCTTGCTTAGTATAAACACTGAAGTTAGAGATTAGATAAAGAGCCAGTATTTCTGTTAAAGGAGCCTTCTGACAGTTTAAGCAACATTATGTAACTTTTTCAGCTTCAAAATCATTTGATGGTACAGTGTCTTGTAACAGGGTGAATGGTGTCTCTGTCACTTGTTTCTGCACTATGTAACTTCAGTGAGAGGGTTGGATCACAGCGCTGTATACACTTTTACTTTTACTTACACTCAGAAGCCCTCAGCAAAACAGCAAATCTTTACCTCCGAGGTGGTCAGAGGATCAGTTTAGAAAGAAAGTGAAACAAATGATGAAGTAGAAAATTGAGAGACTCAGTCTGAAATACATGATGAAACATGTTCATTCACAGTAGTGATTTGGGCTGGGAGTAAAAAAACATTAAATGTACGAGCAACATTCGACAATAATGAAATCACATATACAGAGGTAACACCTGAAGGGTAAAAAGAAAAAATGCATATAATCACATGTTTTTTCCCATTAGAGCTCTGCCCACTTCAAACGGTGAGAAAAGCACTGAAAAAAAAAAGCCAACAGAAATCTCTCATGTGAAATAACCAGAACGGGTCTAACTGTGGCAGAGAGTATTGTGTTCATTACTTTTATTGACAAGGTGAGTGAGGAAATGTGTGTTCAGGGCCTTTAGTTAAACATGCAGTACGTGATTCTGGAGAAACATACTTGATTGTTGAGTCTCATTCCCAGGTCATCAGATACCAGTGCTTTGGGTCAGGCAGCTGTGAAACTCTCAGCCTCTATTTCATACATGTCTTTTGCTGCCATCTAACGGGTGTTTAGTGGTATTATATACAGTATTACAAACAGGGCCGTGACAATTGTATTGTATAGCCTGATTCCCTTTCAAGCAGAAAAAAAGAAATATTTTACACACACTGGGTACTTTAAGGAATCCAAGTTTGACTGGTTCTATCCAAACTGAAACCTTTGTAAAATATATGTGCTCTGTGGTATTTCTATCTACTTTGGTTCAGTTGTAGTTGAGGAGCTGCTGAATGATTTCAGTGGCATCTCTGCATAGGATCATCGCTGTCATGGTGTTATCTACTGTCTGCTCTAAAATAAGTTATAGGTGATGATAAAAATGTACATGGGGATACATTCTCTGAGCTCTTAACTATCCACTGAGACCAAGATCATGCATATTGACCTCATAGTTGTGGAGCTATTTTTGGTTATGTCCATCTAGACAAGCCACACCTACCAGCACCATGTTTATTTCAAAATATGTTTAAAAAATAAATACTTTTACACTTTTAGAGTAACTGCAACTTTAGTTTTCTGAAAAGATTGAATGTCTGAATAATTCGGCACTGTCCCATTACTCTTGTTCTTTTGCTTTTTAATAAAACAAAAAGTCAGAAAAGATGAAGTCAAAAAAGAGTTTTCTCTGAAATCACTGAGATTAAATCAATGGGCTCCAAACTGTGGAGCTACAAAGAAAGGACAGAATCATTGATGACATGTTGCTGGTACATGAGGGTGAATGTAATCCCTAAAACTGTAGAGCTAAAAGGAAGTTCAGTGCTTAATAGTAACGTTTGCTGTGTGGAGACATTGTTCACCTGCTGTCTGTTTTTAAAATGTTTCTTCTTAACATATAAGACATCACTTGTTATCGTTCTTTCGTACTTTCTGGGTTTTAATTACTGTATTACTGTTTCAAGACTAAATTGTCATTAATGTATTTATTTCATACCACTGATATTTATGTTACTGGGTTTTGTCCTCTAACTTGTATTTACTAAGTTCTCCTTGTGGTTATAATAATCTCATTCCATTCATTACTGTTTTGCATATTGCCTGTTGCTCTTGCATTAATAAAGTCTAATGAAAATATTCTTGTAGAACCTCTTCTTGATATGTTCAACCATTCCTTCACTACTGGAGAATTCCCACAGACACTGAGGGAGGCCAATATATCCTTAATTTTAAAGAAAGGGAAGTGTCCTGACTTTTGCGGATCCTACAGGCCCATAGCTCTCTTAAATGTGGATAGGAAGCTGCTTTCTAAAATCTTAGCATCTCGTTTAGAAAATCTCTTACCAACACTTATAAAGGAAGACCAGGCAGGTTTTATAAGGGGTCGGAATTCAGCTACCAATGTTAGACTTTTGTTGAACGCTATCCTAGCTTTTAAACAAAAATCTATTAACAGTCTAGTGCTTTCTCTCGATGCAGAGAAAGCATTCAACCAAATTGAATGGTCTTTCTTACTGTATACACTGGGTAAATTTGGTTTGGGGGAGAACTTTATAAAATGGGTCAAAATTATCTATACTAGTCCACAGGCAGCAGTCCTGACTAATGGATTCAGGTCTGAATACTTCAATACTTACAGAGGGGTGATGCAGGGTTGCCCTTTATCGCCCCTTCTATTTGCTCTGGCCATAGAGCCACTTGCTGAGGTCATAAGGGTGACAGCCACAATACGTAGTTTAGAGATCGGACAGTTGTGTCATAAAATATCCTTATACGCTGATGATGTTCTAATCCTCCTGACCAACCCTGAAACATCCGTACCAAGTTTTATTGATGTGATTGACAGATTTAGTTGTTTCTCTGGTTATAAAATCAACTTGGCTAAATCAGAGGCTATGCCTCTTGGTACTCTTTCAACAATACCAACTTCAAATGGTCTCCCAATGGGTTTGTGTACTTGGGAATCTTCATCACCCCATCCTTCGATCAACTATATAAAGCCAACTTTGCACCCTTATTTTGTAAAATTAAGCAGGACCTAGAGCGATGGATGTCACTTCCTGTTTCCTGGTTAGGACGCATTGCCCTGGTCAAAATGAATGTGTTGCCTAGGCTACTATATCCTATCCAAATGATTCCTGTTTTGTTTTCTAAAAGGGTATTGAAGGACATAAATGGATGGCTCAGCTCTTTTATTTGGAACAAGCGTAGGCCTAGGCTTAAGATGGCAGTATTATATCTACCAAGTTCAATGGGTGGCTTGGACTTACCTAATATTAAAATGTATCAACTCTGTGCTCATTTAAGATTTGTAAATGACTGGGTTGAGGGTAAAACCTCAATCTGGCTGGATATTGACAGCATTATCACAGTGCAAACTTAGCGACCTATTATTTTTTAATAATTTTAAAGAAATTAAAGCCTTTTGTACAAATCCTGTAACAATCAACACTCTAAAAGCATGGCGGCTTGTCCACCGTCTCGAGGGAAGATCAAATATAACATCCATCTTTACCCCAATAATAAATTATCCTGCTTTTCCCCCAGGATCTTCAGACCCCGGTTTTCGACAATGGTCTAATAAGAATATTAAATCTCTCAGTGACTTTTTCTCAGATGATAAACTTATGTCATTTGAACAGCTTATTAACAGTTACAAATTGGCCAAACAAGATTTCTTTCGCTTTTTGCAAATAAGGCATTATATCATTCATAGCCCAACCCTTATTGATCACCCTGAAATATCTGCTGTTGAGAAAATTCTGTTTCAACAACAATTGAAAGTGTCTTTGAGCTCATTTTACCATGTACTTAATGGTTTTTCTACTACCGATGCACAGAGGGTCAGAGGTGTGTGGGAGAAGGAGCTGTCTGCGACTATAGATGAAGAAAAGTGGGATACCATTTGGTCTCTTGCAAAAAGGACTTCAATTTGCACTCAGACAAGAGCAATACAATTTAAGATTTTACACAGATTACATGTATCCCCTCACCGCAGGCACCTCTTCAACCGCTCACTTTCCCCTTTGTGTCTCAAGTGTAAAACTGATGTGGGAACTTTAACTCATTGTTTCTGGTCTTGTCATAAACTTCAAAGATATTGGGCTGAAATTATAAGTGAAATGGAGAGAATTTTTCACATTAATATAGAAATGGATCCCTTGTCCCTGATTCTAGGTCTTCCAAGTGATTGTTTAAAAACAGCAGTCAACAAAAGATTGTATAATATCTTAACGTTTGCAGCTAGGAAAAATATTCTTTTGCAGTGGATCGTGACAAGATTCCCTCTGTCTGTGGCTGGCGTAAAATAATTTTTGAACTGATCCCTCTAGAATATCTTACCAACGTCATACATCACAGCATAGATCAGTTCTACAGAGTGTGGCGCCCATTTCTGGACTATATCGGACCAGACCTTTCCTCCATTCTATTAAAGGGACTGATGTGCGCTTGAACGACATTCGGGTACTGTAAGACTGACTCACCACCTCTTGTATTATGCCATATGTTCATCTCTCATGTAAGAGCTGTTGTGTATGTTTTGTGTTTGTTTTGTTGCGTGTCTAGTCTTTTGTAGACACTGTTTGTTTTGATGAATGGAAACAAAAAACTGCAATAAAAACAATGAAGAAAAAAAATAAATAAATAAAGTCTAATGGTATTTTTCACATTAAAGGTGTTTTAATGTTTTCTTTGAACAGGAAGTAGATTTTGGAAAAGAAAGAAATGATGTCCTCATGTGGGGACGATGGGCTTGTTTTACTATATAACATAATAAAGTCACCAATGTGAAGATAAAAATAAGAATTGCTTCCGACTCATCTTCTCATGGATGAAGAAGACCTTCAGCTGCAGTGTTACCTGCGCTGATGAGGATTAGGGATGTGTAAAGTGAAGTTCTGTGTAGGGTTTCTTTAGCAGGATGTTCTGAGCCTCTGGGGAGTTGTGCTATGAAAACCCACATAGACCTTCAGAGGGCAGCACTGTGGCTTCACAGCAGAGGGTACTGGGTTTTTTCGGCCCTCTTTCTGTCCGTGTGAAGTTGTTCATTCTCCCCGTGTCTGCGTGGGTTTTCTCTGGATGCTCCGGTTTTTCACAAATTTAAAAATATGCAGCTCATTCAGAGCAGATCTGATTCCAGTTGCTTGTAAAAGCCCCCATATCATCTGAATGCCCCATTACAGCACATTCCCTCCCATCAGGTGAGATCATTTCCTCTGGTTATAAAACTCATCCCTCAGTTCGAAGGGAGACATTTCTTTGAAGACATAAAGACAATAATAGGAAAATGACCCTGTTTGTGTGTGTTTAGTTCGCAGATGAGCGTCAGTGAGTTGTCAAGTGACGAAGCCTCGGCTTCTACAAGTGACAACTTTGTCGACGAGACGGTCTACTGCACTCGAGAACTGAGATCACACTGCTGCTGGAAGATCAGGAGAGCACAGTAAGGTGAGATGTCTTCCTATTTAAGAGACCCATGGGAATGAGTAAAATATCACGAGATCTCCTGCAGACATTATTAGATGGTCTTTATAATCATTTACCAAAAAGTGGCTCAATTCAGCTGATTAGCTGTTAAACACAGTTTAACCACAAAACCCAGCATGGAGGAAGAAGAAAGCGGAGAGAGCTGCCGGACTCCCTTTAAAAAAGCTCAGTTTTGAAACATGTTGCGTTGGGAGAAACTGTATACATTTTGTGAAACACTGTATGCAACACATTCTTGAATATTTGAGCCTACTTGTTCATTTGGCAAATGTTATACATGAAGATATTTCTTTCTTTGTGTAAAAAACGTGTATCCATTTGTTCTAATGAGCACTGGTCAGTCAAGACAAAGCCAGAACACATGATGAGCCAACAGTGACAATGGGCTCAACTACACCAATAAGACACATTAGAAATTTCGTGTCAGTGATTTTTCACAGGCTTGTTGGTCATTTATTCATTATTTTACTGTAACATATTGCACAATAATATCTACATGTAATGCAACAGTATGACAGGTTTGATGATAACACACAGGCTTCTTGGACTTTCATTGCTCAAACTGTTCAAATCAAAGAGGTGTTGTGGCGCTTAGACTCCAGTCATAAAGGGCTGCTGTATCTTTACAAGCCACCAGATGTCAATATGCTGCAGCGTTTGAAGCCCAAAAGCTCCATAAGGCTTCATCCGCCTCTCTCTAGTTCAGACTCAACTGAATTAGTGACTGTACAGAATGTGTTGGGGTTCGGGAGGGGGGTGAATCTACCGTCTCATTTGACAAGAAAGCGAGACCATCCAGCGTTACTAATGTTTTTCTTTGGACCTTCCCCCAGCATCTCAAAACAGTGTATTTATGACAAGCATGACAACATGGTGAAAATACAGCAGCTCTATTTTTGAATAAACAGCTGTTAAATAAATGATTATTAAAGGCCCCAGATGTGCAAACAGAAGCTTTGTTATATGGGCTATTCATTCCACACAGGACACCAAAGAGGAACAATTAGATATGAGTTGGATCAAGTGATGTTGAAGGCTGATGTGTTTGAAATCCAGTGTTTGTCATTATCAAAGTATTAAATGATGTTGATGGTCAGAAACCCAGAGTGTGACCTGTGGAGGAGCTTGACTTGACACGAGCGTCTCTCAAATATTGACAGGATGCTATTTTTCTCTTATGGATTTCTATTTTTCTGTATCTTTATCTTCATGGTTAATGAGTAAAATTAGACCATTATTGATGTATGGTTCATTCATGAGGGTGATTTATAACTAATTCACTTTTAAAAGATACCAGCATGAATGCAAGTCTTACCATCAAGTGTCGCTCACTTGAACTCAAAGACAGACTCAGACAAAACAAACTCTTCAGTCAGACTCAATCTATGACTCGAAGGAAGTGAGGGAGTTCAGTGGAAAAGCTGATGACACTGTTAACACTTTTCTTTATGTGAGGGGTGTTGATGAGGACTGGATCACTGGTAGGCGGTCTGGACTATTTTTCTTCTCATGACAGAAACACTCACTTTTCTCTGCGAGGGTAAAATAACAGTAAACAGCTGATCCAGCTTGGTCCTTCACTCACTCATCTTCATCAAATCAAGATGAGAACGTTATTGTCGTTGCTTCTCTTCTGTCACGTTTCATCACCAGGTAAGATCACATTTTAAATCTTTAAACTCTTTAAACTTCACAGTCCACTCAACTCTTTTGCTCCAATTTCTGCTTCGACTTGATCAGACTGAATCATACTGATTTCATCATATTTCTGAGTGTGTATTCATACTGAATGGAGGCTGTTTGTCCTGCGAAAAATGATGGGTTATAAATAACCCAATTTGGGTTGTTTTATAACCAAACCGCTGGATTAATATTGCACCAGCCCAGCAGTAGTTAATTTGACCCTGCAAGATGGGTTGGTCCATTTTAACCCAACAGATGAGTTAAATATTCTACCCAAATTCTGGGTAAAATTAACTGCAAATTTGGGTAAATTCAACCACACATTTGTTAAATACTCTACACAAATGCTGGGTCAAATTAACTACAATTATGGGTTCATTTAACTACACATTTGTTCAGTAATCTATCCAAATGCAAATGCTTTAATTTGAGACTTTTTAAGGACCCGCGGGAACCCTGAACAAGGAGCAAAAGAAATTGAGATCAAATCAAAAAAATCAAACGGAATGTCAGTTTCAGGATCGAACTTGAATTTTGTAACCTATAAAAACACCAAGACTTTTTTTTAATTTAGACAGTGATTTCACATGGACGAACCCTAGTGTGTATTCTTTGGTGAGGATTTGCCAGAAATAGGAGATCTACATTGGAAATCTAGCAAAAACAGAAGGGGGCCTAGTATAGAGCCCTCGGCTGACTCCAGTTAACTAAGTAAAGTTTAAATTGAAAATCGAATTGGATTGTGATCTTAAAAATCAAATTGAATCAGTTTGAGAATCATGACACCCCAAATAAATATCTCGATGACCTTTTTAAAAAAACACTCACGCTGCCACCGCTTGATGAGTCTTTCAAACTTGGAAATGACTGAACCAAACCCGATGCCAGGGCCTTTTTGGTCTCTGTCATAGGACTGTAAAACAAAAAACACATCATACATGTAAAAAGTGAAAACTAGATTTAAATAGATGGTTTGGATTGTAGGACATATAGGCAATGTGAAGGGATTAATTTATAACCAGAGTCTCGTGTTCAAAGTTTTGATTTGGTTATGATCCATATCAAGTAGTTCCTGTGAGTTGGCTGGAACAAATAAATTAAAAAAACCTTACTCCACAAAACTAATTGCATTTCTTGAAGTTCTTCTATAAAACCGCTGTGTCCATTCAACTAGGCACTATTTTCTGTATTTGCTGTGCGACTTTTATCAATGCACATGTGCATGCAAAAGCTTGCGTAAGGATTGTATTGTGCTGCGGTCACCCACAGGCAGGGAACAGCGGAGGCGCATTGATAAGTTGCATAGCAAATACAGAAAATTGTGCCTAGTGACAGTATTTTTTTGAAAAAATAAGTCAACAGTACAAATGCAATGAGTTTTGTGGAGTAAACGTAAACTAACCAAATCAAAACTTTGAACACAGGACTCGGGTTATTAATTAATACCTTTGCATCAACTATATTGATGGTAAGAATTTCATACATCTTTCTTTATGTCCTATAATTCAAACTACCCCTTTAAAGTACTGCTGAAACGTGTCGTATCCCAAAAAAATAGCTGTAGCAGTTGGAAAAGTCGCCAAGGTGAAACGTTGGTTATTCCTAGCAAATCTAGGTCAATGTCAGATCTCAAAGTAGTGTCCTGTTTTAACTCAAGTGAAATGAAAATAAACTATGTTATAATTTTACTTTTCAAATGAGAATGTTGGTGTATTTAATAGGAACCCTATTCAACATAAAAAAAATTTAAAAATCCGTTTAAGTACTTTTCTCCAAACTTCTCAATGAGGTGCGACACCAAGATACGGATGAGGAGACGTCTCTGGCTAGTTGTGATGACATTATCCTCATCAAGGCCCTCAACAAAGAAACTCAGGGTTAAACTGGGTTTCTATTATAGAAACAAAAGTTGTTTCTCCTTTAATGCGAGAAAAAGACTGATTCAGGCAACCTTTGTATCAATACTTGATTATGGTGACATCTTATACATGCATGCAAATCTCTCCTCTCTGAAAATGCTGGATTCGGTGTATCATGCAGCATTAAGATTTGTAACAGATTTAGGTTTTCGTGCTCATCACTGTAGTCTTTATGAGAGTGTTGGCTGGCCTTCTTTGTACAATCGTAGATGGGAACACTGGTATTGTTTTCTTTATAAGGCCATCCTGTGTGACTTACCCCCTTTTTTGTGTTCTCTTTTGGCTTCTAAAGTCAACACCAGAAGCTGTAGTCTCAGGCATGATAGATTGATAATGTACACTATTCCTCGTACGCGGACTGTCTTTGGGGAAAGTGCCTTCAAAGCATTCGCACCCTCGTCCTGGTATAAATTACAGAGTCATCTTAAATTGGATTATCTCCCTAGTATGGAAGATTTTAAAGCTAGGATCAAGGACTATTTGACTACTGCATGCACATGTTCTCTCACCGAACGTAGCTGGTGATTATACTGTAATGATGTGATTTGCCAAACTGTTTTAGCTGTCTTTATGTTTGTTTTGTTGTTGTTGTTCAAGTGTGTATTTTATGTGGACCTACTGTGCTGCTCTCTTGGCCAGGACCCCCTTGCAAAAGAGATTCTGAATCTCAATTCCTGGTTAAATAAAAGTTAAATAAAAATTTAAAAAATAAACAATCTGCTTGCCATCAGGTAAGCCTGTAAGAATCTGCCGGCAATCCTGAGAAAATTGCAACAAGAGACAACATTACAGATTTATTACTGTTTATTTAGGGAAGGGTGATATGAATTCAAATCAGTATCACCATTATTACAATTAATGAACGATTAGCTCACAGCGCATCACATGTGTTGTGAGCTTGTAGAGAGCTATTTTCACTCTTTTCACGCAGTGGCGTCCCTAGGCTAAAGCCCCGGATGTTTTTTAATTAGCCCCGAATATTAATTTTATAAATTTTTTAATTTTTTTTTTTAAAGATCACATCCTCAAACTACGGTTATCTTATGTTGATGCTTCGATAAAACAGTGTTTTTGGACAGGTTTGAGTAGCAATTAATTTTTTTTTTTTTAAAAAGCCACTACTTTGGCTTTGGCAAACACCTCCAGGTCGCACGTGATGTCATTCACCCAAAACAGCAGCGTCAGGCAGCAGGCGAACTTCACAACAGGCAGGCTTGACAACAGCAAGCTGTTCAGCTGTCTTTGGGATGTCACAAAAAAAGATTTCCATGTTTTTCCCCCCAAAGAGTATGTTATGTTAAAGAATGTTAAAGAATATGTAAAGAATAAATACACATGAGTAAGAGCATTACATGTACAAAGTAAAACAATGTAAATACTGTACGTGACAAGATGCATGGTTCATTAAACATCTCAATTTTTACTGTTGCTGAATGGTTGCTGTTGGTATGTTCAACATGATGAATGGGGCATTTTTGTGCCTGGGCTATTGAGGGAAGTTTGTGAAAATTGCTAGCCTATTTGGTATTAACTGGTAACCATGAAATGCCTTAATTCAATTCAGTCCAGAAGAGCAGGTACCTGTAGGGTATGTGGAGAATGTCTCTATGTCTAAAAATTTCGGCGCATCTGCTTAGCTCTTCTGGGCTAAGCCCCGGATGTGTCAAAATCCTAGAGACGCCCCTGTTTTCACGCACCACCATTGTACAGCAAAATATAACAGGGCTTAAGGGCCACGTAAACCCCAGCATCCATATTTTAGGGAAGCTTTTGCAGAAATTAGCTGATCTACAAACTCAAAGAATTGAAATGTGATGCGTTGTGAACTTGTAGATCAGCTATTTTCTGCTAAGATATGGACTCTGGCCAAGCTTGTAGATCGGCTATTTTCAGTGAAGATATGGACCCCTGCCAAACAAGCATGGGGCTTAAAAGGCTAATCAAATTAATTTAGTCGATTATAAGAAAATTACTATTTCTTATCCAGGTGGATTTCAAAATTTTGGCTTTGATTAATTGCCCAGCCTAGTGTTGATTAAACAAAGTGACACCCAAGTCTTATAGTGGAACTTACAAACTGTGGAATGACGTGTATTGTCTGTATCAGCTGTCAGGTGCTGCTTGTTCCAGGGGCGTTGCCAGACACTTTTTACCGGGGCACGTGCCCCTGTAAAGCAGGCGCAACAGCAGGTTCAACCTACGCAGAAAATCCAGGTTAATACAATAAACAGTGGCGGCCACCTAGAATAGCTGGCTGAGCATCAGTAATGTAAACTCCTGGAACAAGGTGACAGTAATGTAAACTCCTGGAACAAGGTGACAGATGGGGTGGGGGTCAAGATATAAAACTGTGCATGTTTTTGCCACACTAGACTAGTGGACTCAGAAGAATGCATGCAGTATGCATGGTTGGACAGATGTGTACTGGCTGGCATTCTCACTGCCTAAGGATTTATACTGTAGCGAACTCAGGGCGGTTTATGAGGCTAACTAACAGCTCTACCAAGCGGAGCTGCCCCTCTTGGTGTTGCGGTAAGGAAGCCGGCTTGGGGACCTGGGTTTGAGACCAGTAGGGTGCACTCTCCGCCGTTCGTTACAATACATTTGGAAACCTATGTGGACTGTGGTGCAGCACACTTTTAGACGGTGCACATGGTTTCAGACACAAAACCACTCAGAAATTCTTCACCCAAGTGCCATGTTTTTAGGTGTAAAAGGTGACAAGTTTGCTTTCTTGGACCATGCAGGTGTCTTTAAAAAAGTGCCTTCTAAAACATAACTGTGGCAGTGACTAAGACTGTATATGGAGCATATAGACATTAAGTGATTAACCAAAAATACTTATAGTACAACTTATCACATCCCAGTCATTTAAAGAACATCCCAGTAGTTTGGTAACGTCGTCCCATCCCAGAAGTCCAGTAGTTCTTCCCATCCCGATAGTCAAATACTGATCATCCTCAAGCGATGTACACTTAATGCAGCATGTATGGCTAAAAACTAAACTAATATGGGGGGCAATGTCAAGCTAGGCCTTTTCATATATAAACCTGTCAAAATACTATTTACAAGTGTCATACATACACACTAGGGGTGTGCAGAGGACAACGTGGTATTGAAAGGCGGCCTCGCCGTGAGTTTTTGTTCTCACTTTTGGGATGGTTAAAAGGCCGTGACCAGAGGACCAGAGGGTTCATACGATAAAAGCAAATCTGATAAATAAGTTGGGCCAAGGCCATTAAGAACTTTAAAAACTAATAAAAGGATCTTAAAATCAATCCTGAAGCAGACAGGTAGCCAGTGCAGAGACTTTAAAATTGCTGTGATGTGTGCTCTCTTTCTGGTCTTAGTCAACACTCATGTTGCAGCGTTTTGGAGAAGTTGTAACTGAGCTAAGTTCTTTTTTGGGAGACCAGAATGTAGAGCGTTGCAATAATCAATGCGGCAGGTGATAAAAGCATGCATTAGTGTCTCTGTACTGGCTTGGGAGAGGAACGGTCTCACTCTGGCAATGTTTTTTAGATGATAAAAAGCTGTCTCAGTTATGTTTCTGATGTGTGGGTTAAAACTGAGGTCTGAATCGAAAATGACACCAAGGTTTTTTACTTGGTTATCTGGTTTTAATGCCAGGGCGTTCAATTTTGTATTAATCATCTGTCTTTGAGCTTCAGAACCAATAAGTAAGACCTCGGTTTTGTCCTGGTTGAGCTGAAGAAAATTTTTTGCCATCCAGGACTTGATATCTAAAATACAAAAAGGGCATCGATTGGCCCTAGGTCATCAGGAGACACGGTGATATACAGCTGTGTGTCATCAGCATAACTGTGGAGGTTGATGCCGTGCTCCCTGATGACGTTCCCAAGTGGCAGCATGTATAGGTTAAAAAGTGTTGGACCTAAAATTGAGCCTTGCGGGACACCACAGGTAATTTTGTAGCTCTTAGATGAGTATCCCTCCATATTCATGAAAAATGTTCTGTCAGTGAGATAAGATTTAAACCAGTTAAAAACAGTACCAGAGATTCCAACCTGGTTGCGAAGTCTGTCTAAAATAACTGAATGGTCTACTGATGGTCAAACTGATGGTAGTGTGCACAAACCTTTTATTATTGATTTGCCTCGCCACAAGGATGATCAATCAGGTTCTACCGGTGCTAATATGCGAGAGCGCTCGGTGTGTGGACTCTGGTGGACTCATGGTGAAGCAAGGAACCCTGAACCCTGGGAAATCAGGATGGGGGCCGGGTGAAGTCGACGTGATGACGTTCGAAGCACGAACAACCCAGGTGCTGAGTCAACCGATGTATGTTGGGTTGATGGATTTTGCAGCGCATGAGTTGCACAAAAATAACCCAAATCCCATATAAATAACTGGATAAAACATTTCATAGCCCTGGGACCAGAGCAGTCTAAATTACCCTCAGACAATTATAATTTAACTGCCCTGAGAGCAGGAGAATGTTAGTTCTGGGACCAGAAGAGAGACTCAACTACCCTCAAACAAATAATGATTTAGCCCATTCTGCCCTGAGGGCAGGAGAATGTTACTTCAGCCCTGGGACCGGAAGAGAGACTAAACTGCCCTCAGAAAAATAATGATTTAGACCACTCTGCCCTGAGGGCAGGAAAATGTTAGTTCTGCCCTGGGACCAGGAGAGACTAAACTGCCTGTAGATCATTTGGCTAAATGATGCTCTGTTTGTTCAACGTGAGCCACCGTACCTGAAGGTGTCTGATGGCTAAGCCAATCACGGCGCCCCTTGCTCTTTCTGCTCCACGATGCTGGGGTACTCATGTCGGCTCAGTCTCACGCAGTTTTGTGTTCATCAATAAACCGGAGTTATATTCAAAGTGAGTGTGATCCAGGAAGGGACAAGTTTCTACACTGCCCTCAGCCATAATTATTTAGACCACTCTGCCCTGAGGGCAGGAGAATGTGAGTTCAGCCCTGGGACCAGGAGAGACTAAACTTCCCTCAGACATAATAATTAAACTGCCCTGAGGGTAGGAGAATGTTAGTTCAACCCTGGGACCAGGAGAGACTTAACAACTTACAGCTCTGCCTTGCGCATCAAATCAGGCTACTAGATAGCCCTAGCTTGCTAGCTTCAGAAAACATATCTCAGCCTTATCATTATAGTGAAATGCACATACATTGTGCCATAATGACACGTCACCCCATAGCAATATCCCTTCACATTGACATTTTAAATTTATATAATTAAGTAGTCCAACTTATAGCTCTACCTTGCACATTAAATCAGACTTGTTAGCCCTAGCACATGCAGCACTAGCTTGCTAGCTTCGGAAAGATATCTCAGCATTAGCATTATCATTTGAGTGAGGGAAAATAATCTTGCACGGATGCACACACAGAAACAACTTACTATCACTTTTCTTGTTAATTGAGCACTTTTATTTCACAGAAGAAAAAAACAATTACCTTGATATTGCTTGAATGCAGAAATGATAACCAGCACCAGGGCTGAATTTCTGGCAAGCACAACTTCAAAATGGTGGCCCTGCCTCTGCTATTCTCTCCTCTCTTGCGATTGGTTGTCAGATTGAACCAATCACAAATGTTTCTGCCCTCAGGACAACTTTGAGTAAAGAAAATTCCCACCAGTCGCAGGCCCAAGACTGCAACACACTTTTGTGTTTGCTTTTGTTGTTCTGTCTGCACTGGTATGTTCTGTCTGCACTGGTTTGTTTAGTTTGTTTTGTCAACTCAATCAGAAAAAAAAAAAACTGGTTAGCAAAGTTATAATAGACTCAATTGGCATTGAAACTTGGCAGTCAAATTAAGAATAGAAACTTGGGAAAACAAAAGGCAAAAATAAGTATATGAGAACAAACAAGAGTAAGGCAATGAGTAAAATTAAAGGAGTAAATGAAAAAGAAAGGAAAACGAAGAGAAAGAAAAGAAGAAAAAGTAGACGGCATAAAGACGGCAAGAAAGAACCAAAGAGGAAGGAAGAGCACAAAGGGGAAGAAAAAGCACGGAACACAAGGTTCCTGTTGATTTTGTTAGGAGGAAACAGTGTCTACGATTGGTCAACCAGTCAGGAGTCTCCTCCTTTTAGGAGTCTCCTCCTTAAATTTTTTTGAGACTTTTGAAACTTAAAATTATTAAAACAAGGAGATTAAAGTTCTGAAAATACATATATGTCATCCACCATGGCCCATTAAAATAGTAAAAATAAGCAGTATGTCAACTGGGAGTATATAAACAAAAAGTGAAAGGAACAAAGAAACAAAACAGTTATATGACTGAATACCTCTTTTGGGCAAATTATCGTGAAGAACATTAACTTCATGCAAACAACTGTTATACAAAAGGGTAAAAAAAATTCAAATGATATTGCTAAATAAATGGAGATTCTAGAACATTTCCTTCACTTATTGTAATAAGATATGTCCTGGTTACTCAGTCTATGTACTGTATGTATCAATATAGAAGTAATTTCCCATACACGGTCAGTAGATGGCAGTATTATCACACGTTAGAAATGCAATGGAAACCTTAAAGCCTAAGTTATTTGTTCAAAGTGTAACTCTCGCCAAAATGCAACCTAGGCTTTTTTTGTGAATGTACCCGAGTCAAACCTTCGTGTGAAAGCATAATTACAATGAAAAAGCCACTTTTAAGATTTACCGTAGTTTCGTTTAAGGGTCAAAATCATTTTCAATTGCGTGCTAGGGGCAACATTATGGTAGCATCAAAATCGCTATTTTTAAAACACTAAGAAGACTCGACACAACATGAAACTTTGCTCGTAGTATCACCAGGGTCCCTACACATGAACACGAGCATTGAGAACATTGTTTGTGTACACAGAGTTTACTAAAAAGAAGGTTTTTGAACAACTCACGTTAGCAGTCGCTTGCTCCGCTCGGCATAATGAGGATGAGAGTGAAGGTGGAAAGCTCCATTTTTCGCTGCACTCGGGGAATGTCGTATCTCGACTGGCAGGACTGCGACGAGCGGAGCAAGCGACTGCTAACGTGAGTTGTTCAAAAATAGCGATTTTGATGCTACCATAATGTTGCCCCTAGCACGCAACTGAAAATGATTTTGACCTGAAAACTAAAATACGGTAAATCTTAAAAGTGGCTTTTTCGTCGTAATTATGCTTTTACACGAAGGTTTGACTCGGGTAAAAGCCTAGGTTGCATTTTGGCGAGAGTTACACTTTGAACAAATAACTTAGGCTTGGAAAGTGTTAGAACAATGGGATTTTCTTTACCTTAAACAAGAATTTTGACTGAATGTGACGAGCCTAATGACAAATGAATAAAACAGTTACTTTATGCTGATTTTAAAGGGTGCTGCAAAGGTAGAAGAATTTAATGCTCAGTCAGCTTGGTATGCAGGCAGGTGAGGCTCATCCTACCTTGGGAGTGGGCAGACTCTCCCTTATGGATTGCATCATACTGATAGGTTTGTAGCTGCTAAGTGTGGAGGAATTGGTTTGTTTGAGTGTGCCTAAGATGACCTTTTTGTGGAATGTAATAGTGCTGGGCTGGCACACACACACATACACACTCCTTAGTATCATTGATATACTATTGTTGGGAATGGATGGTAGGGCAGGTGTGGTTATCAGGAATTAATAATCATTGAAAATAATTATTAAAATTAATAAAATAAAAATTAATAAAATTAATCTTCAAATCGTTAAAAACGGGGCACCACCCTGAAATCAGGGACCAATAACCAGACCAAAATTAGTCTCAAAGAAGGGTTCACTTTAAATGTAAATATTTGTAAAATATTTACAATTAAAGGAACAGTGAAGGAAATGAATCCGAGCACTGACCATCACAACCAATAAATGTTACAAAACATATGCACAAAATAATCACAGAAAACTGCTATAGACTTTATTATTGTTAGCAAATTGATTAAATCAATAATACTTTCAATAAACACCAATCAATTACTCAACCAAAGCAGCTAAACTATGAAACTAAACTTAAGACAAACTCAAGCACAAATAACAAACAAGCATGGGTGTGTGTGTGTGTGTGTGTGCGAGCGTGCGTGTGTGTGTGTGTGTGTGTCAGAGACAAAGAAAGAGGAGCCAAGATGGCGGTTGTAGTCAAAGAAACAAAATGGCGGAGAGCCAAAATGACGGTCACGCTCCCTTGGAGGGTGACGTCACGGAGTGTTCCGTTGAAAGGACTACAAAAATGGCCGAACAGGAAATGGGAACTCACGTTCGTTCGACTACAAAAATGGCCTTGGAGAAGTCACGCGTGGATGCGAATTCAAAAGGACAATAGATTTGCTGAATCATATGTCTGGAATTCCAAAAATGGTGCACGTGAATACGTCACCTAAAGCTAGTCAATTGAACGAACGCGCGAGATTTGAACAACGGCAATGGTTACACCACCGTTGGACTCGTGTGCACTTTGATGCACAGGAGATGAATTTGTAGGGAAAGTGACCTATGGTCCCACAAAAGGTGGACGTGCTACCACGAGGCTTCTGTCTCTTAAGTCATAAAAAAAAAGGGGGATATCACGAGACACACATATCTTATGTCATAGCGAGGTCATCAACCATAAGTCTCCAACAGGTCGCTCATAAGATTATGTGTGTGCATGTACATGTGGGTTAGTTAAAGAGAGGGCGAGAGAGAGACAAAGACAAAGGGCCAATGCCCTTAGCGGCGGCTAGGCTAACACTCCCGCTCCCCGGCGTGGAGGGGCTCAAATCAGCTCGTAATGAGTGAAAAGTGAAAGCAAACAACATGTTTTATCACGTAAAACAAACAGCAATAAAAAGAGGGACACGGCGGTCCACAAACTCACAAACAATAATGTAGCTCACAAGCATACAATACACGCTAATTTATAGTATCTGCCCAGACACTAATTAAGCCTCACTTGTAGTCGTGTCTTCCTTAATCCAGCTCGCTTCCTCGGCGTGGATTAAAGGCGGGTTGCAGTTTCTGCGTTGGCTGTTAAGACAGCGTAGTCGACGGGCAATAAGAAAACGGGCAGAAGCGGCCGTTTTCTTGAGGAAAAATTAAAGTATCCTCCTTCTGCAGGCAGGTAAAGAGAGGCTGGTTGCACAGCATCTTTTCAGGATCCCGAGCGTGTTCGGTGAACACGGCACAGTTTTGGCTCATCCGACGAGATGAAAGACTGCGGCCTAGACGGGAAAAATTAGTCCAGACATCTGTAGGCCCCCTCCTGAGTAGTAGTTGCATATGGAAGCCGATGCTTCCCGCAACTCGTAACTCTGGGGCTACTAAGACTGTGAAAACTCTGGAAACTCCAAACAACTCAAAACAACTCCGAGTTGAAAAGGGTCTGCCGCTGTATTTATCTCCTCCGGTGTCGGCGGATGTGACGCGTTCAGGTGCGCACGCAGACAATGGGAGATGGGAGTTTCCAACCTTGTGACAAGCAGGCGCCACCTACTGGACCTAAGAGTCGTTGCACTGTCCTTTGTTTATCAGGCTTTGATAGTGCAAGGAGGCCGCATCAAAGCATTGAGCTGCACGCGGGCCGATCCGACGTCAGAACCATGTGGCTGGTCCCAACACTATTGAAAATCAAACGGGCAAATTTGCAATACGAAGAATCACCACCTCAACGTGGTGGAGGGATTTGTGTGTCCCTGTGATCCTGGGAGCTATTTTTTTATGGGAGGCAGTCGCTCCTAGTAGGGTCTCCCAAGGTAAATTGGTCCCAGGGGAGGGACCAATCTAAGAGCGGTTCGAGACTTCATGAATCGGTGTCATAAGGGAAAAAGTATCTACGTATCTACTGGTAGAGAGGTACCAACTAGATATAGTTGGGCTGAAACTAAACACAGGCTGTGTTTAGCCGGGGAGGTGAACTGCTGACCCGTACTGGAGATATTGTAAGGCTGGGAAAAGAACAATTTGAGGAGCTCCTGAACCCCACTAACACGTCTTCAGCAGAGGAGGCAGAGTCTGAAAACTCAGAGAAAGACTGATCCATATCTCTGGCATTGCTCACTGAGGGCTGAGCCTCTTCAGTGTCACATTGAAAGTTGGGGACAGTACATTTGGAATGGCAGACTGGGGTGGTGGCTTCCATTTTCAAAAAAAGAGCACCAGAGGGTGTGCGCCAATGATTGTGGTATCGTGTTGCTCAGCCTTCCTGGAAAGTTTATTCCAAAGTGCTGGAGAGGAAGCTCGGATGGATTGTCGAACCATGGATTCAGAAGTAACAATGCTGATTACGTAATGGTTGTGGAACAGCCAGGACAAACTCTTCACCCTTGCAGGATTGCTGGGAGGGTCATGCGAGGTATTGTGGGGGCTACTGTGGGAGTAAGGGGTACCGGGGCCTTTGCTACAATCTATCTGATCACTTTATAACTAAAGTGACAGATGTGACCGTTCTTTTTTTGGTTTGTTTTTGTTTTGGCTTTAAGCCTTTGTTTGACAGCTTAGGACATCTTAAAGAGGAAATGGGGCAGAGAGAGAGGAAAGAGATGCATCTTTTTTTTATTTCTCTATATATATCGCAATAAATCGTTATTGTGAAATGTGAATTATTTCGGCCACAATAATTATCACCAGTGGAAATCTGACTATCGTGATGGTCCTAGCCTGTACTATGTTTCCAATTTAATATTCTACTCCTCTGCTCACAGTACAATATTTCTACCTGATACATGTTGAGCCTGATGTTTTCCCAACCCCAACCATCAAGACCAGCCATGTGAGACGGCAACTCATCTGGACCAGGACCAACAAGGCCAGAGAGCCCTCTTGAGGAGAGGGTGCATCTGAACAATAAACTGGACTGGTCAGACAACACTAGGGCCCTCTACAGGGAGGGACAGAGAAGGCTGTTCTTTCTGAGGAGGCTCAGGTCTTTCAATGTGTGCACTAGGCTGCTACATATGTTCTACCAGTCTGTGGTAGCCAGTGTCATATTCTTTGCAGCAGTGTGCTGGGGAAGTGGCATCGGGAGTGGTGGTGCCATCAAGCTAAACAAACTGGTGAGGAAAGCCAGCTCTGTGGTGGGGATGAAACTGGACAGTGTGGAGGTGGTGACAGAAAGGAGGATGAGAGGAAAGCTGCAAGCTATAATGGACAATCCCTCTCACCCTCTCTACACCGAGCTGAGGCAACTCAGGATCTCGTTCAGCCACAGACTCAGCCTCAAAGCGCTTGGGGAGGTCTTTAATACCATCAGCGATCAGACTACACAACACCACCACAACAGCTCCCAACACCTCCTTTCTCCACTGATTAAGTACTCAACCATACACTTCACTGTCACTTAAAGACTGATTGTTTTTTGCTCTGTTGTTATTTATTATCTCAGGAACCCTGCACATTGCACATTGTTGTTATTTATTATCTCAGGAACCCTGCACATTGCACATTGTTGTTATTTAATATCTCAGGAACCCTGCACATTGAAATTTCCACAGACACATTTATTATATATTGCACACGTAATGTACACACAAGGACAGTTACTTTATATAGTATGTTTATCTTTATTTTAATATTTTTTATTATATTTTTATTCAAATTGTTATTTTATTCTTTCCAATATATCCTTATTATTGTCTCTATTTTTTGAAACTTACTCTTGTGCTGCTACTTAGTTCCCTCTGTACTGCTGTGTTACCTGTGAATTTCCCCCAAGGGGGAACAATAAAGGAACATCTTATCTTATGTGGCTGGAAAAGCAACTTGACTACATGAACTGCATCCATCTGCGCCATCTCATGGAGTGTCTATTTTGTTGCAGGTCAGACTACTTCAACCCACTGTGCAATAAAAAAGGTGTCTGAGTAAAGGCTGCCTCTTTTCTCACACTCAACCAGAACAAGATGTCCTATAAATAATGAACTGCATAATGGCTGGTGATTATGCCTGGGCAGAGGATGAATTACTGCTGATTCGACAGCAGATAGGAGTGTAATTATCAACATCTATAGAAGTAAACAATATGTGAGGGCCAGTCAGCTATGAAAGACTCTCAGCCCTTTAATAAAACGATACCCTTGAGCATGTGATTGGGGCTGTTCAGCTCCACTGTTCAATATTTTTATGTCAACGATGCATCAAATGATCATGTATAATGTGCAAGGGGTTAGTTTACTTGGATTTATCAATTATGCAGTCCCCCTCAGAGCTCCATGGAGCACGTGAGGGTTGTGTCTTGTGTGTTTTTGCCCTTTCTCTGTTTTCCCCGCCTCTTTGTTCTTCCCCCTCTGCAGGACTTGGCCAACGGGGCTGACGAGGCACACCTGCAACCATTCACTCATCACTACCTCCATAAAACCTCTGAGTCGCCCTCGCTCACTTGCCCTCAGCCCTTGCGATGACGTCACATGGAGGCCACTTGGAGGACGGAGGGAAAGTGGGCGGAGGAGGAGTGAAAGAGGTAAATGGAACACACCTGCCCTCGTTCACTAACAGCCCAGACAATCATGGATCAACCACACGTTGTTGGAGTATTGCTATACTGCCTATTCCAAATTACACAAAATATGCAAAGACTCATTTCATTGAGACGAAGACGTATTCTGCGCTTGATGGCAATACGTCGGCACCTGGTAATTATCAGAATTATTAGTTTTGTATCAAATTTTATTCAGGCAATTCATTATTTATTTATTTTTCTTTACCTTATAATTTGTAGACGGTTTTGTTGTTTAAATACATTTAACCTACTTTAAGTTTAGTTGACATTAGTTTTAGTTTTAGATTGTTTTTTTTTCCCTAATACTTATTAGGCCTGTTACCACCACCATCCTCCTCCTCCTCCTTCTCCTCCTCATTGTCTTTATGGCCTTAATTGTTAAAGATTGTTGTTCAGACAACAATACAAACACAACACTTAAAGTCATGTAGGATAGACGTTACAGGCAACAATGTTTAGAGCAAAAAATAGATCATTACCAGAACATTTACAAAACTTGTTTAAATTGGAGGAAGGGGGCAACAGACTGAAGCTTGATTTTAAACATTCATCTGCAAGGTTAAGCTTAAAACAAATGTGTATTTTTGTTGCTGGTGTAAAACTATGGCATTCACAAAGCAAGGAATTGAAAAGTTGTACAAGTATGTCTCAGTTTAAGAAAATGTTTAAAAAAGACAAGATAAGCGTCTACAAAAAAGAAGGAGAAAGAGAAAAAGAAGGGAAAAAAAGGAAAGATAGATAGACGAGTGGTGTCTAGGCCTACTGCTATTTTGTTTGTTTTCTTGTCACTACTATGTTTCACCATCTTTAATATTTTGAAACAGAGTACAATATTGGTGTTGAAGTAAGCCAATGTAATTGTAACAATAGAGAGGGGCAGGTACTATAAGTTTTCTTCATCATGCTCCTTTTTATTTATGGTGACAATGTGTACATTATGTAAATATGTGCAACCATGTGAGAATGTATACCATGAATGGAATAAATCAGAATGAAATGAAATGAAACAATTCTCTATAATATAATCAATGAGAAGAAAGCATAGTTTTTTGTGCATTCTTTTGTGATACAGTTTTGTTTTTATTTTTTCCAGACACCCTCTGTTCGTTATGCCGTCATCAACACAGCACTACCGTTGATGGCAGTATATTTGGATCCCCAGGAGGATCCAAAGAGGGATTTCCGTCTGTCACGTGATGCCATAAACATGTTGATGGAATTGCTTGACATCAACAAAAGTCATGGCTGGGAACCTGACTTTGAAGTTCTTTTATTTTTGTACTGGCTGGCTCATGGGGCCTCTTACAGTGTTGTTTCCCGGGAATTTGTTTCCCAGAAGACAAGTGTCTTCCGTGCTGTACATAAGGTGGCAGGCAAAATAGTGGAGAAGAGGAGCCACTGCATCACCCTCCCCAAACCAAATGAGCTGGAGGCAACAGGAGAGGGGTTTGCTGCCCTTGCACAACATGATGCATTCAAAGCATGTGTGGGTGCCATTGATGGCTGCCACATCAGAATGAAGGCACCTGCAGGTCCTGCCTCCATGGACTACACTAATCGCAAGCTCTTTCATTCCATCCAGCTCCAAGCTGTGTGTGACAGTGGAGGCAGGTTTTTGGACACATTTACAGGTTATCCTGGGTCTGTCCATGATACACGTGTGCTAAAGAACAGTCCTATTTACACAGGTCAACTCTACCCCCCGGCAGGCTATTTCATTGTAGGTGATGGTGGATACCCCTGCATTGAGCATCCAATTTGCCTAATGACACCGTACAGAGAGCCACTGCAGTCCAGGGTCCAGGAGCGCTACAACGGCTGTCACTCCAGGGCCCGTTCAGTTATTGAAAGGTCTTTTGGAATGATGAAGATTCGATGGCGCAGCATCTTTTTTAAGGCCCTGGAACTTGACACAACGTTTGTGCCATCTGTCATCACCTGTTGTGCTGTACTGCATAACATATGCCTGGGTGTCGGGGATATTGAGGAGCCAGTCCAGGAAGCTTGGGCGGACAATATCCCTCTTGCCCCTCTTGCTGTTGAGGTCGGCGGAGCAGCACTTGGAGAAAGGCTGGCAGGCCACATCTCCGCACCGGTCCAACAACTACTGGACCATGATTACCTGTAGGGAATGTAAATATTGTGAATGCAAATGAGACACCACACAATTATGCTATTGAGATGTATTTTTTCACATTTCTTTTACACGTGTGGTGTATTTCTTTTTGAGTTAAAAAAAAAAAAGATTGAAACTACATGAAATTTATGTTCATGTCAAAATAAAAGAAAACAAATGAGGGTGTAGTGATTAATTACTGAACTTAAACTCACAAGGCATAAATCAGGGCCTAAACAATAAGTTACAAAATTAAATTAGCCTACATTTTGTCTACCATCTTCTCAAAAATGTTGAGAAGCCTGTCTGTCTGTGCCTCCAAACGTTGAAAGCGGTCCTCATCCCTCTCTCCTTCCTTCAGGATAATGTCAACAAGACGTTCCCTCCGGGCTCTTTTTTTGGGTGGAGATGAATGTGGTTGTTGTGTTGGTGGTGGTGGTTGTGATGCTGATGAGGATGATGATGATGGTGTTGGTCTTTCTGGAGGTCCTGGCAGACTGCTGGCAGTGGCAGTGCTGCTCGTTGTTGGTGGCTCATTTCCCCCTGTGCATGAGGCAATAAGGGCAGGTGGTGTTACTGATGGCCGTGACCCAATTGCCTCATGCATCAGGGGAAACCACTGCCAGCTGTCTGCCTTTTCCTCCCCCTGATCTGTTCCTGCTCCAGTAGGGGGGGCTTTCAGGTCCTATAGGGGAGAAAACAGAAGTAACACAGTCTCTATCTTTTTTTTTATGAGTGAATTTGTTTCATCAATTGTATAGCTACTGTATACTAATTACCTTGTATTTCTTTTTTAGGTTTTCCCACTTTTTAGCCGCCTGTGTTGCTGTCAGCCTCCCCTGCAGACCCATCTTCTGTACAATTGTCCTGTTTACACAATAAAACAGTTATGTTATGCTCACCAAACGTATTTTCCGGACTATATGTCGCACCTGAGTATTAGTCGCATCTGTCAAAAAATACGCCATGAAGAGGAAAAAAACATTTAATTAATAGCCGGGTCTCATATAATGGCCGGGGCTTTGAGGCTGACATCAAATAGCCTACAGGCCGGGTCAAAAAAGAAAAAAAAAAACTCTGTCGCCTGGAGCAAACTGATGAGGATATGATCAGAAACTATTTGTGGACTGTCTGTGAAGACTGACGGGAGTGAAGCCGACCTCTCCTCTGCTTCAGAGAGGGACAGCTGCTTGCACTGTCGGACCTGGGTCTCTGGTCCGTGTCCGGAGCCCGGTCGGGATCGGAGCAGAGACCGAAGACGGGCCGACAGCGCAGCGAGAACAGCACGTGAGGAAGATGAAGATGAGCTACTGAATGAGGAGGGATTCAGAAATAAAAGCCTCGCTTCCCTCTTGTGGTCATAGCGTAGGCTATATTTTTGATATATAAGTCGCTTCTGAATATAGGTTGCATGGCCAGCCAAACTCGGAAAAAAACGCGACTTATAGTCCGGAAAATACGGTAGCCTACATTAAAACCTTTATATAGTCTCCCACAAATAAAATTAGCACCACAACAAAGAAGCAATGGTAAGTAATAAGTAACAGAAACACATTTAAATGCAATATGCCACAGTAGGTTACACACAAACTCACTCCCAGGCCAGCTTTGAGGCATTTCTTTTGCCAGTAAAAAGAGCTTCATTTCTCATTCTGAGCTTTATGAGGAGCTCCGTCTCCTCATCAGACCCTGTAACAATATGGAAACAATCCCTTAATCACACAGAATGCACAGCAAACAATGTGACATCAGAAAAATAAAATGCTATTTAGATACAAGTATTTTGCTTTCTTTTTCTTTTGTTTGTGACAAATAGCTTATATACTTACACTTGTAAACGGTGGGCTCTGCCATAACTCTGCAACAGACAGTCTAATTGCACAATTAGTACCTGCCCGTGCTGGCTCCTTTAATTCATTTCCCTCTTCTTTGGTGGTGAATAGACAGCAGACAATGGTGTTTGAGGTTCATTATCGCCACCGCATGGACAAATTTTTCGTGCACCACTGCAATGCATTGTGGGTGATATACAGCTCTGGAGTGACCATCATTGTTGACTCGATCACTCAGCCCTCAAGGGTCGATCTCACCGGAGTTCACTTCAGCTGTTCAGAGAAATGGAACAGCCCTTATGATGGATTCCCCCGAGGGCAAGTGCTTAGGGCAAGTGAGCGAGGGCGACTCAACCTGTTTTTGGAACGCAGCCCTGGTCTTCACCCGACTCCACTGCCAGATAATTCCGTCTTGTCGGTAGAGCTGACTGTGTTCATTCAGAGAGTTTTTCGTGAACTGCCTTGTGTTTTGCCTGTAAGTGCCGACGTGTTTTTTCTCTTGTGTGTTTTTTCAGTTTGTGTACCTCGCTGCCTCAATGCCTGAGTACCTGTTTTTTTCCCCGTGCCTGAGCATTTTTTTGCCGGTGGAGTTTCCCCACCTGCCTTGCTGGACGCTTATTGTTTTTTTACTTGTGGAGTTTTTCGTTTGAATAAACATTTTCGCACCTACACGCCTGTCTGCCTCTGCTTCGGGGTCCGACTCTCGGTAGGCCGTAAGGCCTGCAGCCCAATCAGGTTGCACAGGTAGTCCAGCTCCTCCAGCATAGCACATCCATATGTGACGGGCATCAACCCAGCAGCAGGACCAGTATCTGCTCCTTTGTGCAAGGAGGAACAGAAGGAGCACTGCCAGAGCCCTACAAAATGACCTCCAGCAGGCTATTGGTGTGCATGTTTCTGACCAAACCATCAGCAACAGACTCCATGAAGGTGGGATGAGGGCCAGACGTCCTCTAGTGGGACCTGTGCTCACAGCCCAGCACCGTGCAGCTCGATTGGCATTCCCAAAGGACACCAGAATGGGCAGGTCTGCCATTGGTGCCCCTTTCTCTTCACAGATGAGAACAGACTCAAACTGAGCACATGTGACAGTCGTGAAAGAGTCTGGAGACGCTGTGGTGAATGTTATGCTGCCTGTAACATCATCCAGCATGACCAGTTTGGCGGTGGGTCAGTGATGATGGTCTGGAGAGGCATATCCTAGGAGGGTCACACAGACCTCCATGTCATAGATAACAGTACCCTGACTGCTGTTAGATACCAGGATGAAATCCTCAGAGTGATTGTCAGACCTTATGCTGGTGCAGTGGGCCCTGGGTTTCTCCTGGCGCAGGACAATGCCCAGCTTCATGTGGCCAGAGTGTGTAAGCAGGTCCTGGATGACAAAGACATTGATGCCATTGACTGGCCCTCTCGTCCCCCCTGACCTAAATCCAAATGAGCACCTATGGGACGTTATGTATCGATGCACCCGCCGCTGCCAAGTACCACCACAGACTGTCCAGGAGCTCACTGATGCCCTGATCCAGGTCTGGGAGGAGATCCCCCAGGACAACATTTGTTGACTCATCAGGAACGTGCCCAGACGTTGTCGGATGTGCAATATAGGCACGTGGGGGCCATACACACTACTGAGTCACATTATGAGTTGCCGTGATAAAATTCACACAAGTTGGATCAGCCTGTGATTTTGGTGTGATTTTGAATCCAGCCCTCAACGGATTGATGATTGTGGTTTCCATTGCCTGTTACATCATTTTGTTGTCAAATTATACAATGTACATCAATAAAGATTCAACTTGAATAATTTGTTTATCAAGATCTGATGTGTCATTAAAGTGTTCAATTATTTTTTGAGCAGTGTAGTTGTCATGGCACAGTGCTGAAGATCAAATACACTGCATGAAAAGTGGGATTTTCGTCAGTATGTGGCACTGTAAATTGACGTGGAAGTTCAGGTTCACGGCTGCACACGGCAATTTACAGGCAACACCGAAAACTGCTGTGAATTGTCAGAAATTGACGCCGGCCTTGCTTGGCAGTTGTCCCCCCATGACCCCCCTCCCCCTAATTCTAGGGGAGGCTTTAACATGTAAATGAAAATGCTGTGAGCTATACACATGCAAATCAGGGTAGCAGGGGGAGTTTTACTCCAGGTGACATTTTTTAAAAGGTATTAACTTCATTAGAAAATCTCTGGTATAAATAGATCAGGCTCAGTATAGCCTAATTATAGACTCTAAAATTTTAGCTTGAATTGATTTATTTAATGAAAGTATTGTAGATTAATTACTTTGTATGTCATTAGCAATGGCCAATGTTATGTAAAAAAGATACACAAACAATTTGTTCCAACAATAAGTTTTAATCAGGCTTTGCCACAAAGGTTTACTGAATGCAGCATTTAAAATGTTAATTATTGGTTGTGTAATAATATTTGTTAAATGCCTGTAAGAATAGGAAAGAGAGTCGCACAAATGTTTTGTGGTTTTGTTATCCTTGGACCTTTTGTGACTTTGTTACTTTCGGGACCTTTCTGATGAGCCTTCTGGGTAGGGTACCAACGTCCTTGGGGCTTGCTTTGGACAGGCGGATGGCGGCGACGTCAGCAGGAAGTGAACGAGGGGGAAAGTAATCGGAGAAATGCGGGAAACTCAAACCGAATTGAAGATACTTTCTTGACGGCAGTTGAGCATGACTACTCCGTGAATGGATCAGAAGTAGACAGTTGGGCAGGCATGGATTATGATGAAGGGAGAGATGAAAGGAACAAGGGGAATATGAGGGGACGGATGAATGAAAGAAAGCAAGGAAAAGGGAGTAAAAGAGTAAGAAATGATAATGATGAGAGATCTGAAAGTGAGGAAGAAGTGCAGGAACAAGTTCAGAGGGAAAGGACTGAGAAGTGTGTTGTCATAATAAGGTTTAATGAAAAGGGTCAAGAAAACATGAAGAAAATCAACCCGTTTGTGTTAACAACAGCTTTGGCAAGCAAGATAGGGGAGATAATATATGCCAAGATCCTGAATGATGGCAACCTATTTGTGAGATGTGCGAATGAAGAACAACTTGAGAAAGCACTTAAAATAAAGGAGATAGGGAAACTTAAGGTGGCAAGCACATGGAGGGTGGGAGCACAAAATGGTGGTGGATGTAGAGGAGTAATTACTGGGGTGCCAATGAGTGTGAGTATGGAGGAACTAAAGAGAAGTCTCAAAGGAGGAAAAATAATGAGTGCACTAAGAATGAAAACGACTAAAGAAGGAGTGAAAAAGGAAAGTGAAACGGTACTGATTGAATTTGAAGGAGAGAATATACCAAAGAAGGTGTTCCTGGGTTTTATGAGTTACCCAGTGAGAGTATATGTGCCAAAGCCACTGAGGTGCTTTAATTGCCAAAGGTCTGGACACACAGCCCAAAACTGTAAAGAGCAGAGGAGATGTGCTAGGTGTGGGGGTGACCATGAATATGGAAAGTGTGGAACAGGGGTGCAACCAAAATGCTGTAGCTGTGGAGGTGCTCATAATGTGGCATATGGTGGATGTGAGGTTATGAGATGGGAAAATAAAATCCAAAAAGTAAGAGTGGAAAGAAGGATCACATATGCAGAAGCTGTGAGGGTGTCAAGAGCTACAACAAAGCACAGAGGACAGGGTTTATGTGGACAAAAGGGCTTTAGTAACATTCATTGCAGGAGTGATTAACAGTACGGTTGAAGTAAAATAAAAAAATGATAAAATTCAGCTGGTTGTCAAAGCAGCAGTGAATCATTTGGGACTAATGGGACTGACATGGGAAGAAGTGAGGGAGAACCTCACTAATCAGTCAAGCCAGGAAGCATCATGGATTGCTTAATACTAATTATGGTAATTCTATTACAATGGAATGCCAGAAGCTTACTGGCCAATGGCCAGGAATTCAAGCATTACATTAAAGAAATGGATGTAAAACCGGATGTGGTATGTATACAGGACACCTGGTTAAAACCAACCTTAGATTTTGTGGTACATGGATATGCAGTAATAAGGAAAGACAGGAATCATGGAGGAGGAGGAGGATGTGCAACACTCATCAAACAAGAAATCCCATATAGGATATTGGAAAAGGGAGATAATCAGGAATACATAGTTGTGGAAATTTGGGAGGGAGAGGAGGAGGTGGTTATAATTAACTACTACAATCCATGCAAAAGGTTGGATTTGGATATGTTACTAGGGATACAAGGACAAAACAGACGCAAAGTGATATGGTGTGCAGATTTCAATGCTCACAGTACAATGTGGGGGGGTTCACATACAGACTCAAACGGGAAAGTAATTGAAGAGTTGATGGAAGATAGGGATTTGGTCTGCATGAACGATGGTAGAGGAACGAGGGTAAACGTAACAACAGGCACTGAATCTGCGTTAGACATCACATTAGTGTCTAATCCCCTGGCTGGAGTTAGTAACTGGGAAGCTTTGACAGCTACAACAGTAGGCAGTGATCACTATCCTGTATCATGCTCTGTGGGAGAAAGAGTGGAAGTGAGCCCAGGTGGTAAAATCTCAAAGCGGATTTTTGGGAAAGCAGATTGGGATAAATTCCAGAAGTTGAGTGAGGAAACAATGACAAGGATTGACATTTCTGGAGAAATAGATACATTGAATAATCAGGTAACATCAGCAATTATTATGGCAGCAGATGAATATATACCCAGGAGTAAAAATAAGATGAAAAGAAAACTGGTACCATGGTGGACAGAGGAGTGTCGTCAGGCGGTAAGAAACAGAATCAGAGCATTCAGACAAGTTAAAAGAACCCATAACATGCAGCATTTGATTAACTATAAGAAGGCACAGGCAGTGGTGAGAAGAACGATACGTCAAGCTAAAAGGGCAAGTTGGAGGAATTTTAGCAACAAAATAGGAAGAACAACACCGGTGGGAGAGGTATGGGGAATGATTAAGAAGATGGGAGGAGACAGAAGGGAATGGGAATATCCAGTTATGACATCTGAGGAGGTAACAGCGGTCTCCAATAGGGATAAGGCAGAGATCATGGCCAAGTCATTCACAAAGATACACAGTTCAGAAAATTTGTCAGAAGAAGGGAGAAGGAGAAGGGAAACAACAATGAATCAACATCCAGGTGTGTTAGACAGAAGGGAAGAAACAGGTGATATAATTGATAAAGCATTCACTTTGGCAGAGATGGTGAGAGCAATAAATAGATCAAGACCAACGTCTCCAGGGAAAGATCAGGTATGCTATGTTATGCTGAAGCATCTAGGAGAAGGAGAGCTCTCGAAGTTGCTGTACCTTTATAACAGAGTGTGGGAGGAGGGAAAAATACCAAGCACATGGAAAGAAGCAGTAGTGATTCCGATAAGGAAACCTGGTAAGGATCCATCCAAACCAACTAGTTACAGGCCAATTGTACTAACATCAAATATATGCAAGATAATGGAAAGGATGATAACAGAAAGATTATCATATGATATTGAAAAGAGAGGAATGCTGGCAAGTTATCAGAGTGGGTTTAGGAAAGGAAGACACACCATGGACTCAATAATAAGGCTAGAGACTGAAATAAGAAAGGCCCAGGCAAATAAAGAATCAGTAATTGCAGTGTTTTTTGATATAGAAAAAGCCTATGACACGATGTGGAAGGAAGGATTGTTAATCAAGCTGCACAAAATGGGTGTTGGTGGGAGAGTTTTTAACTGGATAAAGGATTTTCTGTTTGGAAGGAAAATTCAAGTACGGATGGGATCAGACTTGTCAAATCAATACACGGTTGGAAATGGCACACCACAAGGTAGTGTGATAAGCCCGCTACTTTTCATCATTATGATCAACGATATCTTCTCTAAGATACCAGTGGACATAGGTAGATCACTATTTGCGGATGATGGGGCCTTGTGGAAAAGAGGAAGGAACATGGAGTATTCAATCAGGAAAGTACAAGGAGCAATTAATGAGGTGGTGGAGTGGGGTTAGGATTTAGGATGTAGGTTTTCAGTAGAAAAAACTCAAACAGTCTTTTTCACCAGGAAGAGAATTAAAGCTATGGTCTACGATTTGAAAGATTTGTTATTATTATTAACATCATTTAGATGGTGGTTATGACCCAATAGTACCACCCACACAATGTGGAGAGTAAAAGGAACCAAAAAAATCCATTCTCTCTAGTGTCTGTAAAACTGAAAAGAAATTGACCAATAGGAGCCATCCGGCCCGGATGGCTCCTATTGGATCAATTTTCCGATCCAATCCTCGTTCACTCTCCTGCTCCTGCTCACGTCTGGTCCCGACCCACTTCCGCATTTGAAACTACAAGCGGACAAGAGGTTTGTTTTGCCCTGAGCAGTTCAGCTGCCTCTGCTTGCCCCACCGACAAAGAGTCAAAGAAAGAAAGTCTGTCACTGAAAAGAATAAACATCGGGTCATCGTTTGAACGGTGGCGAAAGGTCCATGAAGATATGGACCCGGTGCTGATACAGCGGCGTTTCTGTTGAGCAGGTAACCTTCGTCTCTATTGTGGATGTTGTGACACAGATAACTTTCATGCCGATGCTGCTGATGACTGTGAAAGCTGCCGTTAGTTTGTTTCTGTGTTATTAGACGGTGTCTGTCTCCAAAGTGTTGTCAACACTTGTTTACTTGTTCGACGGAGACGTTAGCCTCTATGCTAGCATTGTAAGCTAACAACAAGCTAACATTGCTAACATGTTTACACCAAATCAGCCTATTTATTTGCTCGTGGCAGCTAAATGAAGCAGCAAGTAAGATGAATGAAGGGATGGATGAAATCCCAACGCGAAGCGGAGGGGTTTCGGATTTATTTCCGGATTTTTATCTTATTTGTCCGGATTTATTTCTCCATAACAACCTCTCGCCCGGTCACTACTCAACTGTTTTGCTAACCCTCCTCCCGGTCCTGTCAGTTTGTTTTCAACGAAGCCTTTGCTAAATCAATATGATGGATTATCATAAACGCGTTACGATGTGTGTATTTGTGTGTCTTATCTGTCATAAACAAGAGATTACGGTTTACGGACACGTTTGTGTCGCGGTCTGTGTGAGTCTAGGACCAGCTGTGTGTGTCCTAGCTGCTGTCTGGTGCTACTCAGACAGCAGCTGGGACACACACAGCTGCTCCGAGACTCACACAGGTTTGTTTTTCAGCCACAATGTGGAAGCGATCGTTGTGATGAAAGCTGACGGCAGCATCTGTTAGTCTCTTGGCCCTCAATAACTTTTAGAAGTGGCTAACTTAGCTGTTGTAACTTATTACGTAGCTGTAAGGTAACGTAGCTGTAGCATGCTAATGACGTTATGCTAGCTTGGCTGTGGAGCTTAGCTGTGGACATTGTAATGACTTACAAGATTTACGTGAGTTTCAACGTGCATTGTAATAACTTTATCTGTGAATCCGACATCGTTACTCCGCATTCAAAGCTGGGCTGTATTTGGTTTCTGCCGGCTTGTTGCTCTTGGTGCTTGTTGCGGGAGGTATAAAGTTCGTTGAAGAGAAAAAAAAAAAAGCTTGTAGCGGAGGGGGTGTGTCGCGGGACTCCGAGGGGAGAGCGATACAAGCTCGGAGGGGAGGGGTTAAGGAGCACAGAGGGGAGGGGTGTGTGTGTGGGGGGATGCTTTTTTCAAACCTTTCTCAGATCGTAGACCAGAGCTTTAAGGAAGGGATGAAACTAAGGATGTACGGGAAAGAATTAGAAAGGGTTGGATCATTTAAGTTTTTGGGAGTTGTTTTTGATTCACGGTTAACATGGATAGACCATATCAGGAGAATAGAGGAAAAATGCAAAAAAGTAATAAATGTGATGAGATGTTTGACTGGTAGGGAATGGGGAGCAAGTTGCTCATCATTAAAAAGTATGTATGTGGCATTAATAAGATCTGTGTTGGACTACGGAAGTGTTGCATATGGATCAGCAGCCAGGTCTCATGTAAAGAGACTGGAAGTGATACAGGCACAGGCACTGAGAGTATGCAGTGGGGCTTTTAAAACATCACCAGTGCCTGCACTGCAAGTAGAAATGGGAGAAATGCCATTGGAAGTGAGAAGGATGCAACTGATGGCAAATTACTGGGCTAATTTGCAAGGACACAAAGATTCTCACCCCACAAAAGGAGTGTTGCAGGAGTGCTGGGAGAATGGGAGAAATCAGAGGGATAGTTTTGGTCGAGTAGGGAATGATATTGCCAAAGAATTTGGCGTAGTCGATATGAGGATAAGCCCTTTAGGAGTTTATCCGGTGGTGGCTCCATGGATGCTTGTGTGGCCGGATATAGACTGGTACTTGTTAGAGGTGAAAAGGAAAGGTAAAGGAAAAATTGATTTGGTAAGTGCATTCAAACACCATGTTCTGAAAGAATATAGTGATTTTACACAGGTGTATAATGACGGTGCTAAGAAACCTGAGACAGGAGTGACAGGGTATGGGGTGGCAATACCAGTAAAAGGAATTGGAATCAATAGAAGAACATCCAATAAATTAGGCGTTTACACAGTGGAGATGTTGGCAGTATTGGTTGCACTACGGTGGGTGGAAAAAACAAGACAAGATAAGGTGCTGATATGCTCAGATTCAACCTCAACCCTAGCAAGTATAAGGTCATTCCATTCAAACAGCCGTCAAGACATACTATACGAAGTCCTTCAGTCAGTCACAAGAATAGCAAATCAGGGAGGTCAGGTAAAATTTCTGTGGGTTCCAGCGCATGTAGGAGTGAGGGGGAATGAGAGGGTGGATGAGTTGGTAAAGAGGGCTCTAAAGAAAGGAAATATAGAAATTAGGGATCGACTGATATGGATTTTTCAGGGCCGATACCGATTATTAATAACCAAGCGAAACCGATAGCCGATATGTAGAACCGATATTTATTTGCAGTAAAAATGAAAATTTTGGTGTCAAAATTTAGAGAAACACACCTGGGATTAGAATGAATTAGAATTAGTATACTGTTTGTTTACATTGACAAAATGGCCTTAACTTTTTGTAAAATAAAATGAACACATAATCTTAATTGAAATGCCTTTTAATTATATTAAAACAAGGTGCAGGGGCCTTCTGGCAGCATTTCTTAAAACTCACTCAAACGAATAAATAAATAAATAAAATAGCTCCCTGAATTTTTGAAAAAATCAACAAAATAAACTGAACTGAACTGTTCTCAAAATTAACATAATAACATGAACACAATCTTAATTGAAATGCCTTTTAATTATATTAAAACAAAAAGTGCAGGGGCCTTCTGGCAGCATTTCTTAAAACTCACTCAAATGAATAAATAAATAAATAAAATAGCTCCCTGAATTTTTGAAAAAATCAACAAAATAAACTGAACTGAACTGTTCTCAAATTTGGGATTGAGTTAGTACTTCCAATCCAGTAGCACCAGATTGTGGTGCAGAAAGCAGAGCTGCTCAGCGTGCTCTCCTGTTAGGCGGCTTCTCTTCTTCTCATAAAGTGCAGAGACTTCGCTGAAGACTCGTTCACTTGGCACAGAAGAGGGTGGTGCACAGAGATATTTTCTTGCTTGTAAGGCAAGAAGCTGAAAACGCCCTTGGTTGTGTTTCCACCACTGGAGAGGATCTCCATTACGCCTGAGTTGTAACTCTAGGCCTGCATGTTATCACTAACATTGATCATAAGGTTGTGGTATTTTTAAAACTTCATCCTATAATAGTTTTGCAACAATTATAACTCCATAGCCTTTGAAATGGAAGGTAAAAATTCAACTGCCGATCAATTCTGTAGCTGCAGCAGGGACATGTGTAAATACCACCCATAAAGTATTTTTCAAGGTCAGGATTATCCTTAAAGTGTGATGGATGCTGTGAACCAAAACAAATCACATGAACTTAATTTCAATGGAAACAAAATGACGGATGTATCAGATAATATTTGGCAGAAAACATCATACTTTTGCATTTTATTTTAGGTATTTAATTTTCGTATATTTTCCATATGCGTATGTATGCAGTATAGGCCTACTATTTGAAATTCCGTTGAAATAAATAAGTTGCATGTAGGTAACTATTATTCACAGCACCTGCTAAACATAACAAACATTAACTTCACAGGCATGGATCAATACATTAGCTTAAGGAGTGGACCCATCGAAAATACATTTCACTAACGCATGTTTTTGCAATCACAATTATGTTGTTTCATTCATTCATTTTAGTAACTTGCCATCGTAATTCTTCGGTCCTCTTCTGTTGTCATTTTGGCGCACAGTGGAGAAGCACTCCCGCGCGATTGACGTCAGCGGGTCAGTGGGTGTGGCAAGTAAAAATGCATATGAAAGTGCAACAAGATGCAATGACCGAGGATGACTTTTATTGTGAAAAAAAAATCATCGGATACTTCCGGCACCACGTTCTCTCCATTACATCGCAATGCGTCGTCAAAATGTACCGGAACGTTTACCGAAGTTCCAATAATTGTTAATTCAATAAATATATTTAATAGTAATTCATTCATTACTTATTTACTCTCTCTATCATCTAAATCACCTAAATCTACTGTGTCCGCCATCTTTACGTCGTCACGTGACAGTACTACGTCATCACGCGGCAGCTACGTTGTCACGTGACAGCACCTGGCCGTTTGGCCCTCTGGCCGTGTCCTACAGGCTGCAGCGAGACATTACTCAATATATCCAGCAACGGTGACACGTGATGAGTGCGCGCAGGGAGGAGGGGGGGACAGAGGGGGGTGCAGGCAGGACGAGACATGAAGGCATCTGATTGGTTCTTTCAACTCGGACCGAGAGGGAGGGATTGGTCAGAGTCTTTACAGGCCTGCAGCTGCCACAGAGGTCTGATTTATTTCGTTCCTTTTTCTGAACACATTACGTATGGACTACTCTCAGGGTGGAAAGACCATTTCACCCAGTATAACAAAAAGTGTTTCTGAACAGGATTACCAACTATATCTTTAATTTTTGGAAACCTCAGTGTCGGTGTCTGCTTCTGGGTCCAGCCCTGTATTCCTGTGAAACCTAACAGAACTCCTCCAACAGCTTTAATCCAATTGACTTCTAGTGTTGTCAGAGCAATCTAAAAATCTTCATGATGAAAAGTTATCAAAAGCTCGAGTTTTCGTGAAAGGGTGTGGCAAATATTAATGATTAGCCAAAAACAGGAAGTTCAATCAGAAGAGACAACTAAATTAAGTTAAGAAAATGTTAATTACAGCAAATGATGCAATAATTGAGTCTTGTCAGAAAGTCTTTGGCAATCGGACTCTGCATTTCAAGATCAACGAGACTCGCGATAGATACACACCGGTATTTACATCCAGCTGTGAGTTTCAAAGTTTCAAATCACTAGTGCAGCAGATCCCTCTTGTGTTTATGTGTCGCTTGGTCGCTCACAGCTGGATGTAAATACCGGTGTGTATCTATCTCGAGTTCTGTTCATCTTGTCCGGCGCAGCTTCCGTTGTGCAAACGCTGTGAGGGAGACTCGCATGAACGCGGAGCCTGCCTCCAGGCAGATGTAGCATAATGACTGTTTAGGCTAGAAAAATGTACTAAATGACGTCGTTTCAGGTAAACTCTGGATGTCTCCACTTCAGGACACTTGGATTGCAGCAGACGAGCAGTATGGAGGAATATTACAAAGTTTTTGTGTAGTTTTATGGACCTTTTCGTCTCGGACACCATTTACGCTCATTATATGGATTTTTGCTGCAGGAGGGTACCCCCGCGGGTCTCCAGCTGCACTTTGAGGAATAAGAAACTACACCAGACTTCTCATCAGCATGAGGGTGAGTCAATAATGACTGAATTTCGTTCTAGAGTGAACTATTCCTTTAATATACTTGAACCCAACGTGTAAATAGTGTTTTCTTGTGCCACAAAGTGGACACAGGAAGTCACACTGACCTCCTCAAATCAGAGAACCAAATCCTGCCAACTGTACCAGGTCCAGACTGGAAAAAAAGGGGGATCGTGCTTTTATGGTTCTCGCTCTGAGGCTATGGAACAAACTCCACCTAAATATCAGAGCAGCTTAGTCAGTGCCACAATTTAAAAAGCTTTTTAAAACACACCTGTACAGACAAGTATTTTCATTTGCATAATGTATTTTATTTTAAGTCTTAATCTTGCTCTTTTATGTTTTGTCTTATCTCTGTGTTTTATATTTCTTGTTTACTGCTGTTTGCACCAGTATTGTATTTTGTGAAGCATCTGATTTTATTGCATTTTATTTGCTTAATTTGTCTTTCTTGTACTGTATGCTATTACACAGTACAGTTCTGTGAGGCACCTTGTAACTCTGAAAGGTGCTATAGATATAAAGTTTATTATTATTTTGCGCAGTGTCCAAACCACATGAAATTTGGGAGGCATGTCGAACAGTCAAAAGTCCTGCTGCTGGGCCATGGCTGCCTCATGCTTCTTGTAGTTTTCATTTTCTTAATAAAGGATGGGATTCATTTTTTCCCTCTTAAAGGAAATGGCCTCCGATCTCTGGCTTCCTGTATATTTGAGAATGGATTATTTATTTTTACTACTGATTTCTCAGAGTATCTGACACTGGCACAATGGTTGATCTGAAACTATAGTTAAATAAATACAAGATTAATATATATAAATAAATAAAGTTTAAGTTTATATATTATATATATTATATTATATGTATATATATGTGTGTGTTTGTATGTTGGTTTAAAAGCTGATTTTACCCACCATACCTTCTTCACCTTTTTTTAGCTGCATCACATTAGGGGTTGCCACAGCTATAACAGTTTCCCACTCTTCCCTCTTGTGGCACCAGTGCTTCATCTGTTGGCTGCCATGTTGTACTCCTGAAGCTTTAAATGTATATGACTATGCATACTACCCACGTCTGTAACCTTATCATTTCTGATGTAATTCTCTTAGCAGACACAAGAGAGCACCAAACACTACGAAACAGGTTGACATGATCTCACCTCAGACTGCAGTTGAAAGTCTGTGGACTAGATTTTGAGAACTTTCACCTGACATGTGAACTAATGTCTCTCTGCCTGACACCTGATTGGCAGCTTATCAGACTCTTATCATAAAGAGTCCTAAACCTTAAAGTTGGCTGCTCGCTAATACCTCAAGTTTAATATACATAATATTTACCAACCATAACAGTATCGGCTGGTAATGTTTTCACCCTGATTATTTGTGTGCATGTCATCATGGCAGAATGTTTTCCTGGAGATTCCTATTGTAGCAGCAACCACGCACAATTCTCCTGTATTTCTCCCAGTCTATACATTTAGGGGCAGGGGCAAAAAATAGATGAATTAATGAAAACTGATGAATATTGCTAATTAGTTTTTTAGTTAGTATGCAGCGCAATAAAGTCACAACTCTACTAGATACAGTTCTGAAACATAATGGATGTGTAGCTGAAATCCAAATGAAGGCTGAGTTGAAAGATGGGTCTGGTCTGACTGTATGTCAGAATTTCTATATTTGACATTTACTGTTTAAGTCTTCGTTCAAGGTTGACGATTTGAGAATGATTTACAGGATGTAAAAGTCATTTGTCAGATGTGTTACTCTCATGTATCACCAGTATCACCTGCCAAAGCACCCTACTGCATCACACCAGTCTATTCAATTCAATTAAAATAAAAAATACTCTGCTTAGAACATTAATATGCATCTGATACCGTTTTTCCACAAAAAAGTATAATTACCACATTAAAATGACCCTCATTAAAAACTTAATAAGTTCTGCAAACATTTTTTTTACTTACGAATTCCCAAAGCCCTGTTTGTAAAAACCATCAGTCCAAAACCTAATGACTCTTTATTTTTCCTACCATAAATGACACAAAGAACAGCAGATAAAAATTCATTCAAGAAGCTGGGAACAGCAAATGTTTGCACATTTTACTTTGAAAAATGACTTAAAACACAGTCAGCACTCCTGATTTCTTCAATGATGTGCCCTCTCAAAACTGAGAGCATGCAGTCCAGGAGTTCATATCTGTACTGTCTCAGATGTTCCTTTAAACACAGCAGCACTCTGCAGATGTTTTTGTACTGCTGCATCTAGTGATGCTACAAAATCCACCAGTCCTCTGAAAACACTCAGATTTTCTGAGCGTACACTTTCATCATGCGAGCTCAAACGCACCACAGAACTTTACACAGTGTATAATTTTAGACAAGATGCGCCTGTTTTTGTCACCCTCCTCATTGTCTTTGGATCCCTATCTTGTAGTCTTCATCAAGCTGAGCAGCAATATTTACTCTACCAAACATGCCAAGATGGATAGTGATTTCCATGTTGCTCTTAGCTTGTTCATGCCTTTTCACTTTTTCTGCAAAGTGCTTTAAATCAGTCATACCTGACTGGATCCGTGCTGGTTCGGTTCATTTTTGAAAAGGGAGTCAGAGAAAGCAAAATACAGTGCCGACCTCACTGCATGCAGTTAGCCACGATTTCTTAGCAAACCAGCCTCATGAAAAAGACCGGGTGAACTATCTTTCTCTGTCTTGCGCCGGCTGGTCAGGTCCGAGCTCTTTCACTCTAAGCTTTTCCTGCAGTGTTCTCCTCTCAAATGACGTTGTTTTCAGCAACTTTTTTCCGAACTTTCTTTCTCCAGTTCAATCTATTCTTCCCATCTCATTCTACCATACAAGGCTCCTCCAACTCTACAAACTTCTACGTCATCTGCTCCTACGTCCTAATAATAACAAAAACAGTAACACGAAATAATGACCACCATTAATAAATGGCAGATTTATAGTTAATTAAACTTCAGTTAATAGTTATTTCACTGCTGACAAACAATGATTTCATGAAGGTTTACAGTAAAGTAATTATTAATAAATTATTTATAATATAATATAATATATATAAAATGTTAATGTGTGCAACAATAGTTTTCTTGCATGATCAGAATCAAATAATATTTATCTTATATCAGCTATGATTAAATATATCATTTATAGACTATTTTATATTGCACAAACTTATGATAACATAACATAAGCTATAGCATCATTATTAATGATCATTTCATTGTTTGTAAACAGTGAAATAATCATTCACTAAAGTTTAATTAACTATAAATTGAATATTGATGGTTGTGATAAGGTGTTACCAAACAACACACAAACAAATGAAAGCAGCTTTAAATGTATCTGCATTGTTGTGGCCATGTCCCTCTTCACAGCTGACCTGTCAAATGTTGCTATATATGCAACTGTGAACCTTTTCCCGTCATGAACACCTAGCCACAGACACAGAAAGGGGAAAACAGCTACTGAACATTTAAGGTTCAGTGTAGCTAAGCTAAGCTTTGAATAACTCCAAACAATGAGATTAATTCCTTCTGCAACTGCTTAACATTGAGGAATGTTTGCATAACTAATCTGCATAATGCTCCTGATTAGGCACTACTGTGCTCCAGAGACATACTGAAAACTTCAGAATTCAATTAGCTCAAATGTGATCAACATTGTATTTATCAGTGTAATCCTACAGTGATACTGATGATATATCATGCTTTATAGCCCTTGGGTCTATAATATAATACATTTTGGGGAGACTGGCCTGTGGGCTGAGTGCCTGAAAAGCTATGCCCAGAGGAATGGTTGCTTAATGTTTGAGGTCAACATCCGGTGTATAAAAAATATAATTTATTAATGTCATACTTTATATTCATCCATGAAAATAGAATTGACCCTAACAGTCAGTTATAACAATCACATTAACTCTGTATTCATTCATCAGAACTACATACATGAATCATTCAGCAGACTCAAAAACATAAACAAATTGAGCATATTCATATAACACATAGACCATTAACATCCTTTCTGTCAACAATACGGTAACAAATAAATAAATATCACGTAGAACAATCTCTTGTATGTCTGTATATATCTGTATATATATATTAAATGCAATTTCATTTTGAAAGGCTCGTGCCAACTGTAAAAAAAGGTTCCAGTATCTTCGACAATTCAGAGTCATCATACATTAACACAATAGCTATGGCACTGACAGTGCACATGCCCTCATTTACACAAGGAAGTCCCAGTGACTTTGATCATGTGTCTTTTCCCAGACAAATTCCATCAATTTGGACTCAGGTATACTGTAGATATCAGTAGTGGCAGCTACATTCATGTTATATATACTTACTGGTTTCGGAGGAGAAATATCACAGTTAAAGTTAAAACAATGTACAAACCTAGATGGCAACCCTATAGATGGGAACACTAAAATGCTGCATGCATCTTCAGGCAGCGGCTGTTGGCTAACTGCCTAGAGGAGCTACACTTATAATTACGATAAGTACCTAACTGCCCTCAGAACCACAATGTCACATATACTTGTAAAAAATTGCATTCTATAAACACAATTTTGGAGTTGTTGGAAGGCATGTGATTAATGGAGCTAGGCTTCCCTATCAGTGTTACATGCTGCTTCTCCACACAGGGGGAGTCATCTAGTGCAGGTCACACACTGACTAGGGATAAGAACCTCCTACAAACCCACATCAAAAGACCTGAACTATCACTGTAAGCTAGGGCGCAACCTTGGGTTCTGCTCATATGATTGAGATGGCCATTGTGCTGGGTGCACACAGAGAGGAAATAATTTTCTCATGTGATGCCAGATGAGACAACAAAGAACAACAAACATTTCCTGAACAAAATGTGTAATTTCTTTAAATGGTAATTTCAGTTTGAACATGGGTGTCATTTTTGTAGTTTCAGCCATCTTTCTTCACCATAATGATAACACCATACTTTCCAAAGTTGACTGCTGAAATCTGGGAACATGGTGTCATCACTCAAGGAAGTAAGAGAAATCAACAAACACAATCAGTTAGACAATGTCAGACAGGTTGTAAACAAACCCAAGGTTAGCCAAACTTACTTGAAAGAGCAAACAAAGGTGTTTCTTGCTCCATCTGACTTTGTTGTCACAGTGGCGCTGTATTCCCAGATCTCAACAGTTGTTTTTGAGGGTACAGTGTAACTGTTCAGAAGAAACTACAAAAAGAAGATCCAAGTTTTGACTAGGTTTAGGTATCATCCATTGCCGATGGCTGACAGTCATTGACAACTAAGCCCTCTGAAGCCCTGACCCTAGTGGTGACAAAGTTAGACTGAAACATAATTAAATTTTGATTAAAAAGTAATACTTGTGTGCTGTCTCGAAGGGGACATGTGTAAGGGAGTGTATGGTTCTATGAGACACACAGAAACATTTTTTAAAAAATTCAAAAAATTCAAAAACATGATCTTTTACTGCAGTGTGAATGTCTTTTAAAGCATTCAGTATACAGTATCTCAGCTTTGTGGGTGAAAAGAGTTGCTGTCCAAAAGCCAACCTCCCACATGGTACAGGAGCTCTGGATACCAGTGGACACCGTCCGCTTGATTCACACTGTCGTGCTCTTTCAACAGCCCAACCAGTGACAAGAAGGAGTGCCACAGACGTACTGGTGTGAAAACCGAGTGTGCAAGGTCATGATTATCAACCACAGCATAGCAGGATGCCAAAACCCCATCAACTATGATGGTTCCATGAGATGTTATAGGTGCATATGATCCTTCATAATGCTCCACAGAAATTCTTATCACTCTTGCAGAGATAAGATGGTGTGGCCAGTCATTCCCAACAGCATGAAGCCGCTGTCCTTGTTTTATATCACTGGCGAACACAGCCCTAATGTCGCTGTTCTGGGTATTGTTGTTTATAACAAAGACAAGGTGAGCTGGAGTCAGTGTCAGTCTGCGGCGTGGCTCATCAGTCTCTAGGACAAAGAACTCTCGGGTGTGGTGTCGGTCCTGGTCCAAGAACATAAGAAAATCACTGGGAACAATATTTCCTTGTTGGTCAGTAGCCAGCACCTTATCCCCCACATGGAGCTCTTTCAGTGGTTTAGTCCTTCCATCTGCCAGGATCACCGTTGACGAACCAGGGAAGCAACCTCCAGACTTAGCTGCCATAGAGTTTTCTGTAAGATTTATAACAGTGGAACTTATTAGAGTTACCCTGCTATTATTATAAAACCCATGATTTAAATGGGAAAAAGTTCCAGAAGGAGTATGGGAAAGTTATATGTGTGAATCAGAGCGTGTCTTCCTCCACAAGGACTTGTTCATGTAATGCAACACAGTCACCTTGACTTAGCTATGTCTCAGTAAGCATAAAGAAATGTAATTGATCTGATAATATGAAATCATTGCAGGAAGAGGTTTCATTAGAAAACACTTCTATCCATAAATCCTTCTGATTTGGTGATTGCCCAACTTTTCCTTTAGTACCACCAATTGGTTGACATGTGTGGGTTTGCAGTTAAGTATTTCAATAAAACCCAGCCTAACATGTCAAATGTGTTTATAGCTGTCCCACAGAGCCACACTGAAAGTTTGGGTAAGAAGAACACCGACATGGATCGATAAATGGGAATAATGGTGCACTTTTCAGAATATCTTTCCTTGAAGACAAACATTGATTGCATGAGTTGTGTGAAGAATGAAAATGTACGACTGTACACTGGCCAATCACTGCCTGAAATGGGTGAGAATGTCATTATGTTGGTTTTGAAAAATAAAAAAAATATGTTGGACGCAGCTTCCTCTGATGTCAGCTGTTTAAGGATCCAACAAGCACTTTGGTTGCAGCTTAATGCCATATTTACATAGCGTTGCATGGTTCAATATATACAAAATGCCTAGGATAGGAGGCAATACCCTAATCCCAATAAACCCCTTGTTCAGCCTAGGGGTGAGGTGTCCTGATTCTTCGTGGGATAGAGGGGGTGGACAAAGTGTTAGGGCTTTATGGCCCTCTAAACTGAGATTTTTCAGAACTCTCTGTCATTTCAATATGGCTAACTAGCTAGCTAGCTGATGTTATTGCTTGTTTGTGCATGTCAGTACTGCATTTTGATGCATTTGATAACAAATGACACACAAAATTTAAAGTCGGGCAGCAGAGTTGCTTCACCTGGTACCACTCCTCTAATATCAGTGCAGACCCAGATAGCAAAACTGTGCCAGATGCCCTCATCAGGCCCATATACCGTGTGGAATGATGGCACTTGGGCCAGTTCTGGTTTATTAGGTTTGCTCTTGGCTGACATGTGGCTCAGGTCTGGCAAATGGGCAGACCGCTGAAGTGCCATCATTCCATGCGGTCTTTGGGACTGATGAACGTATGGGGTGTGGGCCAGATCTTGCCTGCAACATTTCTGCCAGCTGGGCCAGTAACACAACTGAAGACGGCATATTTGAAATGTCCAGTTAGGTCCATTCTCATAAACTGCATCGACAACAACTGATGACGTACAAGGGTCAAGAAGGGTTGTGCCATTCCATAGGGAAATTTCAACCACGACCCATTGGAAAACTGTTCTAAGGGGAAAGTGGGCACTTGAAAACAAAGAGTAGGAGTCAAAATTGGGATTGAGTCTAGATCTTACAGGTTTCATCAAATAAGACCAGCTGCTACAAAATGTTAACAATAAGGTGATCCACCATTGTTGTTGTGTTGCTATGTATGCCATGTTTGACAATGTTTGTTGTGGATGTACCTGTCGCAAAAAAGAAGAAAATTGACCTAGGAGCACATAAAAAAAATGTTGTATGTCAGCATGGTGAAATATGGCCTTGTATGTATATTGTTTCATTCAGAGATAAGATTTTATATCACATACAGATGAATGGCCCTGGAAATTGCGCTTTGCATTGAGTCATATTCTTTCTATCAGTGCCATGTAATGACAGACAAACTCTACCCACCTGCTTTCACAGAGCAGTGGATGTGGGCTTTGGACTCATAGTAGACCCAGTCAAAGCCCGCCTCCACAGCCAGCCTGGAGAGCATGCCATACTTGCTCTTGTCCCGGTCTGAGGTGGTGATGTCCACCGCTCGGCCCTCATAGTGCAGAGACTCCTCAGAATGATGGCCGTCCTCATCCCAGCCCTCTGTGACCCGAAGTTTAACCCCAGGCCATTGATTCATGACTGAAATAGCCAAAGAGTTCAGTTTGTCCTTACACCGCTGAAAAACGAGAGACATGTCATGTTCAGATTATCAACATACTGTAAATATCATAATTTTGTTTTTAAAATGGGATTATACTGTGAGGGTGTCACTTCAATGCACACAGTATATCTTAGTTTCTTACAAACTTTTTAAATGATCATTGCAGTTTATTCCATATTTGGTCATATATTCATCTAATCTAATCATATTAATGTTAGTAAAGTTGCTTTTTTTCCCCCCAGATCTAAGCAATACACTTTACTTAATATAACTTGAGTATACTTTTATTTTTACTAAGAGAAACTATGGCCATTTCTCACTGTAAACTAAATAAATATTTTTATTATAATACATTACATTATTTGGCACTATGTTGATTTGTCTTGATAATATTTCATCACAGTTTAATGTGGGCATTTGGCAACACGTTTTCACTCCAAGCTTCAAATACAGCAACTTGGTTAGTGGCCTTAAGCCTCTACCCCTTGAGTGTCAGTTTTGCACCTAAAGTGCTCCAGGTTCAAGTTAGCAATAATATGAATGTAATGTCTGGTTAGACTTTCAAATAAAGATTTCTGACAAACATCTAATATGTACAATAGGACATATTATGACTTTTGGGCTGCTATTTATGTTGTGAAGCGATGGTTTGGTTGCGTTCAGAAACAAAAACCTCTCGGTAGGTTTGGGTAAAGTTAATACTATGGGTTACGAGAACTACATTCAGTCATGTCACTATATGTTACATAACTTCAATAAATTACAAAACTTACTTACATATCTTGAAAACAAATTAATCTTGACTCTTGGTCACATGCGCCCCTCCCCCAACTTGGATTGTCTTGCTCTGTATACAACTACACTACCTCTATACCACTACTGCACTAGAGGTACAGAAATGAAACAGGGGGTAACCACTCTGTCGAACTTAAAACCATAGGGCCACTGAGAAAGCTGCTGTTGGGAGTAAGAATGGGCTGCATTTGGTTTTGGTGTGTGCTCATTTTAGCTTGATCGTTATTGTGATTGTTGGCACACTTCATATTGCAGGATCAATCATATTGAAGCTCCTGCAGTATAATTAAGCTGTATGAGAGCTTGAACAATTTATGGTCTTGTATTAAAGCACATGCCTGGTCTGAGTACAGGTTAGGCTGCATCTTACACTTATGAAGGAATTATGAAACATGTCCCTTCCTAGTTTTGCGACGGAGTTGGGTTGACCAATTATCGGCCTAGCCGATTATCAGGTCAGATCAGCATTTTCTAATTATCGTATTATCTGTTGTTGTTGTTGTTTTTTTAAATTTTTTTTATCTCATTGCTGATAAAATAAATTGATATCATTTTATAATAATTTCACTGTTTATCAACAATAAACCTTTTTTGTCTGCCTAAACAAACTAAATCAACAAACTCTCTTTGTTGTCATGACTGAATAAACTGACCTTAAAAGACAACACACTTTATACTGTTTTACTTTGTTTATATGTGGCGGACCCTGCCACCTTTCTACCTTCAAAAAGTGATCTGGGACCTTGTTTTCCTCTGAGATTAGCTTGTTTATCCACTTATGGAACAAATAAATATCTATGAGTTTGTATTATTACCTCATTAATATTGTAAATATTAAAAATCTGAATTTGAATTTTTTTTCCAAAACTACATTGTGCCCCTTTAAGCAATATAAAGATTCATAAATATCAGCTGTAACTTTATAATGATATCCAAATAATGTTAATAGATGAACTACATAGTCTTTATTAACCATTTACAACGTATTATAAACATAAGTTGTAACTTTACAATAAACAATTGCTTAAGATTGGATTTTGAAACATTTAATTATCTGTTAACAGTCAAATAAGTATTCACTAAAGTTTAATTAATTATAAATGTACCATTCATTAATGATGGTTATTATAGTGTTACCAATACATTAATTTAAATATATGGTACTTTGATGCATCATGTAACTAGTATATCTGTAGAACGAAGTAGCAAAAAATGTCAACCAAAAAAGAAAACAAGTAAAGCACAACAAGGCTACCTCAAGCTGTAGTAGTAGAGTAAATGTACTTAGTTACATTCCATCACTGCCTGACATGTCATTTTTTGTACTTTGGCAGGTCGCCAGAGCCATGAAGTGAAACGTTAAACTTCAGACACCAGCCATTATATTAACCCTATTTAAAATATTAATAGTAATAATGTACAATCGAAATGTGTCCGAATGACAGGGAATTGAAAAGGTAGTATGTCCTTTGACATGTTCAGAATTCATTGAAAGCTGCATATGATGAAGAGAAGCACACCGGGCCGGTTACTGACAAGGTGATTGATGTACAGACATCATGGTTCACCGGCACAAAGATTCACATATGGAGAGCGCATCGGTCAGTCAGTCATCTGCTCTCTATATAAGTAAGACCAAATGAAAAGGGGAAAAAAAGAGTGACACAGGCTTAAATATAGTTTCCTACTTGTGTCATGAGCCGGTCCGCATTGGTGTTCTCCTCATCCTTAAAAATAATATCGGGGTTGTAGTTGGGAGTCAGGTCCTTGAATCTTTCCGAGTTGCGGGTGATCTTGCCTTCGTACTTTCCGCTGGCTCCCAGCGTTTTCTCTGCCACGTTGGGGATGAATTGTTTAAGAGCAAGCGGTGTGAGCTTCTTGGGGTGCCTCCGCTTCCCGTATCCCCTGCCCGGTCCGCAACCAGAGGCGACGGACGCCAGCAGCAGGCAGAGGGCCATCGACAGCATCACTCTCATCAGGACCATCTCCGGTTTACCTGAAGGATCCGGGAGGAGGTGAGGGTGCCTCGGATTGATCTTAGTCTTTGTTTGTCTTTTCTTTCCTTGTACGTATTTTACAACTACAATCAGAGCACTGCAGGTGCCATAACTACTGTAGGTCTGTCTGACTCTCTCTCTCTTTCACACTCTCTCTCCCCCTCTCTCTCTACACAGATGATCACACTGATAATAGTGACAGAGGAATTCAATTGGCACATCTATCTATCTATCTATCTATCTATCTATCTATACACATAATGTACACAGACACAATATGTAAATATCAAAAAGTAGCCCATAATTATACTGCAGCGAGGACACACACTCCAGAAAACTTTGACCACACACAAAATCACAAATCTTATATAACTTATTCAGTAAACCACAAAGATTTCGTAAGACAGTGTTGCAGCATTCTCCTAAACAACTGATGAAGAAGTAGACAATAGAAAAATACAAAAATAAATAAAAACAACAACACATAAAATGGCTCCATACTATAGTCCAGTGTAATTCAAGTCAATTGTTAGACAGTAATAGTATAATTAGAGCAGTTGGGAGCTGTGTCTCTGTATTTCTAAAATCATGTGTACAGTGTTGTAATGTAATGGAGTATGATACACAGTATTTCCCTTTGAAATGTATTGGAGGAAAAGCAGAATGTCTGCCAAAACAAGTACCTCATAAATGTACATTGGTACAAAATAGCAGTGGGAAGTATAAAGATGCCATGTGAAGTTTTCTTGTTAATAAAGGGAACGTATGTTTACATTTAGTGTTACACATTTAATTGTGTGTCATGGTGTGTTTTTGGCTCAAATATATAAATAAATAAAATAAAAAATAAAATTCCTTCCTCATAAAACATTTGCAAAGCCATTTTAAAAATGATTTTGACTCCTACCTTCACCTCTTCTCATTTCTCGGTTTGTACCTCCTCGCCTCCTCTCCTTGTGTCTTTGTCCCTTCCACATGAGATGTGAGTGGAGGAGGCAAGGAAGAAACATGAAGAGAGAGCAGTCCAGACAAGAGGCATTTTACAAACGAGTCGTGTGTTTTGGAGACTCATTTAGTCTAAGCCTAAAGCCTAAATATCACGTGGCGCAGCTGCATCATCTGATCATTGTTTTGTTATAGTCTCCTGTATCTTATCATCTCTGTCAGATAAACATAGCAAGATTCATAACAACCAATGTGTACTTTATATTAAATTCACAACATGGCATAATGTGACCTTAGCGATTATTAAGGAATAAACAGCAAACAGTGAGGGGCAGAAAGTTTGACTGTGCAATTGATCATGTTAAAGTACTACTACAACTTATGACATTTGTAGAGTCCTGCCTCCACCATGGTTTGTATATTCCAGCTGTGTGTCATGGCTCTTTTATGACATTCATGTCAGGCAAACCTCCTCTCTCCTCACTCCTCACTCCTTGAGGTGCATTTTAGGAAAAGAGCCATCCTTCAATACGGTGCCCTGAGAGAGATTTCCGGGTTACAGGCAGAAGGACTGTATCTGTTGTATTTTGCTGTATTATGCACAACATTAATTAATAGCAAATACAGAGGCCCCAGGCATGAATTGTTAAAATGTTAGAATTAGAATTAGCATTTCTTAGAATCCTGATCCTCAAACTATGTTAAGAGTCTTAAGTGGGGAATCAGGCTGGTTAGTGCTTTGCGGTTGGAACAGTCATTTTGGGGCCTCAGTCACTAACAAATACTGAGGAACTAAGTTCTACATATTTGTGATTGTAATATCTTATTATAAAAATGTATCAAGTGTAATTGTTATTGGTGGCCCAGATGGATCCATACCTGGCTCTGATGTCTTCCTCAGTACACTGTTTGTCTGTATTCCATTTCAGTGAGTTGAATCAGTTTTTGTCATTGATAGATGATGCCAAGATCCATAGCAGCCAAGGAGACACTGGAATTATTTATGTCTGACAAATAAGCTGTTGTCAAGTGGACCTTCACATTAGATAAACCATTGAAGCTGCTGTAAGCGTTGCTGTTTAAGCTAACTTTTTTTGTCATTTTGCACTTAGCAATCCCCTCTCTCCTTTCTGCGTCATCACACTTGCATGACTTGTTTTTTTTATTCAAGGCAGCTCTCTTTGAGTCTTTCTTTTCTTCTGGTGCTCGGTGGGGTTAGGGTAGGGTGTGGCTGTGGAGGGAATTTGTGTCAGCCAGGGCTCCGTAGTCTTCTTTGGTCCACGTGTGGTCTTGTGGGGCTTTGGGGTGTCTTGGGTCTTTATTCTGCTGCAGTGGGACTGTGGGTCGGAGCGTTCTGGGGCACTCTGGGTCATTGGGCTTTGTGAAGACTTGTGCAGGTCTGTGCCAGCTCAGGTGCATGCTGTTGTTGGAGTGGAAGGGGGCGTTCCAGGTGCTGGGATGCCATGAGTTTCATGTGCACTTATGTGGGGATTTGGCTTCTCACTCGGATTGTTGGACTTGCATGGGGTGCTCTTGCTGGTGGTCTCAGACTTGTTGACTGCACTTTGCCCAGATGGCAGCAGGGTGAAAAAAAACTGTGGCTGGGCTGGGTGTTGTCTTCTAGTATCCTTTGGGCTCTGTGCAGACACCTCACTTCACCGATGTCACTGATGCTCTGTAGTTGGGTACCAATGATGTTCTGGGCAGGAAGTAGAGCCTTTTCTGTCCTTTTTAAACAAGGGTGGTGATGTGTGATGACCAAAATTGGTTCTTTGTGATGGTAATTCCAAGGAACCTATAACCTATTCACCTGGGTTCACCAAGTCAATGGTGCAGTGTGTTTCCAGCTATTTAAAGTGCATATTATTAAAACAGTAAGATGCACCTACACTGCTTTTTTGATTGGAGAGACTGCTTTCAGGTATTTTAAATGTTTCCATGCATGCAGTAATGTCATTTTAACAAATATTGTGGCACATTTAATCAATTTAATCACTTTTCGTTTCTGTAAAGAATATTCTCTGGATGATTTGTCAGGAAACCTGATTCATGCCAAACGACTTGATTGTATGAATCTGAATTGTGTGTGATTTTTCGATGTGTAGAAGAACACAGAACATTAATTAACATCAATTGCTAACCAATCCTGTCAGTGAGTCAGGAGTTTTAAACGGTCATTGAAGTTTATCTGCTGTTCCTTGTGCGCAAATGTGCATGTTAATGGAGAGATACACATATCCTTTCTGCTGTTGGAGGATCGCTGCAGATAATGTCATTATGTCATTAATATATTCCTCATTAAAGGTGAATTTCACCCACCTGCATCCCACCTGCTATTAATCAGGATGATCATTTTTCTGACCCGGCTGATCCATAGACAGAGATCTGCACACACAGAGGGACAGTACTCCTCCTCCTCCTTCTCAGTTATATATAAGTGTATTTTCTCATATGCAGTCAAACATAGTTGTTAATGGGACGGATCAGTTCCAGACAGAGATGACAAAGAGTGAAGGTAACTTATTTCAGACCGCTTCATGAAAACACAAGCAGGAATTATTTCATAAATTTGTCTACAGTACAGGCCATCCTGCAATTTTTATGTGACAGTAGTCCTTTTCACAGAGAGATTCCACATCATTGCCGCAGCGAAGGCTCACCATTTCTCCACCTTTGTTTGTTCACAATGAACCAAGCAGCGTAAAGCCGCACCAGTGTGTCAATTCATACAGCACGCCGGCGCTACGGATCCAAAAGATGCGTGACAGTACACATCATGATGTGACAATTGTGGTGTTTCCCCCGGTGTTAACCTGTTAATCTAAACATGTATCAGCTGACTGTTTATAATCATATGGATGCTGTTATAACGTGTTGTGATTGAGATCCTGACCCACAATGCATCCTGGAAAGTGTCAAAGTTACGTTTTCTGCTCTAAATGACATAATTACATAATCGCCATCAGTAAACAGCGAACACTGTCCGACTCTCTCACTCATGCTGTTTGCTGTTTTCTGATGCTGTTTTCTGGGGAAAGTTCACTGAAGTCTCGTCGGAAGTTGCCAGAGACAGTAGCTACAACAACACAATGATGGAAGGAGACAAAGTGAGTTAAAGTTTTTTGCTCTGAATCGCGTCACATAATCACCACTATTCAACTGAAGGAGTCGCCTGGCTCTGCTGCCGGGGACAGACACTGTTTAGCGGGCAGAAATGTGACAAAGAGTCAGCAGGACAGACAGGATGACAGACAGGAGGACAGACAAGATGACAGAGGCTTTTCCATGTATGGATGCGGTATTTTTTTCCTCATATAAGTTGCCAAAGACACTACCAGTTACCACGTTACTGTTGTTCGGTCCTGTAACGTTGCTTTGTGGGTTGAAGTTTGGGACATTTCTCTTTTATTTGATGAGCGATGGATCTGTTTAGCTGTCAGACTGTGAACACCATCAGACTGACACACCCCTGATCCGTGCCTCTGGCTTTTCCATTCACACAGACGCCGGCTCGCCTCCGCTGTGGCTCTGATACTACCTCCAGAGGCGGATCAGAGCTGCAGCAAAACTGTCCCCCCTCTCTGCATCTGTAACTTGCACACAGACGATGATGTGGAAGAATCTGTGCATGATTCCCGCACTGAAAGGGCAGTGTGAACGGGGCTACTGCTAGAAGTACTTCTTTAGATGAGGATGATGCCCATCTTTTTTAAATGCCATGCATTATGTTACTGAACAAGGGAAAGTAAACTTAATTTACTTCATCCTCACTTGAGACAGACAAGATAATGAAATTGATACAACTTCAACTCAAAAGTTCTCAGTACGTTTAATTACGACTGATCAATAAATAAGGTGAAGGGAGAGACCAATAAGAATGAGTGTGCTGTATATTGTATTAGTGTGTGCCTGTGTGTATGTGCCTGTGTGAGTTTTTAGCAGGGCAATTTGCAAGATTGAATATTTGTCTTGGAAGTGTGTGGTTTAAACTGGCTTGGCTTTAGAAGCAGCCTCTGCCTGAACTCAGTTCTTAGAGACCAAGTGACTGAGTGGTTGCTGCAGTTCACATACCAACATGCACTTACACAGAATATTTACCTTTGGGGGTTTATCAGCTTTTGACTAGCTGAGTTTGTCAGTAGGTATGGTAATGCTTAACCTGATGCACCATATGAACCAACTGAAATCTACGAGAAGCCGTTTAGGCCAAAAATACATACTTCACTTCCACATACATACATATATACTTCACTTGCACATAGTATGTATGTATTGTCAGAGCTGGCTCTAAGCCATGACAAAAAGAGAGATGCACCATTTCAAAGGAATAACAAAATATGTTTATTTAACATAACCATGAGGATAAATCAAACAAAGTGATAACATGAAATGGTTTGAAAGTCAGTAAGATCAGTAGTGTGAATGGGCATGTGTGATGAGTGTAGGGTGTGTAGGTGTTGTAAGGTGCATAAAAAGGAACAAAGGAGTGACTAAAGCTAAGGCTGCCGCATCACCAGGGGAGACAGGTGTCCATCTGGGAGGAGAGAGAGAGAGAGAATGAATGAGAAACCACTTAAATAGTAAACCAGATCACCTGGCCCAGGTGCCTTCAGTTACCAGATTGCCAGGCTGGCCCAGCCCACTGCCAACCAGCAACCAACTCCAGACCCTACTGGCAAACACCAACAGGGGTCGCCACAGTATGTATGTATGTGCGTAAGAGTGAGTATATACAGCGGGGAAAATAAGTATTGAACGCGTCAACATTTTTCTCAGTAAATATATTTCTGGTGGGGCTATTGACATGAAATTGTCACCAGATGTCGGTAACAACCCAAGTAATCCACACATACACAATATGCATCAAAACATATATGTCCATAAATGAAGTTATGTGTAATAAAGTGGAATGACACAGGGAAACATTGTTGAACACGCTTACTGAAATTTATTTAATACTTATAAGCCTTTGTTGGTAATCACAGCTTCAAGACGCCTCCTGTATGGAGAAACTAGTTACATGCATTGCTCAGGTGTGATTTTGGCCCATTCTTCCACACAAACTGTCTTCAGATCTTGAAGGTTCCGGGGGCCTCTTCTATGAACTCTGATCTTCAGTTCTTTCCATAGATTTTCAATTGGATTCAAGTCGGGTGATTGACTGGGCCATTTTAGCAGCTTTATTTTCTTTCTCTGAAACAAATTGAGAGTTTCCTTGGCTGTGTGTTTGGGATCATTGTCTTGCTGAAATGTCCACCCTTGTTTCATCTTCAGCATCCTGGTAGATGGCAGCAGATTATTATCAAGAATGTCTCAGTACATTTCTCCATTCATCCTTCCTTCAATTATATGAAGTCTGCCAGTACCATATACTTAAAAAGCAGCCCCACACCATGATGCTCCCACCTCCAAACTTCACTGTTGGTATAGTGTTTTTGGGGTGATGTGCAGTGCCACTTGTCCTCCAAACATGGTGTGTGCTATGACATCCAAAAAGTTCAATTTTGGTCTAATCTGACCAGACTATATTCTCCCAGTATTTCATAGGCTTGTCCAAATGTTGTGCAGCAAACTTTAAACGAGCTTCAACATGCTTTTTCTTCAACAATGGAGTCTTGTGCAGTGAGGGTGCATAGAAGCCATGGCGGTTGAGTGCATTACTTATTGTTTTCTTTGAAACAACTGTACCTGCTAATTCCAGGTCTTTCTGAAGCTCTCTGCAAGTGGTCCTTGGCTCTTGGACGACTCTTCTGATTATTCTTTTGACTCCTCCGTCAGAAATCTTGCGAGGAGCACCTGGTCGTTGCCGGTTTATGGTAAAATGATGTTCTTTCCACTTCCGGATATTGGCCCCAACGGTGCTCACTGGAACGTTCAGAAGTTTAGAAATATGTCTGTAACCAATGCCATCAGTATGTTTTGCAACAATAAGTTTGCAAAGGTCTTGAGAGAGGTCTTTGCTTTTACCCATTATGAGATGCCCATTGTGTGACACCTTGGTAATGAGAAACCTTTTTATAGGCCATCAATTAGGACTAAACCAGCTGTTATTAATTTGCACTGATAGGGGGCAGGATTGCTTTCTAAATACTGACAGTTTTAGCTGTTTTCTTGGCTTTTCATGCCCTTTTGCACCTCCTTTTCTTAATGTGTTTAATACTTATTCCCTGTGTCATTTCACTTTATTACACATAACTTAATTTATGGACATATGTGTTTTGATTTCTTTGTATGTGTGTATTACTTGGATTGAAACTGACAATTTCATGTCAATAGCCCCATCAGAAATATATTTACTGAGAAAAATGTTGACGTGTTCAATACTTACTTTCCCCGCTATATGTAAAAGTATGTATGTACGTAAGAGTGAGTATGTATGTATGTACATAAGAGTGTGTATATATGTGAAAATGAGTATGTATGTATGTACATAAGAGTGTGTATATATGTGAAAATGAGTATGTATGTATGCAAAAGTGAGTATATATGTCAAAGTGAGTATGTATGTAAGAACTGAGCATCAACATTCTTACAGGCCTAGGTTTAATCATGCAGGGAGTCAGAGGGCAAACTCATTGCCTCAGCACAGTAGTCACCGATCTTGTGAGCAACTTAAGTCATGGTGCAACTCATCTTTTTACATTAAATTAACTATAGTCCATTCTAACATTTAAGAAGATCGACAACACTGAGTACTGCATAACAGGTAACATTAGGTTTATCTAGAACACTCTTAAACACAGTTTCTCTGGCCTTCGGCTCAAAACGCATTGCCTCAAGGCATGTTGGGGAAACTCCGCCCACCTATTGCCCCAATGATGTAGGGGGTCACTTGCGCCAGCACAAAAACCTCAAAAAGAGACAAATACAAGCACTTCTTCTAATCCTTCGGTTGGAAACACTTTGTGTTGTTGTGTTTATAACACATACCTATAACTGTGGTCGTGCGTGATTATGTAATTATCGCGGGAACTCCTCGGTTTCGTAACTCCAGCTGTTTGGTGGAGCTGCGGGGGTTGCCGGACAACAGATGATGGAGCAAAGCCATACCGGAGCCGGAACGCAGCGGACATGCATCCAGTGGAGTCTTTGGGTAAGTCTTGTTTTCTAACACTTGCCAACCTCCAGATTATTCAGCAGAATGATTTCAATAATTAAACGCTACACTGGAATGAAAACAAGGTAATACTTGTACACTAACTCCATGCCTCAAATTACCTTCTCTTCATTCTACAAAATTACCTGACAGCCTTTGTACAGTAAGTAGTGGTGGCAGTGTTTTGTTTTGCTTCCAGTGCACTCCAACCACAACCAAAACGTTTTGGCAGAAAATATCCCAGGTTGTGTCAAGAATAAAGGCGATGCAACACACGAAAAAGTAGACTAAAAAAAGTAGACTCAATTACAGGGAAGTCTTTGGAGCAAAATTTTGTTTTGAAAATGTTGTGAAATTCTCCAGCTTTGTCTTGTTTGAATCTTAATTGTATCTGCTCTTTTGGCCCAAATGACATTTATTTTAAAAGCCAGCCTACGCCTCTCTAGTTAGTTAGAACTGAAGAAGCCTCTTGGATGAGAGGTGAAACGTCTTCAAGAAACAGAAACAAGTCCAGTTGCCTACGATACAGCACCTAGGTTTAAAACCTACAAACCATGAAAATTAATCATTTATGTATTGGCTTTACAAACAAAGTCACCGGGCTGTAACTACACTTCATGGTTCAAATGTTAGCAAACTGAGGTTGCCTTTTGCATTTCATGTGGTTAGATAAAAAAAGAAATAGGATGCTTTCTACCAATGGTGTTCCATCCGTCCAGTAGAGTTCAGAGACTTGCACAAGTTGTTCTGAAAGCACATGGGGGCCCAACAGCCTACTATACTTGATATTGGTTTCATTTGTCACCTGTCTGTATCTTAACATATCCTTAACTTAACATTATGATTACATTTTGACCAGGTTTAGGCACTAAAAACACTTGGGTTAGATCATGTTCTCACTTAAAATGCCTGCTTTGGTCACCACAAACGTGGCTGGAGATGTCCTGATTTCCTTTAAAAAATATACAACTTTTGGTGCTACAAACATGGCTGTAAATTGACCCGAGGTCTCCTTAAAAGTATCCATGGTGTCACACACACAAATGTATAAACATAGTCAAACTCTTCACCTGTTACTCCAGCACCATCACCTCCATCTCCTGATATGAAAGTCGAGTCATAAACATGTAATATGACCATGATATGACATGTACTTGTCAACATGGTATATACTGTATAACACGTACAAATGTGAACAAATCCGTGGTTTGCAGAAACATGAACTGCCAACATTTTATCCTGGTGAAAAGCCTTCATAATCTTTATGGACACACAGGGCTGGTCCATCTACCATTGAACTACAGTATACTGTACATAATATGAACAACAGGTAGACTGGAGGTCACATCACATAACAAGTACAGCTAACTACACAGTTTAACTAATACTTTTTTCTTGATCACCAACAAAACAAAAGACTGCTCAGTCCTGTTTCACGTTTGGTTAAGTGTTCTGTCTTATTTTCTCCTTTTCATCTCTTGCCATTTCCTCTTCTCTTCTTATTTCATATCCTTTTCATTCTTTCCATCTCCTCATCTCCCTCCTCTTTTCACCTTTGTGTCTCCTCCCAGGTGTTGCCATGGTAACAGACAGTTTGATCTGACCACAAATCTGGTGATGGATGAAAATAGACCCTGATAAAGGAGTGGCTTGTCTATATCAGCCTTGTCTTTGTCTTCTCTCTCTCCTAGAACACTGCGCACGCACGCACGCACGCACACACGCACGCACGCAAGCACACACACACACACACACACACACACACACACACACACACACACACACACACAAACAATGATGAGTGCTCTGAGACTATATTTTTGTCAATTACATCACTGAATGGTAAGTAAACCATGTAAAGCATATTGTTATCAATTGATTATAACTGGCTCCAAAAAGACTAAAGCTTGAAATTAGATATGTTGTTGCAAGATGAATAAACATGAATTCAGATGTCTTTGTCTTGAAACTTCAGAGCTAGAAATTAGTGTTAACCAACCAGGATCTGCTAAACATAACACCATATAAGATCACATTTCTATTGTTGTAGGTTTCTGTTGTCAGTTAGAGTAAAACATATCTGACCAATTTCCCAGTTCAACCATTAATGTATCTTGTAGAATAAAAATCTTACAGGGATTAATTCTCACTTGAGAATCACCAGTGCACCAAGAAACAACCTTCTGCACTTGTTGTATTCAGCCACAGAAAACAATGAAAAGGTTTGAATTTGCTTCAAGTACCACAGTACATGTGTGTTTTGTCACTTATGGTTCTGTCTGTCTCGCCTGTCTCTATTTGTTGTCTATTTATTGTTTTTGTTTATTGTTTACTGTATGGCACATGCACCTTCGAGACCAAAACAAATTCCTTGTATGTGAAAACCTACTTGGCAATAAAACTCTTTCTGATTCTGATTCTGATTCTGATTTTTTGTGTTTTTAGTGTTTGTGTTATTTAACCAAAATACCATCATTTCCCACTTCAGACTTAGAGGAAAAATATATCATATCAAATATACATATATCGGGCAGACAAAAAAGATGATTTACTCAAATAACACACAAATCCATGACACTGCACATTTACCGACTGCTACATGACTTGAAGTGAAATGTACCAAAAGGAATTTTAACTGGTTATGACATACACTTGCAAAGAAGACCATCAGCAGAAAGATTGGCTTTTCTACATACTGCAGTTGTTATAGTGATCCTAAATGTCTGTCACCAGGTTGGCAAGTGTGCAACAGAATGCTCTCAGTGACATATGAACCTTCATAAATGCATTACAGTGTTGAAAAAGGATTACTTCACCAAAATTAACAATTTATTAATATTTTTTGTCAACCTTGTAAATTTGGAGAAATCACACATGTATTAAACACTTTATGATTCATTCCAAATTTAAAAATAAGAAGACTTTATGTTAATGCAATACAATCTAACAATTTCATTTTAAATGAAAAATGAAAGAGTGTTTTATCAATTTATGATTTATCAATTACCAATTTCTTATTTTGCCTGTGCGTAGGAATATGGACATTGTACGGTTGAGGGTATATAGTGGCAAAGGAAAAGGCTGTTTAATAGCAATATAAAGCAGTAATAATGTTAAAAACATAGTGTACACTTTAACGGATATATTTTAGGTAGGACTTAAATAAGTCTTGCTGCTGGTACAGTAGCCCCACATCAAAAAGACCCAAACTATCCCTTTAAAGGATGAATGTTTTCAGCTTTACGATAATGGTCACAAGGAGCGTCAATAAATGGTTAATTACAGTTAAGTGATGCTTATTCAGCACTCTTATGCATTTAAGAAGACTCACTTGAGGCATGAGGGTTTTCATCTTTATAATGGGGTCACAAAGAGCATTCATTACTGGTTAATTATTGTCAAGTAATGTATGGACAGTAGGTGTGAATCTGATGACTTACATATCAGCCATATACTATATTAGTAAGTACGTTAATTAAAACCTAACCTTTGATAAATGTTAACAAGATACATTTGTTGACAGTAACTTCTAGAATCTACAATCTTTATAAACTATCAGATCATTTATGTATCAACATGAGAATTAACATTAACACATTAGTTAATTAGACACATAAGTTAACAACTATTACTTAATAGCTATTACTCCATTACCTAATGTTAAGTTAAGTAACCCTTAATATTGTTGTTTCCGTAAATAAACTATTTAAAATGTATAAAATATAAACACCACCAGTAAATAATAACTTGACACATCAGTCAACTGTTAACTGTTAATGGTTTTTATTCTATTGATCATTGAAAATGAATGTGTCCTTGTTTATGTTGATACTATTAATAAACAATTACGTAATGTATGAATTACTGCCTTAATTAACATGAACACCATTAGTAAATGATTACTTGACACATTAGTTAACTATTAATAAACTGTTAGCTAATGGTTATTACTACCATAACTAATGTATAAGTTAATTTACTCAAACATTTTCTCAAATGTCAGCCTGGTCCTTTAAGACATTTTGCTCATTGACCTAAAGCCACCCTCTATTTACTTGGAGTGTAACTTAAACCTGCAGGGATTAGAATGACCTGCTGTACAATGGGGGAAAACAACAAGGAAACTGCTTAACATTTCTGACCTGCTAATAAGGCTTAGGGGCCGTGCGGAATTCTGCCCTTCATTGTGGATGAATCAGTCTCAAAACACACCCAGACTATATTCAGACTGCCCGGAATTCTCTGTATTGGGAATTGTGCTTCCAGGCATCTTACTTCACAAGTTGCAAAATGTAACTACTACTACTACTACTACTACTACTACTACTACTACTACTATTACTAGTTGATTGTTGAGTCTCATGCAGGTCATTAAGTATTGACATTTTTTAAATATTAGCCTTTTTTCAAATATTAACATTTTCGGTTGACCCGAGCAGCTAATCTGCATATATTTCAAGTTCATGTTCATCCATCACGCCATATCAATTTGGTTTAACTTTTAATATATATCTGGATATAAATATCTAAACAGGGGTCCTTAATTTACATTATTTAGTGTCCTTGTTATCTCAACTCCGTCAACAAATATGGCATGTCTATTGCTACCAGACTAGTAGTACTGACACAGTTAACAACGGATGCTAATTCCCCAGATATGAGCGGCTGCCCAGGTGCTCAATCTTCGCACTGCCCAGGTGTTTGTCCTCCCCCGCTGCCCAGTACCCCGGTGCCAAACCTCCCCAGCGCCCCAGAGCCAAGCCTCCCCAGCGCCCAGGAGCCAAGTCTGCCCAGAGCCCCGGAGCCGACTCCTGTTCCACGCACACTCTCACGTGCCAATGGGCAGCTCAAACAATTTGGATCTCAGTGTCTTGGCCAAGGAGGTGCTAGGGAACAAACCGCCAACCCGTGATTAGTAACCAACCCTTTCTGAGCCTTAGCTGCCCCCTTGAGAAATGTCCCCAAGTGATAGTTGAGTCAACATTGATTGGGGCTGAAGGCTACGAGTTTGAAAATGACAGCTCCAGGCTATAGTCTGGTAGTAGCAAGCACACCTCTGTTTTTGACTGAACTGTCCTGGGCTGAGTTGCATTATGGGCAATAAAGGCACAAGGTCTTGACAAGGGAAAATCAATTGTGGTATAAAATTTGAAACTGTCCATTGTTAGTCCAATACTAAATCTGCAAAAAGTTAAATTGGAACAATGGGATTTAATTTAATGTGAGAAGGACTAAAAGCTAACTAGCTGAGAGGCATCAGGAGCAAAGACGGATGCAATTTTATTGTCATGCTTTTATATATGGTCATTCCATGTCAACTCACCCAAAATCCAGAACTTTTCCCAGCTTACTTCAGGGATTTTCTCAAAAAAAATAATGTTGAAACTTCCATTTAATTCATGAGACCTCGTAAAATCCTGTAGGTGTACTCCAAACACTTTTAAAGCTACAGCCCTCTTAGCTAAATTTCAGCACTTTTGTGATTCCTTGTATGTGTATTCTAAACCTCACCAGCTTATTTTGCACTAGATTGGGTTGAAATTTGTCCTGAGAGAGAGAGACCCTAAGGAAACTTGACAACATGAATTTATTTAAATAGTTGCTGAATGGTTACAGTAATCAAATAAATAACAGGAAGTCATTTTTTTACCAGAACGAAGAATCTGTCAATTTCAAAAATTCATATCTCCATTATTTTTCACATTTCTTCAACCAAATTTTGCTTTTGTGTAGTATGTAATTATATGACATCTAGAAATTATTCAGTCCTGAAAAAAAAAAGGACTTGTTGAGAGCTTTGGAGATGAAAATCCCATTTTTGACTGGACAAAATAGTAATCTTAGTTCCTTTGCTCAATCCACATATATAATTTCACAATTTCAAACTCTCTAAACAAATTTCTGACATCAACAACTCCGCCAAACTTCACAAAAATCAACTTCTCCATAGCCTGTTTTGTGGCAGTTGGCTTCTGCTTCTAGGATTTTCCAAGTGAGCAGGACTCCATGATCTCACTATCACATGAAACTGCTTTATGATGGAGTAAATTATGATTACACTTTTTACATAATTCAGGTCATATTGCAATCCATTTTGCAGTAACCCACCCAAACCTGTTTCAGGTGGGATTATCCCAGACTTTCTCTATTGTTTCAATGCAACTTGATTATGTCAGAAATTAGCTTCTTCGCTAAATTAGCTAGAGTTTTAAAATTGTGATATAATAAATGTGCGTTGAGATAAGGATTAAGGACTAAGATTAATATTAATATTTTGTCTGAGTATACCCATGAGGACCCACACAGGCACGGGGAGAATATGAAAACCCCACACAGCTGGCACAGCCCCAGCTGGCATAATGTTAGCCTATAATGTGTAATGTTAGCCTATAATTCGTAATGTTAGCCTATAAAGCACTGGTAATGGCCAGGTAATGAAGCAGTGTTCTTTTTTCTTTCATTACTTGATTGATAGCATGAAGTTGTGAATGAAGTGTGAGCACACATACCTGGTAAATATCATTATGCTAATACCAGGTTTGCCACATAAGCCAAAAGAAATCACCACAGCTGAAGATGGGCTGTTAGAAAAATTGCGTCTGTTTACATAAACGCCATCGACGACAACTGATAGAGTATGAGGGTCTTGACAGGTTGACCCATTTCATAGGGGGAGATTTCAACTGTTCCCCTTGTACAGTCGTGGTCAAAGGTTTACATACACTTGTAAAGAAAACACACTGTACGTCTTCATTAAAAGTGTATGTAAACTTTTGACCATGACTGTAAATGTGTTCTGACAGGCAAGAGGGCACTAAAAAACAAGGGGTAAAATTTGGAAATGGGTATGAGCCCTTGTGTACTCCTAGGACTTTCTACTTAACTATTTCATTTCATATTCTCAAGAATATTATAACAGTTTCTTGTTATGCAAATGCTCAGCCAAGATTACAATATTTTGTGAAAGCTACTTAAAATCAGGGCTTTGATTTTCTGAGCAAGAGTTACACAGACAAACAATAGTTTGGCAAACAGTCTGCAATATGCCTATTTTATTTGACTAAAATCCTGTCTGAGAGCAGTTTGCCCTTCACCAGTCTTTACACTGCATTACTTTGGGATGAGAGAGTATTGTGACAAAACAGCATTAGCTGGGGTGGAAGCAGTCATGCACATTTTGTGTTGAGTCGCAACACAAACTTTTAACTTCATGTATTTGTTTTAGATGACTGGTTCATACTAAATTCAAAGCAATGCTCAAACAATATGCACGACCACTGCTCTGATGGAATTTGTCTCCTGATTGGGGAATTTCAGGTCTCCTGAACAGTCCCCCACCCAGGCCTCTAGTGGGAACAACATGAGGCTCTAACACTGGACTGGCAAAAGAGGATTCTATGGGAATTGTGTACAGGAATTAGTGGCAAATCTAGGCACTAATGAGATTTCTCTCTATTTCCTAATCTTTCCTCTAGCCACCAATTAGAGGATCAGGGCAGCACAAATGGTTTGAACCTTGTCACCTCTTAGATCAACATCAGCATCAACAGTTCACCAACAAAGATCCCTGATAGCTGGTAATTTATTTAATACATTTTCGGGAAACTTACAACTGGTTTCTGTTTAACTTCTGCTGATCATGCAATTTTAATTTCCAACTAGTTTCTGTCTAACTTCCTCTCAGCAGGCCACTAAATTGAAATGAGTTGTTCCAGATTGATTTCCAACTAGTTTCTGCCCAACGTCTGCATGTCATGAATTGAAGTAAATTTTATAAACATTTACATTTTCACCAGTATGTCACTTCAGCAAATCAGTACAAATTTGGAACACATTTCCGTATTTTTTATAGTTAGCCACCATTACTTGCTAATTACCAACAAATACAATTTCACAATCAAGAATCAAGTGACTAATTTCCCATTTTAGGTTTCATTCCTTAATTTATTATTGAGGCCTAAGAATAATGTCTTCACATCATCACTTGAGACAAAACATACAATAGCATATAAATTAATAATCAGCAAAAAAAGTTAATATTTACCATCATTTAGGTACTTGCTTATATTAACTGGGTTTGTCAGTGTGACAGGGAAAGAGGAGCCTGTTGATTGATTAATTGATGAAAATATAAATGTAAAAAGTCAGTTGCCTGACCTTCAGAAAATGGGCAGAAACTATCTGGAAGTTAAAATGGCATGATCAGCAGATGTTAAGCAGAAACCAGTTGGAAGATTCCTGTAAATGAATTACAGAAATTACCAACTACTTATTATGAATATTACAATACAATTTTTGGTCACTACTGTGCTAATTTTGAGGTAACTTCACAGAAATGTCAAATATGTTGCTTGTTAAGTACCATCTATTTACCATGAAATTTCCAGACTTGTAAAAGTCCAATTCAAAAAAGGCTAAATACAATGTTAGATGGCACATTGTGTTACATTGGTGTCAAATTATGTGACCATAATCACGGCTGCGCTGCTGTGATAAGCCTTCATTCATTTGCAAAGCCTCTGTCTAAAACACTGCCACATTTCAGATGATAGTTGGTGAGGTATTATAGCTGCAGCTTGCTTTGACCAGGCGTAGCCATTTTTGCACCACACTGTTGTCATAATCAATGACATCAATTACGTCAATGGGTTGCCTCAGCCTTACAGGCTGGCCACACTGCATGCTTGTGTAGTGCATAGCGGCTGTGTTGCTGAGCTGCTGCTGCTCACAATTGTGCTTGTGCTCACATAGGCAGCTGTGCTGCAGCAGGGCTAATGCCTGCCCTCTCTGTTTACATGGAGTTTGTCTTTGATAAATACCAATGAATATGATGATGTGATTTTCCTTTACCCGAAGGAGGGAGGAAGGGAGAGAGACAGAGGGAGAGAGGGAGAGAAAGAAAAAGAGAATGCACGGGACAAAAATCTACCCTTCATCTGTGTGTATTCTCTTCATGTTTGTTGTAAACTGTAGTAAAATGCTGGTATAATATCGGTATGACTGTCTACACGTCATTTTCAGTTCTATTTTTGCCAAGAACCACGTGTGTTACAGTAAAAAAAGGCGAGATCTTTAGATGAAGCGCTGCAGCCTTGCTTGACACACAGGCGCTGCTCAGCCACTGTGGCCAACCTGTTATTGCAGTCATGACTGTCTTTTAACCAGCTATCTATTGTCTCTTATTAGCCTTTGCAGGGTCACAGGGAGGCTGGAGCCAATCCCAGCCGACATTGGGTGAGCGGTGGGGTACACACTGGACGAGTTGCCAGTTCATCATGGGGCTGACATATAGAAAAAAACAACGCTCACATTCACATCTATGGGCAATTTGAGTGACCAATTAATCTCACTTGCATGACTCTGAAGTACCTAGAGAGAACAGGCATGAGGAGAACATGCAAAATCCACACAGAAAGGCCCTGTCCCTGTCAGGTCTCAAACCCAGAACCTTCTTGGTATTTGGCAACAGTGCTAACCACTGCACTACCTTGCCACCAAATGTCCTTTAAACTTATCTCTTTTTTTGTTTTTCGATAACGCTATTCCTTGGATCCTCAATGCACCTTCCAGTTGTGAAGTCGATTGGATGAATGGTTATTGAGAAAATAAGAACTTTATTTATTTCTGTGGTCAATGCTAGTCTGGGAGCAAATAAGAGATAGGGTTATATCATTTGTTGGTAGTGTGGATGGGGACATGAAAAGCAGCACTATGAACATCACACAAGGGGGAGCTAGTGACAGCAGAGGGATCATGACTGTTCTTAGTGGAGAGGGATGAGGAAAAAGAACAGTGTACAGAGGCTTGTAATGTCAATAATCAATCACGTGTGGAGGAAAGTACAGCATGTTGCAAATTAGTAGCAAGTATGTGGCTGCCTAGGTTGTTTGGGCGAAGACCATCTTGTTTAAACAAAGACGGACGATTCCAGAATAAACTGAAAATAAAACAAAAATGTTATGGGTACAACAGACAGATTGGAGTCAGGTATGAAGGCTGAGGATCAAACGGCCAACTCCAAGACCCAATGTAGGGATTGGACCCGAGATCAAACCAGACTAAGCACCACTATTGCTAAGCAGGTCAAAGAGGCAGATAAAGTGAGCTTTGGTCAGTCCTGAACGACCAAGAGTGGTGTTATTCGTGCCAGTATGCATCATTTGGTTAACAGTTGTTGGGAGTGAAGCCAGGAGTCTAAATTTGTGCAGTTCCTCTGTAATGATCAGTGGTGGAAAGAGTACTTAAAATACTGAAATACGAGTACAGTTATATTACTGAAATTCCTCAATTACAACTATCCCTCCATCCATTGTCTTACGCTTATCTAGGGTCAGGTTGAAGAAGCAGCAGGCTTAGAAGGATATTCCAGATGGCATTCTCCCCAGCAACGCTTTCTAGCTCATCCTGGGGGATCCGAGGCCAGATGAGATGTACAGTTTAATCCCTCCAGCGGGTGTTGGAAAGCCTTCAAGGGGTGGTGTCCAGGAGGCATCCTAATCAGATGCCTGAACCACCTCAGCTGGCTCCTTTTGACGAGAAGGAGCAGCAGATCTACTCCGAGCTCCCCACGGATGTCTGAGATCCTCACCCTATCTCTCAGGCTAAGCCCAGCCAGTTCCCTGTTCACCACGATGGTCCAGTGCAACACCTGCATTACTGTTACGCCACACCAAACCACCTGTCCATCTCACGCTCCATGTTTCCATCACTCATGAACAAGACCCCAAAGTACTTAAACTCCTTCGCTTGGGGCTGAAGCTCACCAACCAGAGAGGGCAATCCACCATTTTCCGGCAGAGAACCATGGCCTCAGACATAGAGGTGCTGACCCTCAACTCAACTGCTTCGCACTCGACTGCAAACTGCCCCAGTGCCCTCTGGAGGTCACGGACCAAAGAAGCCAACAAAACCATGTAATTGGCAAAGAGCAGAGATGCAATTCTGAGGTTCCTGAACCAGACACTTTCCTCCCCACAGCTGCGCCTTGAGATCCTATCTAATCATGAATATCACAAACTGGATTGGAGACAAGGGACAACCCTGGCTGTGTCCAACACCCACCGGAAACATGCTTGACTTAGTGTTGAGTATATGGACAGAGTTCTCACTTTGGTTATACAGGGACTGGATAGCCCATAGCAACAGGCCCACTACGCCATACTCCCGCAGTTCCCCCCACAGTACTCCCCAGGGTACATGATTGTAGGCCTTTTCCAAATCTACAAAACACATGTAGACCAGCTGGGCAAACCGCCATGAACCACCAGCAAAACCGCAAGGGTAACAAAGTTGGTCTGCTGTTCCGCAACCAGGACGGAATCTGCATTGTTCCTTCTGTATCCAAGGTATCCATCGGTTGAAGCTTCATTTCCAGTACCCTGGAATAAACTTTCCCAGGGGGGCTGAGCAGTGTTATACCCACATAATTGGAGCACACCCCCCGGCCCCACATCTTAAAGATGGGAACCCTATTGGCTTTGGCCGGGCCACCAGACACTCGCTAGCAGGCTCCCCTTTTAGGTCAGACTCCAGGAGGGGGCCCTGGTGTCCCCATACCAGGCGAGTTACTCTTTCTCTTATGTTGCCTGTTCATGAGATCTTTGAAACTCTCTTTGTCTGGTCCCTCCCCAAGACAAGGTTTTTAATGCATTATCAATAGCATGGATTCAATCAAAGGGGTTTCTGTTTCTCAAAATCTTCAGTTTAAATTTCTCCCAACTCCTGTTCTGTTCTGCTCAGTGGTCATTGTCACCTCTCCAAACCTGGGACTGCTGCAGAGTATTTTTTTTTTTGTTTGTATGTTAGGGTTTTCATTGGCCCGTTTGTGGTTGAATTTATTAATTGGCTTCAAAATTGCAGATGAAAGGTTTGGAGTGTGTCTTGTTATGCAAATGCTCAGCCAAGATTAAAATATTTTGTGAAAGCTACTTAAAATCAGGGCTTTGATTTTCTGAGCAAGAGTTACACAGAGAAACAATAGTTTTTCAAACAGTCTCCACGCAGTTAAGCGTTAAGTGTCGCACTTTGCTTCTCCCCTGGACTCTCTTTGTGAGTGGACTCTTTACTTCCTCATCCTGCTGAGCGAAGCTGCACTGAACAGAAGCATTTGCATAACTACGTAAACATAAACATAAACATGCTGTTAAACATTTAAATTAAATGTTAGTTTGATTTTGTGAGGGTAGTACATTCATATTGTTGTGTGAACAAGTAGGAAAAATACATTTTCTTTTGTGTTGCAGTTATTAACATTTCATTGAGATGAGATTCAAGCATGTTTTAGTTTCCAGCTCTAGTACATTTCATTTCAGATTAAAAACTATTTTCTTGGTATAAAAGTTCATTCTACATTGATGTATTGTTGATATTAAAGCTTTGACATGTATGTTTTTAAATATTATAATCACTTTGAAAAGTTTAACTTTGCAAGTCTTCAGCTCATGCACTTTAACAGTCTTTAGTAGCAATATGCTGTATTTTTATTTGCACTATGAGTTAGGATAAATAAGGGAAGATGTGAGAGCCCAGAAATTGTGCATTTCATATTATGTTTTTCTTTTAGATTGTTGTCAACTAAGTAGAAACATGTTTGGTTTATTTGAGAGCAAGAACGATTGGAACTAGCCTATCCATTTTGGTTTATTTGTGTTATGAAACAAAATACAGAAAACAGAGGTATATTTTGCATATTGGCAAATAAATCCTGCTGAGTGAAGCTGCACTGAACAGAAGAATTTGTGCCTGTCTCATTCTTTCTCCCGTTTCTACAGGACCCATCTGTTTTATGGGTTCTCAACCTGAGGCCTGTAACACATACTTAAGTACGAGACTTGAAAAACAATACTAGAAGTACAAGTATCCAGTTATTTGAGTAGACGTAATTTGTTACTTCCACTCCTGTTAATGATAGTAACAAAATATTAAACTCTTGATCCATGGGAATGACACCATATAATCTTGAGTTGTTGAGGCTCATAGGCCTACCTAGCAAAGAAATGTGACATGATTAACAAGGGTTAACTGGAGCATCTCAACAAGCAAAGACACTTTTACAACCAACCATCCTTATATGCTTATCACTTGTAGCAGGGAACATTTGTCATCAATAATCAATTATCAAAATGCCGTAAATCAGATATGATATATAATTAAGATATTTAATAAAGCAAGCCATTCAAACCTGGACAGTATAAAAAGGAACAGTATGAGTGTGAGTGGTGGCTGTAGAATATCTACTAAATCTAATATATGGCTTCAAATTAGCAGCCATTTTTCTTTTTTATGGATGGTGATAACGAGTTGGTGTTGGAGCGTCCCAAGGACACCTGGACAACTGTTTTGTACTATCTATCACTCATCTCAAGTACCTCCTTACATTGTGCACATAAACTCAGTAGAAGCTCTGTCCCCAGTGCTGGCTGGTCATTAACTGGTGCGAAACGGAGCGTCAGCATTCATCATTACCTCATTTGAACAATAAAACCGGCTGCTCATAAAGCTTACACCCTGCTGACACTCTCTGTTCTCTGCTCTAAACTGGTACACACAAAGAGTCGGCCACTGTCAACAGCTACAATATATTATTCACCCTTATATATGACCAAAGGTGTTTTATTTTAAGTTTTATTTGAGAGGAATTGGAGATGTAAGACTTTAGCTTTTACATGTTCAATCCATCCAGGCTTTTATCAGAAAACCAAGAATGTCCACCCAAAAGAAAAGACAACATCAGTTGTTGAAGCCAGTGTCCAAATACGATATCTGGTTGTGTTAAATTGGCATGAATGAAGTTGAGGTTAAAGTCCTCCAGAAGTTGTAGTAATTATGTTGGGAGCAAAGGAGGAAGTCAGGTAAAGTTACAGCGCAACAGTGTCTGCATAAAGAGCGGGTTGGAGTAGACAAATAGGTCAACAAAACACTGGACTTATCGCAGGAGACCGCTGTTTGTTTACAGTTTCCTAGAGACAGTCAGTGGTAAGTCAGTAGTTCTCCAACTGTTTGCCCCACTAGTATTTTGTCAGTATTTAGTAATAGTCTTGGATGCCACTGATAAAAAATTACCCATGTCTACCCCAGTTTGAGAACCACTGATTTGAGGTAACAGCGTGTGCACACAGATAATTTGAGGATCAGGCGGAGCAGTTCCAAAAAAACTTTCAAATTATTAGCGAATAGGTACTGTATGTCTCTCCATTAAGAAAGACACTGTGTGTATTTATGCATGAGACACAGCGGCATAACTTCATTGATTATTTAAACCTCAAGACATGCTGACAGGATCTGTCAGGATCTAATGTTTATTAATGTTTTGTGTTTTTCTACACATAAGAAAGCTCACACACAGTGTAGATTCATACAGTGAAATTGTTTGAGGTAAAGCAGCTTCCCTCCTGATAAATCCTGAGCTCCATCAGAGCTGTCTTAGAGCTAAACAATTAATTATGTTTCCTCTGGAGAGTTTCCTCTATATACTTACAGATTTTAGTTTTACTGCTTCAATGTCTTACAATATTTGAGCATTTAAATGACAGAACATTTTGTGAGGGAGCTGAACATTTAGTTAAAGGTCCCATATTATGAAAAATATGTTTTCTCTGGTCTCTACATATATAAACTGGTCCTCCCTGAGCCTACCAACTCCCAGAATGAGGAAAGCAAACGAGTCTTGCATGATCTCTGCAGCCCACCCACTGGTAAAACGGGGCTCCTACAGGCTGTTCAGATTCAGCTCCTGTCGTTACATAATGAAAGGAGTGATTTGCATAGGCCGAAAACACTCCCCCCTCTCCCCGGTGATATCCGAGAGGGGGGCGTTCATCCCCGAGGTGAAGTTCGGTGTGTCCAGCGGTAAGATAGCAGTGTTTCACAATGTCGTCGCTCAGAGCTTGACATGCAAATTGCTCTGTTGTTGGTTGTAAAAATCAACATAAGTGCCTATATTCTGTCCCAGCTACAGAAGAACAGAAGAGACAGTGGTTTGTTTCATTTTTAACGACAATGTGCCGGCTACGGTTCCTGTAAGTTTGTTTATGTGCTAACCACTTCACGTGTCGCCACGTTTTGATAGTATTTACAGTTGCCTACGAGTTTGGTGAAGTCAGCTTGAAATTGGCTAACTAGTTAGCTCCACTTCGGTCCGCTATGCAACGGCGTTTGAAGCGAGTTTAATGTTAATAATATTACGAGGGAGCTTGGTTGTCACAGTAAAAAGTCTGGAAACGTGCAGACTGGAGACAGAGACTATGCGAACAGTGTCCAAGAGTTTGGAGACTGTGTTGGAGACAAACACAGCTTTCACTAGCTGTTTTTAGATGTTACCTGTTGCAGGTCAGTGGGGGATGGGAGCCGGGTGGTTGTGTTGGTTAGTGGGGAGTCTCTCATGTAATGGTGGACAACACACAAATTCCTGAGTGCTGGCTTATTAAGCTTATACAACCAGTTGAATGACATCATCTCGGCGAGCCATAGCGATACATCCACCGTAAACATTAGCGCATGCTACCGCTAGCGTAAGCGGCATCCTCTCCCTGAGAGGGGCGTGTAGCAGGCGTTGACAGATGGAGCTCATTAGCATTTAAAGGTGCAGGGACAGAAACAGCTGCTCTCAGTAGAGCTCACTTGAGCGACTTTTAGACAGCTGATATTCAGGACCACGGAGGGTTTGCAATACATTTCGAATACAGTGTTGTTGGACCTCTGACAGCTGTGTGAAATTGATGAAAAACAGTATAATATGGGACCTTTAAGAAACTGAACAACTGCTAAACATCATCAGGACGTGGCAACTGAAGAAGTTCAACCTGCCAAAGTCAATAATGGTGCACTTCTACACATCCTTACTTCCCCTATTGCCATTGTGGACACTGCATGTTACTTTAACCTGTCTCTCTGCATGGTCTTACTTGGGAGGAAACATTAATACAAATCTTTGGATTAGTATTTGTGGACATATTCTTCATACTGTGCACACTCCTTGGTCAATAATTGTATAAAATATATTTTCAAATTTGTACTGTACATTTCTATTTGAGATTTATAATTCTTGACTTAAGCATGAATTATTTTTGTTTTTATTTTCTCTTGCAATGTTTATGACCATTTGCACCAAAATACCTCAGCAAATTCCTTGCCTGTGAAACCTGCTTGGCAATGAACCTGTTCCTCTTGAACTCTCTAGTCCCTGTGGGAATTGAGTAGCATTACATCACTGGTTGGCAGTGGTGGCTGTTCTTACCTAAGCTGCCCTACTGTCTGACTTCACTGCCAGACATGCACCATACACACAATGATGCTTATTTGATGGCATCACTTGAAAGCTTTAGTCCACTGAAGTTGGCATCTAGTTTAATATCCTAAGTGCCCTGGCTTGTCTCACAAACTCCCAAAGGTACCACACCCAGACATTCAGTCAATACAGGCTGATGGACTGCTCTCAGCTCTCACTCAATGTCCAAAAAAGTTAGACCGAAAATACAGGACTTCTTCACTTTATGATCGAGATATGACTACAATGGCTGGGCAGAGCCCCAGTAGCCAAACTAAGCAATCTTTGAAACTTTTGAAAATTCACACGTCCTGCACTACAGCAGGACCTTTACGGTAACACTTCATATTAAGGTACACCGATTCACCATTAATTAGTTGCTTATTAGCATGCAAATTAGTAACATATTGGCTCTTAATTAGTCATTATTAAGTACTTATTAATGTATTATTCTGCATGGCCTTATTATACAGCCAGTACGCCATTAACTAAGAGTTTCCCCTCAATAACCTCAGAATTATTGCTTATTAGTAGTAAGTAAGGAAGTTGTTGTATATTAATTACGATCTCAATATGCTTTGCTTAATATGGACTTTATAAGGTGGTAGTACCACAAGAATAGTTATTCTCCCTTAATAACACTTAATGAATATGGTCTGTTCTTACATAACAAAACACAAAACTACATGTGTTAATAGTGTCCAAATAACTCTAAATTAAGTCTTTGTTATTTAGAATATGTTCCCCATACTAAAGTGACATCTTGATCATTACTAATTCACTAGTGGTTAAACACTTATTAACCAACACATGTTCCCTAATCTAAAGTTGCCTCCTTTTCACACTTAGTTAATATATTATAGCACATAACTACTGCAATGAACAAGTGATGGGTTACACCTTTGAAAAAAATGGATCTATCTATAGGTTCCCTCTCATTCAGTGGTAGAATAACAAAGACAGCACAAGTACATATAGCTCATTTATTAAACCACTGCTTCAGGTTTCCCCAAGGCTGACAACAAATACTGCCTGAACTTGCTGAGTAGTTTAACTTACAGGTAATGGGGTCTGCCTGAAAATTCAAACACTGACAAGTATCAGTGTATATAAACATGTCATACAATATGGTATCAAATGTATAAGCAGGTCATACTGTATGATAATACAGGTACTCTATTGTTGAAAATCTGTGTGATTCTTTACCCAAAATCTGCCTGCTTACAAAAAAATCTAACTGCATAATATAGAAATATAAAAACTGCACAGCTCAATATGAACTGTATAGCTCTTTATCAGCTAAACTACACTTGTCAAAGCTTACAACAAATTTACTGAACTGTACAAACATTGCACGTTCACAGCCTAAACCTGCTCTATAATTACTGCATCAGGTGATTTATTTCCCCTGTGCACAAATATTTCACTTTTCCAATAGTGTTCCGTTACTGTGATGGTTTCCACGCCAACAAGTCCACTCAATAACATCTAAGTGATCCCTCAACAGTTTTTGTGTGCGGCTCCCTCTCTGTCTCCAGATAGTTGACTTGCAAATACCCCCAAATCTCTCCAGGTTTTGTGTATGTGCACCTGTAACAGGGTCGACAAAAACATCTTGATGGTTGACAGTCAGGTGATTGTAACCTTCATCCTGAAGATGGTGGTAAGAGCTCCACCCATCTGAAATGATTGAGCTTCCACGACGAACGTGTTTTTATTAGAGGCAAGAGATGCCTGGCTGAACGGTGATGCACAATCTTAAGAATGGGTCTCCTGTCATCCTTAATCCCTAGCATTCCGAACACCCAGGAACTCCTGTTGCTTGCCCGTCCTCTGTTGTACTGAAATTCAAAAATTTCAAAATGAGGACAATGGCACAATACAATGATTCTGCAATAATGGTGGGAAATGGGAGCAAATAAATCATAAGTCAAAAATTCAAAAGTTCTCTCTCTTTGGAGTAGTGGTGCATGTTTACAAATATTGAACTGTTCTGGGGCGTAGGAATAATGTGGTTTCTTAAAACCGACATTCCCCTCTATGCTTTCAATGAACTACGATGTATCTTATTCCATAATGCAGTAGTTACTTCTCGAGATACAGGAGATACACCTCCAAGCACCTCAGGCAAAAACAGGTTTTAAATGTCTGTATATTGTCTCTACCTTCTGTAGCTGAGTTTAGCACAGACTTAACCAACATCAAATACACGTTTTTAGACACAAAATCATGTATTTAGCATCAAAGTAATACTCATAAGTGTTTAAGTAACTTTCATACCTTTCTTTTATGGCCAAATTTGCTTTCATCTATCATAACAATCTCTGCTCTTTGTCCAACAGTCTGCTTGCCTCTTCTTCTCATTCTTTTTATTCCCGATTTGCAAACTCTCCGCAGCTTGTCTGCAAGTTTACTCAGAGTTGCAGAACTCCGAGTAATTCCTTCCTACAGCATGTCCACTTGTCTCAGTCGAAGGCCTTGGGCGAATCTGTAATAGATCAACCAGGTAAATATTTCAATGACACAATTTAGAAGTAGGGGGTTAAAACCAATTTCTTAAGTTGTCATTGGTCTTTTCATAACCATAATTATAACCATAATTTCTTATTTGCAGTCCCATTTGCAGACACAGCAGATACTCATAGCATGAATACAAGACGGTATTTAACCTGAAACAACAAATCTCAAAAGCAAAGTAGGGTGAAGAACATTCCCTGTGTGAGGGGAGGAATGGAATAAAATCCCAAAACAAATTAAATCTGCTGTATCTTTGAAGAGTTTTAAGAAACAACCGAAAAAATGGATGCTGAGTAAATTAGCACAGTGGAGTGTCTGTTTAGAAAAGATAAGTTCTTTTGAACTTTTTTTTTTGCCAATGAATTAAGTTCTTTTCTGAGCGAATTTCCGGGAACCACCTTAAACCTAAAAATCCACAAGACCTTTGTACTACATTGGACTCTTCGCAACCCAGTACTTATACAATTACACATACTTGATAAATTCGACCAATATTCAGAATTCTTCCCATATACTGTATAAACTCATGTCTCGTAAGCATTGGCTCTTATAGGACCCATCCCAACCAACAGTATAGTGAGAACAGTCAAAGAAAACATTATGGTCTGAGTTAGAGTTTCTCTTTGATGGCTTTTGTTATTATACAATGTAAAACCACGCACCTGTAGATGTAATGCATCCACGTATGCAGTCGAATGTGAGAATTCTCAAGCACGGAGCCACTTCGGATGGACCTAGACACCGCTTTCCCTTTGTGACAGGAATCTCGGCATATCCTGATGATTAAATCCAAAGGTTAATGTAACAAAATAAAAACCTATGATACTGTGCTGATTTCACTAAATAAAGATGTAACATAAATGAAGATGAAGAGAGCGACATAGATGTTTACGTATAGGTGTTGAAACAGCTAAGACTGGGATTGAACAAGGTGCACTTGTACTCTTAGTAGTCTTTGTGATTCCCTCCCCCCATGCAATCTCAAAGCACAACAGAACAGTCCCATTTCTAGGCCTACTTGACAAGTAATATCTACAACTGTTACACCTTAAATTGGGTAAGACATTTGAGTAAATTTAGCTGTGTCTATTCTACTCTACTTGTCACCACTTGTGCTTTCGTGCCACGCAGCATGAAAAGGGTGATATCAATCAATTAATCCCTGTGCATGTACATGTTTAAAGTCAAGCTGATTGGTGGCATTTATTGTTAAATAGGTGAACAATATTACCAGGAATGTGATCTAAAATTGTTTAAAAAAGGCATTTTTCATTTCAGATTTTGTACACATGTAGAACTTCGTGGAAACATTAACATCCCTATCTCTACCAAATAAACAGAAGCTTACTTAAAAATTAAAATTTGCAGCTGTGTGTGATTTGTATTGTGACTTTCTTGATGTGACTTAGCATATTTAGTGTGAACACCACTCATAGCTTCTGTATTAAAAAAAATGTCGTAATATATTGGATTTGGCACTGAATTCTAGCAAATATAATTGGATGGCTGCATGCTGCACACTCCCCTATGCTTACACACACATAGAAAATTAATAAATAAGGCACATGTCTAGTTGTTCTACTCACCATGCTGCCTCCTTTTTGCCGTAGGGCCGTTTCAACTTCATAACATGAAAGCAAGAGGGGCATTTCATCCATTTTCGAAGTAGGCCTTCTTTCATTAACCATCTGGTGAACTTGTAGTTTTCCTTGGGGCACTGTCTAAAATGTATTCGACTCAAAAACTTATAGCCCAACAACATATTTGTTAAACCTATACCTATGGAATAATGTCAGATTCAAAGCTCATAATATTGACTCACTCACTCACTCACTCACTCACTCACAAATCAAATCATCATCTTTTTTGTATCCTGCTCTCATTTTTGTTTTTAAGGATCAATCTCCAAAGTGGAGTTCCTAGAAGCCAGAAGCCAATGGCAAGAAAAAATAATAAAGGATCTTGAGCAAGAGCACATTTTCTGCGTGAGCAAGTCATGGGAAAGAAGAAATCATGTGAGCGATTTGGGAGCAACTTGTATCTGCAAAATGTAATGTAATTGTAATGAAAGGTGTGATATATCTTCATAACAATCTGATCTTTGTCTCATCTATCCTCTATTTGATCAAAGCTCAACCAAAAGTAATTACTTTGGAGGACAACGACGAGGACGACGATGGCAACATGGATGAAGATGATGTCATTCCCCCATCTTCTCCAAACATCAGTGAGTCCTCGGACAGTGATGTTGTCATCCAAAGACGGAAGACACGTTGGACACAGCCACCTGCATCTGCAACTATGGCTGTGCTTGGAAAAGCTCATGTGAGAGGTAAGAATGGCATAACTTGAACCACCTGCCCTGTTAGCAACAAGTGATCATGAAAAGTAATTATTAATAAAAGCGTTGGAAGAGCTGTTAAAAATATGTTCTGAAGTGATTATGAGGCAAAAATACAGATCTTCAGTTCTAGATTCTGAATATACTAGGAATTTGATGATAAATAAAAATGAAATGTTTAAAGTAAAAAATGTGGCTTTCATCAAGAATAAAGCTCCATTTTATTTTGCAGCATTCACACTAATTATTATTCAACATCAAATGTATTGCTAGAAAGATTTGTCTCTCAGAAGTAAACATAATTCTGAACTTACCAACTAAACAGATCTTACAGAGTATCATTTTTGTATTGAATTCTGAACCACATATTGTGCGTGGAATCATATCAGGAGATGAGCAGATTGTCCCATTCCTAGAATATGCCTCATACGTCTATCAAAAGAGAAGTGACCAGTTTGAGCAATTTCCGCTGACCTTAAGCCGTTGTTTGTGCTCATTTCACGTGTTCTTTTTTTTTAGTTTTATATATTTTTCAGTGAAAGGGCCAGCTGAGGTTATCAGCAGATATAAAAAAGTCTTGAAAAGCTTAAGCAAAGTCCGCACCATGACTGAAGCCTTCAGAATCAATGGCGTGGATCGGGAAACCATCAAGATGACTGCTGCAATTGCAGAGCTCAACATTGTGGATCCTGAAACCTTCAAGAACCTGAAGTATGATCCTGCAGTCCTTTGCTAAGAGGACCCACATTACCCCTGAGAAGAAGAGCATTATAGAGGACATGAAGGCCAAAGGCCAACTCCTCCCCTTGTTGATGAAATATTAAGACTTGAGTGAGCTGCTTTGTTCAGATAAAAATCTGTTGTATTGTATTGGAAACGTGAAATATTAACCTGTGCAGATTTTGTTTTATCCTTGTTAGTGCACAGGGGAAATAAATCACCTGATGCAGTAATTATAGAGCAAGTTTAGGCTGTGAAAGTGCAATGTTTGTACAGTTCAGTACATTTGTTCTAAGCTTTGACAAGTGTAGTTTAGCTGATAAAGAGCAAGTTCATGTTGAGCTGTGCAGTTTTTATATTTTTTAGATTGTGCAATTATTTGTAAGCAGGCAGATTTTGGGTAAAGAATCACACAGATTTTCAACAATAGAGTACCTGTATTATCATACAGTATGACCTGCTTATACATTTGATACCATATTGTATGACATGTTTATATACACTGATACTTGTCAGTGTTTGAATTTTCAGGCAGACCCCATTACCTGTAAGTTAAACTACTCAGCAAGTTCAGGCAGTATTTGTTGTCAGCCTTGGGGAAACCTGAAGCAGTGGTTTAATAAATGAGCTATATGTACTTGTGTTGTCTTTGTTATTCTACCACTGAATGAGAGGGAACCTTTAGATAGATCCATTTTTTTCAAAGGTGTAACCCATCACTTGTACATTGCAGTAGTTATGTGCTATAATATATTAACTACAGTAAGTAGTAGTAACTACTGTAAGTGTGAAAAGGAGGCAACTTTAGATTAGGGAACATGTGTTGGTTAATAAGTGTTCAACTACTAGTGAATTAGTAATGATCAAGATGTCACTTTAGTATGGGGAACATATTCTAAATAACAAAGACTTAATTTAGAGTTATTTGGACACTATTAACACTTGTAGTTGTGTGTTTTGTTATGTAAGAACAGACCATATTCATTAAGTGTTATTAAGGGAGAATAACTATTCTTGTGGTACTACCACCTTATAAAGTCCATATTAAGCAAAGCATATTGAGTTCGTAATTCATATATAACAACTTCCTTACTTACTACTAATAAGCAATAAGTCTGGGGTTATTGAGGGGAAACTCTTAGTTAATGGCTCACTGGTTGTATAATAAGGCCATGCAGAATAAGGCATTAATAAGTACTTAATAATGACTAATTAAGAGCCTATTAGTTTTTTGTTTTTTTGATGTATTTATTTTGTAATCTTGTGACCAACCTTTATCACTTACTACTTCATATGGAATTGCTAAAATTATTTAAAAATGAACTATTTCACAAGTGTTCATATCATTATCTCAATTTCATGCTGGTGCTCTTATAGTACTTACATAAGCAAACCAGACCATCAGTGAGATAATTGGATATATCTATATAGTTATTCCCTGCTACATCTAAAAATGACCAGGGAAAGTTATGCTTTTTCAACAAAAGTACTGATACCAAGCAACAGAACCTTTTAGCTGTTGGCTATGTGTATGCTAATCAAGGTGTGTGAATGGCATGAAAAAAAAAGTTTACTTTGTTTCACAATCATCATATTAGAGTTATTAGCTGCAAAAAAGATACACTACCTCATCAGGAAAAGCTGTATTAAAATAAGAAAAAACAGTGATAAGAATATATTGCATCTTTCTTTCACAATCAAAAGCCTGGAAAACCCCTGATATCAAATTTTCAGAAACCCTATGTTCAACATCCAAACTGGCAGCTCAGCCAATCGACAGTAAGTGAAAGCTGTATATCTACTACAATTGGGGAGTGCCATTGCCACGGGGAGGCATACTTGGTCTGTAACCGTGTTTGGGGGGGTGGTGCATGTCAAGTGCATGAATGCCAGGGACCAAGGTTTTCACGTTGCACAATACACAGCCCCGATAGTGGACAACAATCAAATGAGTACACTTTTCCTATTCATAAAAGTTATGTTTAAAGGTTTCAAATTTGGATGATTTAACTGGATTGAATTTGGCTGGAAATCACCCGTATTGTTTCATGGCACAAATGAACAAAGGAGCTGCTGCAGCAACCTGTCTCAAATCCATATTCATTTAAATTAACTATTAAATTCAGTTGGTGAATGTTTACCTTTTTGTCAATAGCAGGGAGACAACAATCAAACTGTGACTTTGGAATGACACTGTTAGTGAAACTTAAGAAACAAAGAGCAAAATGACATTCCCATGATTTACTACTGAGATGCTGTCTGTGATGTTCATGGAGCTATCAGCATTTTCTAAACCCTGTTCAGACATACTGCACTTGGCAATGTAGCTCCTGAGTTTGGGTGTTGCTACCTGAGCCCGTTTGTTATGAGCCAACTATCTTAACGAGTAGAGGCTTTACTGTGTACACTGAAGTGAACACAGTGTACAAACAGGTTGTACAAGTGTTGTAAAAATACTTTATTGTCAGATGTTTTCAGTTTACATCACATAAATTAAACAAATACAGGAGGTACACATTTGCAATCATGCTAACCTCTAACCTGTCCTTGATGTCCATCCTAATGAAAACTCAGATCTTTACAGCATGTGTGAAGAGTGACAAACTACAGCCTGCACATACACCATCCTGTCAGCTTTATCTCTGTTATGTCTGATACAACCCCGATTCCAAAGAAAGAAGTGATGCTGTTTAAAACAACTCATTTGCTAATACTTCTTGACATATACTCAATTAAAAACAGGTCCCCTGAGGCTTTTGGGTGCTGGGACAGCCACCTGCTTCATAATCCAGCCTTCATGTAGAGACACTCCAGCAGCAGAGCAGGTGAAGCCTCAGTCTGGCTCAGTGCTGCTGATGGAGGCTGCAGGATGGAGTTGGGAGTACTTCAGGGTGACATCTAGACCCACCAGAGGACCCACCACACTGAGCCACGACAACACATAGTTCACTGGCCTACACACACACACACACACACACACACACACACACACACACACGTAGAGGTATCGACATGACAGATATCTAATAATAATAAGACTTAACATTTTTAAGTTTCTTGATTTACAGCAACGTGATATTATATCAACATGATGATGCTGCTGTTGAATGAACCTTGTTGCAAATCTAGCTTTTGCAAATAAAAAAATCAGCAGGTTTTATGAAACAGCTTCATGTAACAGCCTTCCATTGTGTTTTTAGATGAGTGACTCTAACAGTGATCCTACCTGTGTTGCTCCTGAGCTGCCAGCAGCACAGGCCTCATAAACTCTTCTGTCTTACAGGGGTGGAGCATGAAGAAAGGCTGACCCAGCAGGGGATGCTCCTGACACACACACACACACACACACACACACACACACACACACACACACACACACACAGACAATCTCAGTGAAGCTTTTCAGATGAAGGTGGTGATAATAAAACTGGTTGCTGCATCTCTCGCACTTGTACCTGCAGACTGATTGTATTCAGAGGACTGTTCTGAAGTCTGAGCCTGAAGTTTGGATGAACAGAGCTCCACACCTCCTCTAATGACAGGCTCCTCCCCTCTGACAAGGTGACACATGAAAAAAAGAAGACACAGCACAAATATCACAGAGGGCATCCTGACACTGTTGAGATATGACTAATTGCAACCAGTGATAACTTTGACTCGTATTTGAGTCCAACAAACATGCCTTCAAAGCTAAAGAGATGTGATGTGTGATATGCAGGTTTATAGTTATACGACATTACTTATCACCCACTTACAATGCAGTACTGAGTACTCAGTACAGCAGCAAAGCTTCAGTCAACAGATTACTAATGTGAGGATTGGGCCATGGACTGGTATATTGGTCATATTACATATTAGATCAATCCATGGCCCCAGGTATAGATGTACCTGCATCTCTAATGTTGAAACTGATTTTGAATTCTGTGAATCTTTAGATCCCCATTGTACTTAAATTAAAACTGAAAACCTTCCATCAAATGATTACATGTGTACATTTTTAACATAGGGTCATTCCATGCCAAATCACCCAGAACTCACAACAATTCACTTGACCTGGCAAAATCCTGTAGCTGTATTCCAAATACTTTTTTAGTAATGAGCTTTTGGCTGATCATTTAATCATTTTTGTGATCCCTAGTATGTGTATTATAATCCTCAGCAATTGATTATTTATTTTATGATTAATATAACTATTATTATTATTATTATTATTATTATTATTTATCAAATAACCAAATTAATAGTGATTTTTTTTTTCCAAAATGAAGAATCTTTCATTTTAAAAAAATCATATCTCCACTAGTTTTCACTTTCTTGCAACTACATGTTGATTCTCTGCAGCAGTTCTGCAACATCTAGAAGTTATTTGGTAAAAAAACAAAAAAAACAACAGGAACCACAGATCTTGATCTCAGATCTTGCCAATTATAGTTTTGAAGCTGAAAACCTTCTTTAGATATTTTGGCTGTATATTTTCCCTTAAGATACTCCATCATTTACATTTTTTTTGAAAATAGTTACTTTTTCTTAATTTTCACTGGCTGAATATTACATTCAGTTTTTGATTTGGTTCAGGAAATGTGCACACAGTTGGAGAAGCATTGTGTGTGTGTGTGTGTGTGTGTGTGTGTGTGTGTGTTTGCAGTGAGTGTCCAACGTGTTACTAACGTAGAGTGGAGGCTCTGAAGTAGAGCACAGGAGTACTGTAGCTGCACGAGTACAGGATGTGATACTCATACTGAAGCACCTGGCTGCTGCCGTTAGACACCGCACAGGCCCCGTCATCTTCATCATCATCATCAATGTCATCTTCGATGGTGTCAGTGTCAACTAGGGCTACAGGAACAGACTGTACAGGGAGAAAGACAGTGGAGACACCGGTGAATGGATGTCCAGTTGCTCCATGTTGGAAGCCTGGACTGGACCTTAATTTAGGGATCAGTTAAAGTGTAGAGGTGTGTGCAGATCACTGATATTTCAATCAAACAGTCATTTTCATGCAACTAACACATTAGAGGTGCTAATCCCTGACATTCAGTGATATTTAGTTTGGGCATTCACCTGCTCCGTCTCCTGTCCCTGCTGATCAGGCCTGGAGTGACAGGAAGTGTATGGCTCCGACTCTGAACTCGATCCTTCCAGGTCCCACACTGTGCTTGAGTTAATGACGACTGACCTGAGAGTGGTCTTCCTCAGGTAGCCCTCCTCTGAATCCTAAACCCAGATCAGAAACGACCATCAACCACATGCATGGATGACAGCAGGCTTCCAGGCACTGTCTCCTCTATGACGGTGACAGTACAGACCTCCTCACCTGGACCGCCTCCCAGCTCCAGCCATCGTCCAGCTGCTCTGACTGCTGCAGGAGGAGACGACAGCAGTGACGGAAGTTCTGCTCATCCAGCACACACGAGCTCATGTCTGCAAGGGAACACGTGGGTGTTAAGAGAGGGGCGGTCTGAGTGATTGCATCGTTTTAATTAGGAATCAAATATATGTTTCTCAATGTTTATTATGTGCCAGTTTGTGCCAGACGTCCAGAGTGTGGATACTATATGCACATGGTCTGAGATGATCACTGGAGACATCAGTTTGTATTTTGGCAGGTAAAGTTTTTCTGCCCACTTTATATCTTAAACTTAAACTGAACTAGCCACATTTACTATCATATATCCTGTAGGTATGGTGGCTTTCGCTTTTACCAAACTCATTTTTCAACACAATACTTGTGGGTACTTTAAAAGCACTTCAGGGAGGATGTGTAGCGATTGAATCTTACATACAGACATTAAACTGTAGTAAAGGTTATTCATTGTGACGTGTTCCTGGTGCTACAGCATCACCACCCATCACTGCTCCACGGACTCACACGGCTATCGATTTTCATTCAGCATATGTAGAGGCTATCTGTTCGCTCCTGTCAGTCATAAACAGCCTGAACAGTCTGAACACATTCAAACATTCTGATCTGCTCCTGGATCAGTCTGACAGCTTACAGCTCGATGTTGACGTCATCTTGTCGCGGCCGGGTGGACCGAATATTCTGGAACATCTGAATCACGTAAACAGAAAATCAGCAGACTGACAGTTCACACGGCTCTGTGGGTTAGACTGCAGCAGGACGGCTTCCGTCTTCTGCTTCTTCTTCTTCTGCTGCTGCTTCTTCTTCTTCTTCTTCTTCTTCTGTGATGTATGGCAGTATGCATCCTTTGAGTAGCACTACTGCCTCCTTCTGGCTCAATCCATCCCTTCAGTTCTTCTCTATTGTTTTTATTAGTCCAGTTGTTTTCAAAAGGCGAGAGATCGCTTTTCTTCCCTCCAGTGTGTCATCATACCCCAGCAGGTCCCCAACCACTGTCTCTGTAGGCTGCTGGACATGTGTCCTCTGACTTTGACATGTTTCCTATGAGATCAGGACATGAATAAAAAGTGTGTTGCTCAGGTAGCAGTGTGTAAGTCTCAGTCTGCTCATAATAACTTGTTCTCGTCGGTCGGCTCCACTGTTACTTGTTGACCCTACTGTGTTGTGTATTTTGTGTATATGTCGGCCCTAGTTGCTCCATCAATTACTCCCTCCCACACAATGCTTTGCTCTTCTGATTTTGAAAGTTTAACTCTGATATTTTCCTTCTTGATTGCTTCCTTTGCCAGTCTGTCTGCTTCCTCTTCTGCCTGAGTGAGCTGAACTTGAACTTTATGTTTCCCCCTACTGATAATTATTGAATGAATTAACATGAACTCATACAGTATATCTCGATGGATATTATTTGATCCTTTTTTAATGCTGGTTAATGCTGAGACTGAGTCACTGCTGATTAGTGTTTGCTGTTATCTGTTCTGCCCACTCCAGTAGGCTACTAACAGATTGCAATTACTCAGTTGTATATACACTTAAATAGTGTGAGGTTCTTCTGATAAAACTACTATAATTACACTAATCTGTACAAAAATCCGTAATTGCTTTAACTATACAGTAAAAGCAATTACAGATTTGTGTGTATATATATATATATATATATACGTATGTATGTATGTATATATGCTATGTTTATACACTTGGTCCAATGAATGAACAGCTGAATGTAGAGTTAATGTTTCTCTTCCGGATCGTGAGATCACGTGACTACCATCGTCAGACTTTATCCATGAAACAACAAGTTCATGCTGATTCACTTTAAAAAATGTATAAAAATGCTCAAATGCTAAAAAAACCTCCTTTATACGATGTGAATTTCATTCAAGCGTGGTTTGTATCCCGTTAGTCTGTGAACGGACAGTTATCGTGCAGTTTCGCTTTTCAATCGCTAGATGGCAGCAAATCCAACTTAAGTGCTGCAGCAGAGCAACCACCACCAGGATCAGACTCAGCTTTATTGTCAAGTTACGTGTAGGCTACACACACAAGGAGCTGGACTGTGAACAGCGACAGGTTAACATAAACATAAACGTGGAACTTTTAGGTGGGCTTGAATTGAAAAGTAGATGTATAAACATAGCCAACAACATACAATGTGTAGGCCTTGATAGAAGTCAGTTGTTTTTGTAAATTCTAAACAATATAAAGAAATAAATGTTAAATACATGTCTATGCTGCATGCAGGATTAAACATTTTTACCCCTTCCGCTTGTTTTCGAGTGCCACCTGGCCCATCAGAACAGAGTTACAATGGGTAGTGGTTGAAATCTCCCTCTGAAATGTGACAACCCTTCAAGACCCTCAAATGTCATCAGTTGGCAATTCTGGTATTATCACAATGCCATTTATCCGATGGAGATAGAAAAGCATGAGCGCTCGCAATTCATTTACAACTTTACAAAATCAATCAAGTCGTCAAATCAAAAAGAACACTTCTTCATTACCTGCCCACGAGCAATGCTTTATAGGCTAACATTAGCAAACTGTGCTCCTACCCTGCCATTCTGCACTGATATTAGAGGAGCAGTACCAAGTGAAGCCGCTTCACTGCTGGACTTAAGTTAAATTTTGGATTTCAAATGCTATTAATAGGGGGGAATGCAACATTCGAATACATAAAAACTGTCATTCTCAATTCAGCAATACCAATGTAACATTAGCCTGTTGGCTAGTAACTGCGACATTTTATGCTTCTTATGAAGAAAAGATACATAATACTTTGAAAAGACAGAGAGTTCTCATCACCCTCGGTTGAAGTGTTTCTCTGAAAAACCTCCGTTTGAAGGGCCATTTAGCCCTAAAGGGCCAGACACACCAAACTGAACCAAAGACAGATTGTTGTGTCACAGCATGTCTCCTTTATCTTGGCCAAAAAGCTGCACTTTAACACAAGTTCCATGCCTGTGTGAAAGGAAATACCTCTGGTTTACAAACCGTTGTTAATATTCAGCAGCAGTTTGTGACATTACTCTCGCTAATATAGCTGCCTTTCTTTTTTTTTGGGGGGGGGGGGTGTCTTTTTTCCCATGGCTTTATTGGATAGGACAGCTTTTTAGAGTGACAGGAAAAGGGATGACAGAGAGAGGGGAAATGACATGCACCAAAGGGCCACATGTCAGATTAGAATCCTGGAACAGCGGCCGTACATGGGGCGCACGCTCTACCAGCTGAGCTGCAGGGGCGGCCCACTAATGTAGCTGCTGGTAATGATATTATGTCTGATAAAAAGATGCAATTGCAAAAGAGGGTTTCCCCTTAGTGCCAGATGTTTCCCATGTTTTCTATTTCTCTTTTCTGCACTACGGTACCTGAGCAACCATTCACAGTGATTTCTTTCACTGATGAGCCACTGCCAATTCTACAGGTTCAATCGCCCAAAAAGCCACAGATGAGGGCTGTCCAGTGCCAGTGGTGCGGGACACACCACAACGACTAGAGCCATGGATGCTTACTGACAGCCCTGACAATGCCCATCATCAGCCTGGTGAGTCAGGGCTCTCAGGGTAGGGCTAAGTGGTAGGGGCAAGGGGCTTATCTAGATTGGGCAATTGTGTCATCTTCAAACTTAAGGAGTTCAGCAGATTTGGTCTCCTGAGGTGTGATTTTCCTCACCCTCACTGGCTTCTTCCTTTCTGTCAGCAGAGCTGATGCAGTGGATTGTGAGCCAGTTGCCCCGCCACCATAGCGACATACATTTATACATTTAACATGTAAATCATGTCAGTCTTCAGTTCCAGTGATTCCTACAGCTCCCATTTTTCTGTGATGAATGAGTGGAACACAAACTACTTTGTCACAAAAACATTCATGAAGTTTGGTTCAATAATGAATTTATTATAGGTCTTCTGGAAATGTGACCAAATCTGCTGGATCAAAAATATACATACAGTAATTCTGATATTTGGTTAAATGTCTCTCGGCCATTTTCACCTCAGTTAGGTTCTTTTGATATCCATCCACAAGGTTCTGGTCGTCCTCTGGATGAATTTTTAACCACTCCTCCAGACACAATTGGTGAAGTTCAACTAAATTTGTTGTCTGTGCTGAAGAAACAAGTCCGTGGAGGAGGCACAGACTTGTTTCTTCAGCACAGTCCACATGTTCTCGATGGGGTTCAAGTCAGGACTTTGGGAAGGTCATTCTAAAACCTCAATTCTAGCCTGATTGATCCATTCATTTACCACTTCTGATGTGTGTTTGGATCATTGTCCTGTTGGAACACCCAACTGCATCCAAGAGTCAATCTTCTGCTGGTGATTTTAGGTTTTCCTGAAGAATTTGGAGATAATCCTCCTTCTTCATTATTCCATTTACTTTCTTTAGAGCAGCAGGTTTTTTCTTCATCCATGTGATCAGCAGCAAACTTCAGGTGAGCTTTAAGGTGCTGCGTCTGGATCAAAAACTTAACACAGCAGCCTCTCAGCTGACGTTGATGTAAAACACACCTGACTGTGGACTGTCTTCCAGCAGCTTCTAATTCATTGCAGACCTGCTTTTTGGTGGTTTTTAGTTGACTCTTGACCGTCTTGACCAGTTTTCTCTCAGCAGCTTGTTCAAATCAATAATGAGCTCTTTCAGATCAATGCTGAGCTCCTTAGACTTTCCCACTGTAGTGTTTGTGGCTGGGTCTAATGGCTGTATCAAACAAGTCCTGTTAGAATGGGCCCAGAAAAGTCACCAGCTGGGATCAATCAGAATCACTCAGAAGAAGTTTAGATGCTACAAAGAACATTTGATTCACACCTTCTATAATCACCAGAAGTGATTGTTCATGTTGCTGTATGTATATTTTTGAGCCAGCACATTTTCAGAAGTCCTATAATACATTTAGAATTAAAGCAAACTTCATGAATGTTTTTGAACTGGAACTTATATATAAATACATATATATGTATATAAACATATATATACACACACACACACACACACGCACTGTACATATATATGCGTATGTCTATATTGTCACAGTCTCACTTTAAGTGATTGACACATCAGTGGCAAGAGATGGCAAAAGAAGCCATTTATTGAAATAATCAAAAGAAACTAAACATGAACACTTTTTTTTTCAATCAAGCAAAATATAACAGTTTCCACGTCGAAAAACAGTCAACACTAAGTCTCTGAAACAATCCTGCCAAGTTTGATCAGGCAGTTCTGTACCGAGGGCAAAGAACAAAACAGCATTTTTTTGTTCAGCATCTTTTGTAACACACAAACTTTCAGACAGAGAAAAACTGAAATCCAACATATTGCCTTTTTTTTAAATCAAATATATACATTTTTCTTACAGCATTTACACATAGAAGAAACAATGGAAAAAAAATACCACAGAAGAACTCTATCTGTCAATCAAAGATAAAAACAAACAAACAAAACATTAAAAAACACACCATGTAGACAGAAGTGAAACTGAAGCATGATGATGCTGCCAGAACAGTACAATATTGTTAATGCTGACAGTAAGAAGCAACAGGGTTTCCTGGGTTCCAAAGGGGAGAAGACACATGGGAATGACGGATCAGGGTACTAGACAGGAACATGCTCGGGGGGAGGGTCTCTGAACTGAGGTCACTTCACTTTCATTTTGGTTGAATTTAGAAAGCATCAAACATTGAACATTGCTCTTTTGCTCGGACATGTTAGATTCATGAGCATTGGCAGCAGGTCAGTAGTCACCTCATGTCAAGGCCTGGTTTAAGCCGTCTTGATACAGTAGTCCCTGTAATTATTCCTCCTGTCTTTTCATGACTACACTGTGTGGGACAGTGACTAAGCAATATCAAGCAGGCGTAGTTCAAATGTACTTTTGCTTTGGACCATATTCCCTTTGTGTTTCCACGGACAGCGCTTGCTTGTTAAAATAACCTAGACATCACTTTCATGACGATGGTTAAACCAGTGATTTAGCTAATGTAGCCTGCTGAAACATCGTGTTAGCTTCAGCTGAAGATAGGGATGATCGAGGATTGTGGGGTTTGGCCCCCTTTGGAGTCATATATCCCTTTCCCCCTGGACAAAAGACCCACTAACTCCCACACCTGGCTTTGTCTTTAATGTGAATGGGTACAATCAGCATTCATTCCAGGTCAAATGTCAGGTGTTTATTGGCTCCAGCTCTGATTGGCGATGATTGAAACACACCTGGGTGGACATGCTAATTTATTCTCCTTTTCTAGTGCGATGCTATGATGCGTGTTGAAATGAAGTTAAACATTGGTTTAACCCACATATAATCCCCTAATGTTGGTGTAAAAATGGGAATAAAAGTAAGGGATAAGTTCATGGCCAACATGGGCAGGAGGAATGAATTATACATGAGGGAAAGTTTCAGTATGCCTCAAATGACCGCAGAAATGAACTTGGTAATCTCTCCAACCTAGCAGTGCAGAAAAATGATAAAGTTTTATACATTTTTTAATGACATACACCTGAAATGTTCTTCTTCGTACAACACAATGGAAGCCTAGACCCTAGACCTTACAGGTTCTTGCAGGCTGAGGTGTTGGAAACCTTAAGGTGACAGGTCATAATGGAAAAGACCTGATGGAGATAATGGCACACACTTTCAGACTGTCTCTCCTCAAAGGCATTCATTGGTTGTGCAGATAAAAAGTGATGAAGTAGTTGTGTGAAGAATGAAAAGACAGTTTAAAGAGAAGTTCAAAGGCTGCTTCCAGACCCTCCAAACACCTGACCAATCACCAGGTAGGTGAAGTTGCCTCCACTGTTGGATTGTCTGTTTTCGAAAGTTAAACTGGCAATTAACTTATCCTTCTGAAGTACAGTAAACCCTTGTCACTATATACATTCTAAACCATACGTCATAATTTAAGAGAAAACAGTTAGCTCAGATGTTGATGCTTCTATATTGTCATATCACTAATTGTGCAGGGAAGTGAAGTGAGCCCAGCAGGGTTGTTGCTGTAGTAGAAGCAGAACTGCACCCCAGATTTAAGGAGAGGGGAAGCAAGGTGGTGGAGCCGACAGACACACTGACAGTTGCTAGACACTGACTGAGGCGCTGCATTCACACCAATATGGCTTCAGGCCTTGAGACATGTCAACGATGTGCAGTAAGATGACAAAGATAAGAGTGGAGCTGAACTATGTAATGCATCCGACTTCATCATCAGGGAACACACGGGTAAAGCAACAGGCTTCTTCCTGTGGCTGGCTTTGACAACAGACAGGGAGGCGGCGAGAGAGAAAGCAGCGATGAGGCATCGACAAGGTGTTCATCATGAACGCAGCCTAAATCTTCTGTGTGTGATTGTAGGATGCGAACTACAGTATAAACAACTATAAACACCCTAAATCTTAAGTGGCATTTGGAGAGAACGCTGACATAAAATGACCACAATCTTTCTTCCACCTTCCTATGCTATAATGTTCTGTTATATGTCCTGTAATAGTGAACAGACAACTTCATTAGTATTGCTTTCAGTGTAGGTTTATGCTTGTTGTGCCTGGTGATCTACATAATCACAGATTTTTACGAACATTGTTTTGAAAGGAGAGTTTTGGTGTCCTGTAATTTCCTGCTGGGAAATGTTTGAGGCATTGTTAATTTTATGGCAACCTTTATTCCTGTACAACTCATGACTCATGTAGCATACTCAGGCATTGTCTGGTAGGGCTTCTTTAACTTTTGAAGTTTTCCCCCACAGGTCTGTGTGTGGGTGCAGATTGAAGTGAAGAAGTGATTTCACGTGTAAAACGTGTAAAGTTTTAATGTTTAAGCCACACTTTTTGCCTCTGTGTGTTTATATTGTATATATTATAGTCACTGTTTGGTTGTGTATTGTTTATTGTCTTCAATGCATGCACCTTATTCACCAAGAAAAATTCCTCGTCGGTGTAAAATCCCTCTTGGCAATAAACCTGTTTCTGATTCTGATTCAGTTTAACACCTGTAGTTTGGCTCATTTGGTAAGCACAAAAGACAGAAAACAATGCACAGTGCTCTCTTGGTTGTGGTCTGTTTGATGCTCTAATAAGGAGATGTAACCAGTAGGTCAGATGAAACAAAAAATGAGTTGTTTGGCCACAATGAGCAGCAATATGTCTGGAGGAGAGAGGGTGATGCTTTTAACCCCAGGAACACTAAACCTACTGTCAAGCATGATGCTGGTAGTATTATGCTGTGGGGCTGTTCTGCTGCCAGTGGATCTGCTGCTCTAAAGAAGGTAAATGGAATAATGAAGAAGAAGGATTATTTCCAAATTCTTCAGGAAAACCTAAAATCATCAGCAGAAGATTGGCTCTTAGGTTCAGCTGGGTGTTCAATGATCCCAAACACACAATAGAAGTAGTAAAGGAATGGATCAGTCAGGCTAGAATTGAGGTTTTAGAATGGACTTCCCTAAGTCCTGACTTGAACCCAATCAGAACATGTGGACTGTGCTGAAGAAACAAGTCTGTGCCAGGAAGCCAACAAATTTAGTTGAACTTCACCAATGTCTAGAGGAGAGGTTAAGAATTCATCCAGAGGACGACCAGAAGCTTGTGGATGGATATCAAAAGAACCTAACTGAGGTGAAAATGGCCGAGAGACATTTAACCAAATATCAGAATTACTGTTTGTATATTTTTGATCCAGCAGATTTGGTCACATTTTCAGAAGACCTATAATAAATTCATTATTGAACCAAACTTCATGAATGTTTTTGTGACAAAGTAGTTTGTGTTCCACTCATTCATCACAGAAACATGAGAGCTGTAGGAATCACTGGAACTGAAGACTGACATGTTATACATGTTCTTTACAAGTGGATGTAAACTTCTGACCACCACTGTATCTACCAGCTGAAACTACTACTACTGCTGAATGTTTTAACCAAAAAAATACTGCCCATATTTGGTCATACTGGCCACAAATTGCTCCTTTAATACAATTGTTTAACAAGAGGAAAAAAAGAAAAAAGACGTGTTTAGTTGTAAGCACTTATGTTAAACACGATGAGTCTTCCATAAGGTTGAATTTGTAAAGTGACAGACTTCGCAAATCTCTTACTGTAGGTAGCTAATGCTATGTGGACCTTTTAAAATGGCATGGATCTGATAAAAAGTAAGTCATACTAATAACAGAGTTCTACTCTCACAAATTCATGCAGCAGTTTTGGTATAGTTCATTGGTCTGCAGTTGGATCAGATTTGGATGAAAACATTCACACAAGTCTAAACTAGACCAAAAGTTCATTTGAATTCAAGTAAAATGGTTATGTGTAATTGGACCCAAAGACAGTGCCATTAGTGATCTATTAAGCCTTAAAGAATATTTAGTATTTTTAACCTTTTGATCAAATTTAATTTATTTAAGAAAATCCCCTAAATTACCAGTAGTCATGTTGGAATTTTAAATGTCACGGTTCTCGTTATGTTGAACAGCCTCTGAATGACTATATCCCATCACAGAACACTAAAACTCTCCAGTGAAAAGTTTTGTTGGTTAACATGAACAGGTTGATGACACATTTGTTAATCGGCATAATGATATGATAGTGTAGCCTTAATGCTGTATGATAATATGCTCAAGAGATTATATTTTATATGTTGTGTGCATCTGTCCAAACCAGTCATTGTCCTGTTTTTTCCTCATCACTCAGTCATCACACATTCCTTCAAGGCCTTCATTTAGCAACTACAATATATAGCTTAAGAAGCACTAGCTTACCACCATTTGTGTCATGAGCTTCTCAACATTTTGCAATATCATAGTTAACACCTTGATTTATAACCTCACCTTTGTGACCCATAAGTTAGTGCTGAATTGATCAATTACTCCTTCATCAAGAAGCTTCACTGAGCTGACTTGTGGTTGCACAGTGTACCAGCATCTCAGACTTTCCAAAGTGATTTCTAATTTTTGACAGATAGAGTTCAGTATCTGTTTTAAAGTTTCTTTAAACTGAGACATCAACACTGTCACAGAGGCCTTTCTCAAAGCGTACATTTTGACTTGTCATTGAAGAAAAAGCACAGGTAGATCTAGTAATGTCAATGGTACCTGGAGCTAGCACACCTAAATACTGTATGTCTAATAATTAGACTGAATTACCGTTTTATTCAGGGACAGGAGTGAGAACATTTTGTTTTGCCCTGACCAATCAGCCAGTTTGGATTTCACACAAGCTATGGTATTACTTGCTACGAAGAGTTGAAGGAAAAGTTCACCCAAAAATGAAAATTCAATTATCCACTCACCCCCATGCCAACAGAGGGTTGGGTGAAGTTGCGTAGTCCAAAAAACATTTCTGGAGCTTCACAACAAAACAGCATAGCAGCATTCTCCTAAACAACTGAAGTAAATGGGGACTAATTACATACAGCTTGTCTGCTGTAAAATCAGACTTTCCATCAGCATGGAGGTGAGTAGATAGTGACTGAATTTTCATTTTCATTTAAAATTCTGAGTACCATCCAGTCGTAGAAAATACGTTAATATTTTTTTTATTAAATATTTACACTATATGTGCAACAAGCTATGGCTCGTACTTTTGCAGGTGGCACTTAATTGAACTGCCACTCTGATCGGTCAGTAAATTAGGCTGTAATTTCTGTCTCTGCCAACACAAATGTGTCCAGCTGCTTCCAGAGAGGGCAGAACGGAAGTTGGAGCTGAAGTCCACTTGCAACAACAACTTTTATTTTTTTATTTTACAGATGTAGCGAGGTAGCTTGCAAGCTATATAGAAAAATGAAATCCCCATTCCTAATCCCACTTACAATGCTTTGATTAGTCAACTCTATTCTGCTGGGGAAACAGCTGTGAATGAGCACATTGAGGGCGATGATTCTGAAGTCTGAAACCAGGCTACACCTTAATAGATTGTTAGTCAAATCTTTGTTTGACATGCCAAAATGTTCTCTTTGAGGAAGGCCTACAACCCTCTGTCATGAAGCGGTCACTTTATGGGTCCGTGGACAATCATAGTGCATTTTGCTCTTGTTGCTCAAGCAGATTGACAGACTTTGTCCGTCAGAATTATACAGTGTCCATAGAGAAGCATTGTATTAACTATCTAGTTTTCATGTCCCGTGTTTGTTTGTCTCTCCAGACTGAACATTTTGTTCATGTGACTGTCCAAGTTTTATTCCTTTAAGCTCTTTTGGTTCCTGTTGTTCTAAACCTGGGAGGATTAGAGTCTTCATTTCTTCATCATTTCAAAACAAATTGTTTTCTGTTTTCTTACCAAGCTTGTGTTAGACCTGTTAGATTTTCTCTTCCATCCATTCATTAATCCATCCTTACACTTTGACAGATTTTCAGTTCAGATCCAAGACAACAATCTCTACACCTGTGAGAAATTCTGAGCCATGTATCAGTTCTAAAACATGGGGCAGTCTTTCGACAGTACATCCAATCCTCTGTAGTGCTTGTCCTAAACATGTGAGACTTTTTGCGTCTCTCTCGCCTGTTTGATACTGTATAGCCACTTAATGACTCTTGCATTTCGCTCCACAGCTGAGATGCCATAAGGAACACGCTCCCCTGCTTCCTCTTCCTCGTCCTCCTCCCCATCTGACAGTCCGTCATTGGAGGATCGCCGTGACCGGTCGCAGTCGGAGGAGATCATAGAGGCTGATCGGAAGTTCAGGCTGACGATATCCGAGTTTGCCCGTGCAAAGTTCTCTGGACCGACTGCCTCCAACTCCTCAGGATCAAGGCCGCAGTAGTTAAAAAAGCGTTCCACGTCAGCTCCAGCGCGGGCATACCGGTCTGACAGGTCTGATTTAGATCTGTGTAGCGAGGAGCGACGAGCCACAGATGAACCAAGCCCTAGCTCCACATTGGGATCGCTTGAAGTATTGGAAGGGTCTCCGAAATCACAAGGTAGCGACTGAGGGGTAGTGTTGTCACAGGGAGAAGGGGATAGAGATGGACGAGGCAGTGACAAGGAAAGTGCGGGCGGAGGGAGGGAGGCGGGGTTGGGTTTCGGAGGGAGGGGTGGAGCTGAGGAGCTACTTGATCGGGCTGTGCGGAGTGGCTTGCCATTGCACAGTCGCAGGAGGTCGGAGGAGGAGTGGGATGTGAGCAGAGGTGGTAGTGGGGAGCGAGATCTTTCGATAACTCCACAATCACCTCCTCTCTCGTCAAGGACTCGCCTGCTTAGGTTGAGGTTTCCTCCCTGTTGAGGACTGCGACGTCCCCCGCTGTTGATAGGAGGGACCTTCAGAGAATGGGAGAAGGATCGGAGGGAGTGTGAGGTGCTTGGACTCGGAGCTGAGTCTGGCGGTTGCTCATTAAGTGTCATTGTAGATCGGTAGGTTAGCGGCATCCTAGAAACAGAAAACAGAAAGATAAATATATGCAAATTAGTACTATAAAGTATAAACACTAAATTAACAGTTGGCTGATGGCTGATTCAAACACTGCACTTGCATACTTATGGACATAAAAAGCAACTTAACCTTTTAGCTTGGACATACCTCCTTCACAAACGTTTGTTATCCCATGACCACCGATGCTGCATCACAGCTTTGTTAGACTGTTTCCGTTGTGTTAATGCCCAGGTAATGAATCCAGGGGCGTAAACATTTAATAGAATCTCATATCATACAGACTTAAAAATCCCAAGAATACTCCAAGACCCTCTCTTTGTAAACAAATAAAATGCCTTTATAGTCACGACGGTCATGCACACCCTAAAGGTGTAATTTACGGGAAGTACGGCCAGAATTCAAAGGTAGCTCCAAAAACATAGGGGGCAGCATATGACCAGATGAACCGAAAACTCTGCTTTTTGCTAGCTGTCCTTGGCTGTAGCTACCGCTAGCTAATTAGCTCATGGCGCAGTTATCTATGGAGCAAGTGGCCATAAAGTCTGAGCACAGCTGGACAGCCTCCAAGAATGATGGAGTTCAATTTGAATACAGGGGATACAATATGGAGGTGATTTACAGGGGATCTGACCAGGGAGGGAGTTGGACATTAGCAGCAGGTGAAAATGGTGTCTAGAGCCTGAATATGTTCACATTTTCTCTGTGAATTGAGGATTTATTTTGTCCAAACCAGAGGTGATTGTGGAAAGACAACCAACACTGTTTTGGTGAGTTTAATTTTGTCTTTGGCGGGTTGGAATTAAGTTTGTTTAATGATGAGATAACAAGGCAATTACGCTTGTCTTACTTCTTTAAAAGAAAAACTTGAATTCAGAAGGCGTTTGATTGTATTTGTCTATTTATCAAGGAAAATTTAAAAATTCCTTTCTTGACCTTTTGTGAGTTAATGTAATTCATTTCACTTAAAGCTATGAGAGCTTGTGATACGTAGTAGACCCGCAGCTCGAATACCTCTTCCAGCTGAAACTACTAGGGATACTGGGTATTATGAGACCGATGGGCCGGAGCTATTTGGTTAGCATGCTAACTTCAGTAGACATCAATGGAACACAGTACACAGGCGTCTTTCACATTCACACTTTCTGGCCATATCTTACACATTGCCTCTTTAAAAGAAAACTCTGGTCCAATAAAATCCATTAAAATTTATGACCTGAGAAAACTATCAGGATCATATCTCGAGTTAGGCCTTGATTCCCCTGTGCAACGTGTGACAGCCTCCTGTCTTTGTAGGGCCTGCTTTGTGTGTTTCCCTCTGTGTCCGCGCAGGTACTTGGTGGACAGGGTTAATTAAGACGCACCGCTACTATCCTTCGCGGCCTCCCATATCCCAAGATCCTTTGCGCGCCCGAAACAGAAGAAAGTAAGAAGGAAAATGGCGACATCAAGTGGTGTAGATCATCACTTTTGCGGGCCTGGGCGGCAGAAATCGTGACATAAGGGTAAGGGGCGGGAACATCTGGTGACGCAACCAGGAAATGCTCCGAAGGCTAGACCGTCCCATTTAACAACAGTGGACGCGGCTTTCGAAGGTACCTCCGAAGGACTCGCCTTCGAGGGCCTCAAAGATCGCGTCCTTCGAAGGATGCAGACCCTGAATTGGAACACAGCTTCTGTCTCATCATCATTGCTCCAGGGCCATGGTCCTGTTTGGCTGGATTCGGCCTAGTTAGAAGTTTCAGTTTTGCACCTTTCAACACTTTATACCCATCAGCCTCAGGCATCCATCTGCTGACACACTGATATCTCTAACTCACAAACCTCATAACCATATCAGGTCTTTCGAGGTCTTGTTAATTACTTAATAAATCTGTAAACCTTTCCGTTAAAACCGTGTGTCCCTTCTCTACATAAGCAACAAGGCAGTTGCCAGGTCATGACAACAACCTTGTGGCTATGTAGTTAAACAAGTTATCCACAGTAGTTTGCCAACTTGTATAAACCAGGAATGTCCAATACTTACTGGATAGAAAAACTCACAGCTATTGATTATTTGGAGGGAAGATTGGCAACTGTTACTGACCACCTGGAGCTTTGACACTTCAAGACAGATATAACCTTGACGAGGCATCTGATTCACAATGAGCAAATAATGGCTAATTTTATGCACTTATGTTCAAACTATGGTGAGTCCCTATCAACTCTGTATCAGCAGAGAAAAAACAGCTCATAATTAGTGCCTTAATGTTAAATTAGTACTTTACACAACACGTATTAGTAAGATATGAATTTACCCTGATGGTGTCCAACTCCTGGGAATTCCCCCTGATGACCTCATCAGCACAGCACTCTTAGCTCCACCTCCTCGTCCTTCTGCTCCTGAAGAGGATGATGAGTTCAGTAGATTTTTTAAAATTTCCAGGTTTAAATTCTCCCGTTTGCTGCTGCCGCTGCTCGTTGCACATGTATCTGACTTGGCATTGTTATTGGATGCTTTGAAAGGTATCCCGCCTCCATTTCCTCCTCCACCAATCCCAGAACCTCTCTTGGACAGGAGGGGGTGACCGACAGGAGGCTTGGCCAGCACGGGTGGTTTGATTGGCTCCTGTTTGGCGTTGATAACTTCCTGACTCTTGACATACTTGGCCTTGTCAGCTTCTAGTCTCTCCACAGCACTGAGGCGCTTTGGGTTAGGTTCCACCTGAGACAACAGATTAAAAACAACACATGGAAATGAATAGAACACTCCAATTCAACAAGTTGTATACTTGTATACTGCTCATCCCTGTATATTTTATGTTGGAGAAAACCCAACATCAAGAGAGTGGCAGGGAACACCCAGAACAGGATGCAAATCATTTCAGGGCTAAAACTTGTAGACAGACCAACCACTGATATTCACACTGAAACCTATTTTAGGCTCACTGATATGTGCTAGTCTTTGGACTCTGGAGTCAGTGCACCATGGGAACATGAGGAGAACACGTAAGGACTCATTCAGTAAGATAGAGCTCAAACCCCAGAACTCCCCTGCTGTGATACAATGGCACACCACTATGTTTACAGAATGAATCTATAGCTGACATGGTTCAAACACCTTTACCAACTCAGATAGCTTTAGAAGTGTACAGAGTTTCCCTGGAGGTGCTAGAGCCCCTCTATTCTGGTGTTCTGGATAGCATCCTAACAGGGGGTCACCAGCTGGTCTGGGAACACCTCTGCTGAGGGTTGCAGAACCCTATAAAAAAGTTGTGTATCATGGGGTCTCTCTATAGGACTTAACCAGAAGGTGCAAAACCTGAGCAAGCAGGATCGTGAACAGTATGAACATGTGCAGCAATAGCTGCTTAAGACAAGTTTGATTATTGGAATGTTAGACATTCCATCCATGTACAATATCATTGCTATACTGGTTCTAAAACAACATTAAATGAGCAACAGGTGAGTGAATAACATCAATTATCTCTTTACAATGCAATGTTCTGCTGGGAAACACTGGGTTCTGGCATTCTTGTGGATGCTACTTGACACACAACTCCCACCCAAACTATGTTGCAGACCAGGCACACCCTCTTCAATGGCACTCCCTGATGATAACTGCTCAGGAATGGCCCAAGGAACGTGACAAAGGCTGACACAATGCCTTTTACACAAAAATATATTCATGTATAAAACATTTGCCAAATTAATAAGAAGGCCCAAATAATTAAGAATTTCTTCTTCTAGACAGCAATTCACAAATTTTATAATGGTTCTTCTAAATCACAACTTACCAAATTACATATTTTTTTAAGGGAGTCTGGAGATTTTCTCACAAGCAACAAAAAAGCAGCCAGTATTGGTTACTGTTCACTGTACTGTAATTGAACACGTTAACCGTCAATAAAATGTTGTCTTCTTTTTATAAATTTAGTGTAAATGGTGAAATCAGTTGAAACAGTGTGTTCAACAGCTACTAAAAGTTGGCCATAAGATGCACTTTAGACACAGAAGCAGACAGCCTGGCATAGCAATGCTGCTACAAGCTGATACATTTTACAAGAAAAGAAACAACTTAATATATTGCATTTAATGCTAAATTAAGGCATGAATGATTAAGGATTTGCTGTAGTTCTTTCGAAAAGTTTCTCCTCATTCAACATTTGTTAAAATCTGTTAACTTTGGTTAAGAGAACCCAAACAGGTTTCTACATTACTAAGTGCTATATTGTAGGCAACTTCACCTTTCATCCAAGAGGCTTCTTCAGTTCTGAAGAACTGATTTGTTAAACATCAGTGGTGGTGCCATCAGCCACTGTACTAGTATGTAGCACTAATAAGCAAAGTTATCTTAAAGCTAGGGTTGGTAAGTTATTCTAGAAGCATTTTTTATCTTACAAAATTATCTTAAAATCCCGACAGCAATTAATAAATAAATGCTCTGACAAATTAAAGAAAAAAACGTAGTATCTGTGACTGTTGCAGGCCTCTAATAAGCCCACTCAAACGTTCATTATCATTTGTATCATTCCTTTACGAAAAATACCTTTATGAAAAGATTGAACAGGCTACCCATCTGTCTACCTACCAGCCTGTCTGCTCGCACTCTGCCTGTGCAAGAGTGCATGCAAGATAGGCAGTTCTGAAGGGTTCTGAAGGGTTCTGAAGAAACATTTGGATGAGAGGTGAAAAACCTTAAAGAAACTGAAACAAGTCCAGTTGCCTATGATACAGCACTTATATACATACATGATACACACTTCTTCTTCTTGTTTCACAGAGGACGTCAGCTGAGTAGGCTGTGTGGCCAGGACACATGTGTGTACACACTGCTAAAGGAATGTAATCACATGCAGCCCATACCACCTCAAAATTTGGTCTGAGCCGTCGGGTCTCAAATGCATCCCCAAAGCGTCTTGGGGGCATTCACACCTGAACTTGGAGCTATCTTTTTGTCATCGGATCACTCAGGATAGATGTTGATACCAGGTCTGAATGGGGTCAAAGAGCTTAAGGGGTCGACCTGGTACTCAAATTCCCCAAATCCAAATTCAATCAAGCATCTGCATCATGGGCTAGAACAAGCCCGATCCATGAACTTCAATTCAATGTTTACTTATATAGCACTAATACAGACATACACATACAAACACACACACTTGCATGTAGCTGATTCATAGAGTAATGTAACAGTACCTGTCTCCTGAAGTAGTCAGGGCCCTTATTGAGGATGCGGAGGGGTACAGTGGAACTGAAGGGTGTTGCAGGGCCAGCGGCCTTGCTATCTGGCAGGGCTGGAGCCAGTGTCTCTGTCGGCATTGCAACGAGGCGACTGGGGTGGCCGGCCGTGGTGGCAGCAGGTGCGGGGGGGTTGACAGAGGGCGGGGGCACCAGTGGACCCCCAAAACATGAAGACACAAGGTGGAGAAGAGAAAGTCTAGAAAGTGATAAAACCCCCGGCCCTCCTCATTGCCTGTGGGACCCTGTGGGACTGAGCCAGACTTTGGGATGGGGGGCTGGTGAAGGGCTGTATTCAAATATACTACTGCATTGCCTGAGTAGGATAGGAGGATGATCTCTTTTAGCAGCTCTACAACTTAAAGAACTGATTTCCCTGGTCTTTACTGGGAGGTCTCTAAGGGCTTGTAGTCCTTCAGTTCCAGTGGCCTATTCATCAAGCAAGATGGACAGTTAGGTGGATAGAAAGAGAGAGAATGAGTGTAGTGACACAATGGAAAGAGGAAAAAGAGTGATGAGTGACTTCCAGTGCAGTGGTGTGGATGAGTGCTTCCACAGGGCCGAAGGAAAAGCAAAGGATGGTGGGAAAGGAAAGCCCTGCCGCCTCTCCACCCCTCGCTTCAGTTCTCTCTTCAGCTTGCCACACTATCTGAAATAGGCACAAAAAAGAGAGAGAGAGAGACAGAAACAGCCAATGAGGTTAGAGTTCTGCTGTGACATCATGCACCTAGCAACAATAGCAGGAATAGCTAGGACACACAAATACACTTGGATCATAGTATGTATACAGTCAAGGGCACATATAAACACACCATGTGACCTGCTAGACACACACAAACACACACACACACACACACACACACACACACACACACACAGCTGAACATAACACTAACAACCCAATGGTTAAAAAAATTGAAAAATAGTTCCTAATGACATAAACATGAAACTTTCTATTTAAAGAAAAGTTGTGCTTGAGAAACACCCCACAATCCCACTGGGAGCTTCCCACTCAATCGCACTGTGGTCAGTGGGCATCTGGATGGATATAAACCTACAAGTCTCTGGTCACACCTCTGCTCACACTTGGCCAGTGCAAGAGTGTGTGCAGGATAGGCAGGTAGAAGAATGTAAGACTAGGCAGAAATATTGCTAAAGCTACACTGTTATCTATCTTTTCATACATAAGCCGGACTGAGTGTGTTAAAGAAAAGACGATGTAACACACTGGTAAACTTTTTAGGAATGAACTCGAGGCATTATATTCAGCATGTATGTATATATATATATATATATATATATATATATATATATATATATATATATATACATATAAAATAATAACGTTTATTAGTCTGAACAGTAAATATCTTGTCTGTGCATTGTATTCAATTGAAGATTGATCAAAATGGATTTGAAAATGATTTGATGAACATCTCAACTTCTTCGGAAAAGGGGTTGTAGTTATTCTAATTACTAAGCCTAAGCTCATAGTTCAAAGCACACTGGTGTCAACATGTAGCCTCTTGTAGATGTTTTTACTCAGAACTCATCCATAGTCTCTTGAATATGAATTCACACTTGTCAGCTTTTGAGTGACAAGTCTGTTTCATTTTGGACCTATGGACCTCTACAACACAACATTATCTGACTAATTGTAGAAACAATGCAGCATATACATATATATATAATAGGTTAGGTTTGTGCACCTCAATAGCTGCAACACACTCCCGGCAGATGAGTCTTTTTGTATCTATCACCTTTCTTCTTCTTCTTCTTCTTCTTCTTCTTCTTCTTTTGAGATGCTGGCAGCAGTGTCTGGCTCACTGCTGCCTCCCCTGGTTGACGACACTTCAATAAAATGAAAAGGCCAACTACGCGAGGCGTCTAAGTACGCGGTGTGTTGCGCACGGTGCAGATCAACTTCCGGTCGCACATCAGAAACTGCGACCGCACGCGTGTGTGAACGCGTGACAACATTTGTCAAACAGTGACAGACAGACGTGCGCACGCTGCTTCATACGCACGCAGCATCTTGTTACGCGTGACATAGTTTGCGCACGTCATTTCCGCCTACATGTGAGCGTGTGACAAAAATGTTCAATTATCTTCATGCGAGCGTTAATGCATGCGTTCGCATAAAAACGCATGAATGTTACACGTAGTCACTACGCGTAGTGTGATTACCGGCGTGCAGCAGTCATACGCGTGAACGTGCGTGTGAACGGGGGACCATTATAAGTCAATGAGGAAACTACATTACACGTCAGGCGCTGCTTGCTGCACAGGCGTCAAAGCACGCGCGTGTGACACGTTCAGTTGATAGGTGCGCACGCATTATGACACGATTCTACCGCCATAGACGCGTAGTGACTACGTGTAACATTCATGCGTTTTTATGCGAACGCACGCATTAACGCTCGCATGAAGATAATTGAACATTTTTGTCACACGCTCACATGTAGGCGGAAATGACGTGCGCAAACTATGTCACGCGTAACAAGATGCTGCGTGCGTATGAAGCAGCGTGCGCACGTCTGTCTGTCACTGTTTGACAAATGTTGTCACGCGTTCACACACGCGTGCGGTCGCAGTTTCTGATGTGCGACCGGAAGTTGATCTGCACCGTGCGCAACACACCGCGTACTTAGACGCCTCGCGTAGTTGGCCTTTTCATTTTATTGAAGTGTCGTCAACCAGGGGAGGCAGCAGTGAGCCAGACACTGCTGCCAGCATCTCAAAAGAAGAAGAAGAAGAAGAAGAAAAAGAAGAAGAAAGGTGACTGGGAAAGATGGTTAATACTTTATAAATACATAGGTCAGTAGTGTTGTGCCATCTACTGGATGAACATGGAACACAGAACAACTACGCGAGGCGTCTAAGTACGCGGTGTGTTGCGCACGGTGCAGATCAACTTCCGGTCGCACATCAGAAACTGCGACCGCACGCGTGTGTGAACGCGTGTCAACATTTGTCAAACAGTGACAGACAGACGTGCGCACGCTGCTTCGTACGCACGCAGCTTCTTGTTACGCGTGAAATACAGTCTGCACGTAACAACGCATGCACGCATAACAAAATTCTCATGCGTGCACACACCCGTTGCTGCGCATCTCTCTGGTTGTTTTGACATTGATATACCTTCATACACGCGCGCACACACACACACACACACACACACACACAGTGTGTGGATTATGTATAGTCTTTTCTCATGTGGGAATATGAAGCTGCTGAATACTGGATTGAAAAATCTGTATGGAATATTAATTATGAATATGAAAACAGCTGGTGGTCTACTTGTGTGTATTTTCTTTTTTATTAAAACTGTGTGTGTGTGTGTGTGTGTGTGTGTGCGTGTGTGCGCTAAATAGAACCGAGAAACCAGAAACTGGTTAGAGATGAACCTCGACTTGCCTACAGCATTTTCCCGCAGCCTTCAGTCAGTGGGCAAGAGGAAGTCACAGAAACACTCGCATCATGATTCTGATATATTAAATCAGAGGCCTGGAGAGCTTCCATTGTGGTGACTGGATATGCACCAGTTTTCTGTCTCATGTGTTTTGGGGTTTTGTGTGTTTTTGACTTTGCATCGTTTCTATATTTCCAAGTTTTTCCTATTGGGAGTGTTCTGGCCATTGCAATGTGGGAATGTATTTGGTTATGTTTTGTGTATTTGCAGTGCATTTCCTAAATGCTGCAAGTGTTGTCAAACTGATGATAAACTGATTTCCCTAAAGAGGTCATATTATGCTTTTTGGTTTCCTTTATTGTGTTAATATATGACATATATATACACATATTATATGATATACATGACCACCTGCCTAATATTGTGAAGGTTCCCCTTGTGCAGCCAAAACAGCTCTGACCTGTCAAGACATGGACTTAAGACCTCTGAGGGTGTCCTGTGGTGTCTGGCACCAGGGCGTTTTATAGTGGATCCTCTGGGTCCTGTATGTTGGGGGGTGGGGCCTCCATGGATCAGACCTGCTCCAGCACGTCTTACAGATGCTCGATCAGATTGGGATCTGGGGAATTTGGAGGCCCGGTCAACACCTTGGGCCCTTTATTGTGTTCCTCGAGCTGTTCCTGAGCAGTGTTTGCGGTGTGTCAGGGCACATTGTCCTGCTGGGGGGCCACTGCCATCGGAGAGTGTTGTTGTGATGAGGGGGTGTACTTGGTCCACAACAGTGTTTGGATGGGTGGTGGGTGTCAAGTGGCATTCACATGAATGCCAGCACCCAAGGTTTCCCAGCAGAACATCACATTGTGATGAGATGATCAATGTTATTCACGTCACCTGTCAGTGGTTTTAATGTTATGGCAGATCGGTGTGTATATATATATATATTATAAAATATATACGGCTTTACCGCAGCCATGCTTACCAGCTGTAGCAGTGTTGTTTTGGATCACACTACCTTGCTCGGCATGACCCACCCTACTCTGCCTCTGATTGGCTACATCCTGCTCGTTCAATAATGTGCATGTGCAACTCTCATCAAAGATTAAAACAGAGGCGAGACCTCTCACTCTGTAGCTAAAACGGAGCGTTCAAGACACAGTGTGCAAAGGGCTGCTGCAGCGATGCCCAATATGAGAAAAATAATGTGTTTTTTGAAAACTAAAGTATGTAAACCTATTCTACTAGGAGCCCCAAATAAAAGTATGAACCTGAAAATTAGCGTGTGCCCTCGTCACCCACTCTACAAATGTGCCCCAAGGCTTGTTTTCATTAAAGATACTGTAGTGTATGCATGCTGTACACTGCACTGTGCTATCCCAGGAGAGTTTCCACCTTTTCTTGGTTATAATATTATTACAAAAATCGATTTTTGCCATTTGTGTAACAATTAAAATCATAGAAGATGAGATTGAGACTGAAGCATATGTTGTGTAGCATCTGAGAACTTTATAGGGATCTGTGAGAGTAATGCATTATGTGATTTCTCTGTGGTTTCAGTACATAAGAAGGCCATATGTTTCTACTTAACAACGAAGACACACAACACAGATCAAGACACACACTGAAGCACTGATTTCATTTGGATTAGAAACATGTGTCCTGCTCATTTCCTGCAGAACTCAGTATCAGACAGAGAAAGGCAGAGAAAAGGCGGACAAACAGCAAATCTTTTGTCTACTTGCAATATCCTGCAGACATTCTCTATTGTCCCTTTCTTCTTACCTGTAGTGTACTTTCACATACTCAATGAACCCATTTTGAGCTCTATCTCTATCCCATCTCAGATGGGAAAAATGCTGCCATGGTTCTGCATCTCTTGCTTCAAAAATCAACACACGCACGCACGCACGCACGCACGCACGCACGCACGCACGCACGCACGCACGCACGCACGCACGCACGCACGCACGCACGCACACACACACACACACACACACACACACACACACACACACACACACACACACACACACACACACACACACACACACACTCCCTCTCCCTCTCTCTTTAAACACATGATAGTCATGAGAGAGAGATAGTGGGCTCAGTCCTAGATGCCTGCAGGCCTATTGTTTCCCACAGAGCACTGTTCTCTGGCTGTTGTTCATTTCTGGCTTTATGAGTTGTATTGACTTATTATTCTGTTTACCAAAGAATCAGATGGGTGGGGGGATACTTGAAATGGGGAAACAATACACACAAGTACACACATTGGGTATATATTGCATGTTTGAATCCTTTAAAACTCTGTCTCCTCTCTGTGTTCATGTCAGTTTGTAGATTTTTCTGTTAATAGAAAAAATAAACAATCCAGGTGAAAACTAGAGCAGGTGCATATATCTCAGTGTTCCCAGGTCAGATCCTTGGGGGATCAGTCTTCATTTATGCATATTTAGTGTCACAGTTTTAATTTAAAATGAAAATTCCATTGAAATTAGTTTTCAATTTTGATCACTGAAATCAAAAGCAGGATGTTGCTGATTTCGATCACTGCTGCCTTGTGTGTGTGCAGAGGGAGAAAGAAAACAAAGACGACACAGCGGAGGTAATTTTCAGGAAGAAGATAATAAACGGGACATAGCTAAAAGCCCAACTCCACCGACAAATCCTGCATTATGGCAGCCTCTGGAACTCATTATCGATTACCTCAAATACAGAAACACATGGTTTTGTTTTTGTATTGAACAGTTTGTTTCAAATTGACTTCTAAAATCAGATACTATTATTATATTCTAAATAAATCATTTAAATTTGACCATTTGATCTTAATGTGGTACATAAAAAAATATGGCAATTATATCTTTTTAGAGAAGAATTCAAAAATGTAAATTAATGTTGTGAGGACATGAACAAATTGTCTGCTGATCTTTACAAATCAAGACTAGTCCAACACTGGCAAGACCAACAGTGCTGAAAAAACATGTTTACACTGAAAATTGTGACCATAAAATAGAAAAGTCAAATCAAATTGTAGATTCTGAGACCAGTGACCAGTGTTAATTTTGGCAGTGCTTCATAGTTTTGACAAGTTTTAAGCCCATTCACACTGAGATTCCGCAATATTGCTGCAACAAAGGCTCGCCCTTACACTGCCTTTGTTTGTTCACACTGAACCAAGCAGCGCCGGCTTAAAGCCGCTCCGGTGTGTTGTTTCATCAAGATGCGTGACGGTACACATCATAATGTTGAGATCTGTGTGTTTTTTTTTATGTTTCCAGGGTTCCACCTGCAAATCTAACAATGTGCCTGCAGACTGTTTGTAGTCAAATGGATGCAGTTATAACCCCTGTGACTACCTCCGCTGGCGGATCAGAGGCGAACGAAACTGTCCCCCCATTCTGCCTCTGTAACTTTCAGACATACGACAAGGCGGAATTATCCCGCCTTGAAAAGGCAGTGTGAATGGGACTCTAGTCAACAAAAAGTCATACATTTTAATAAACTTTTAGTCAAAATGTATTCTCTCTTTAAACTCATTAAATTAGGCTAATACGCCTCTGCATGATCAGCAGCTTTAGCATCACCCGGGATTCTGGGAATCTACACATCAATCAATGACAGGGATGTAGTGAACGCCAAGGAAAACAAACCATACATTTCATCATAGTTTTTATTATCAAAGATCTATTTTTAGCTCATCGTCTTCTCGTCTTAGTCATGGAAAAAGGTCCTGAATATACATTTTTTGTTATAGTTTCCGTTAACAAAATTAACACTGATTACTGATGACACCTAATACATATATACTCAATGTCTTCCTCGGCCCCTCAAGTGTAGTAGAGAGCCATTCCTGTAGCTCTCTCCTCCACTGAGAGTGGCTGTCAGTGAAACTCTATTGATGGCCTCTCACAGTGTTGTATGGTTTACAGATGCCTTGAGCACACATTGAACACATAAATGAATGCAATATATTGAATATATTTGGAATGTTAACTTTAACTTAATTCAAACTCTCCGCTTATTTTTGGTCTCTTTCCCATCTATCACCTCTGGGCATACAGCCAAGAAACAATAGAAAACACACACACACACACACACACACACACACACACACACACACACACACACACACCCTCTAGCTCTTTCTATTTCCTGTGTTAGCAGCATGTTGAGCAGAGGCAGCAGAGTACTGCTGGGAAACGAACCACACTCTCAGCAGCAGGAGCCCAAAGCCCCCCATACTCACTCACCAACAGTATTCATCATAAATCAGTGGGTCCCTTCAAAGGTTGAGTTTTCTATTTATAATTACCTGGTTGAGCACAAATAAACTGATGTACACAAGTCTGAACAAGATTTTGTTAGACTATTACCAATAGACAGGCACTGAGGAATAGAATGATACAGACATATCAGTCAGTGGATGTCAGTGTTTTTACTGATAGGCTTCATTGTGCTGTGTGACATGGTCTCTTAACATGTGGATATTTACAGCTTACTGGTTATAAGACTTTTTACAACAACAGATAGTTGTCTTGTCATAGCAAGAAAAGCACATGTGCTTCTAATTACTCTGATGAAGCTTTGTTCCATTAAAGTGCACTGGGACCCTGGAACTGGCTCACCTAAAAGGAATGCAACCATTATTGGTTGATCCTGATGGCTTTCTTCAGGATACGTTTAGACAAATTAAAAAAATATTCACCACAAATAAAGACTCCAGAGTACAATAAAATATATCACCCTTGGCTGATTCAATAACTAAAAACAAACAATATAAATTCAGTTTGTTACAAAGTTTCAGCCTCTCAAATCTGTCCTGAGTAAAATCAAATCAGTAAAGGATCGCTGATACATCTCCTATGCTGTTGGAGTTACCTTTATAGCAGTCAGTTGTTTGTCTTCATGAACACAAGATAACTGTACTTGGGAAATGTAGTTGCAGACCATCTGTTAGCTAGTTGAGTCGTCGTTAAAGTGTTTTTGAAGCTTTTTTCCCCTTTGGACATGCGCTGGATGCGGGGTGAGGGAATCTTCAGTACTTTTACATTCGATGATTGAGACTCAAAGCTAATTTTTGATTTAGAATCAAAATCAGGACTCCCCCAGGTCGAAAGCTACAACACAAAAGGAAGAGCTTTTTAAAATAAATTTCTTCTTGTAAACTGAAAGTAAAGGGAATGTCTTGATTGCTTCCACTTCTTTCAATTGGCATACGTTTGATTTTGATGCAACACTGACTTTTCTTTCATCAGTATTATCTAATACACAGAAACATTTTGTGATATAAAAAAGGTTTACCAGTTTGGAGCTGTCCAATTCACTACTTGTATGCTTCAAGCTATTGGCTGTTGGAACTGGACGCCTCCCCCTTCTCCTCCAGGTGCTGCAGGTTGGCGGTGGGTGTCACAGCTGTTGAAAAAAGAAACAGAAATGACAAAACTTTAAGAACAATTCATCCAAAGCAATTGACTGACTATACTGTGAGGCTGTGGTAGTCACACACCCATGGCGCCCATGTACAGAGCTGTGTCCTCGCTGCACTGGCCCTGGGTTTGATTTCACCCTGTGGCCCTTTGCTGCATGTCATCAATAATTTTATAAATTTGATAATTATACAAATATTAGATTAAAAAAATCCATATCGTGCATCCCTATTTCTAAAAAGTAGTAATATTCAAAAAATAATAACAGAGGAAGTAAACAGAGGGCACAGGGCATATCAAGACATGAAGCCATGAAAGCCATTTCAAGACATGGCTGCAAGAAAATCCAGGGACAGCTATAAAGACCCGCTGAAGAAACAACCAGCAAACTAGAATTAATGCTCATGGTGTGTGACTTCTACGCACCATTCAAGTTGCAGTTGATTCTTTGACTCTTGGTCCTTGTATGTGTTAACATATTTGGTCAACAACACTGATTCTGATGGAACTTAAAGAAGCTGCAAATTGTAAAACATGGATGCTTCACACACATCTTTAACCAGCAGCACAGAAGATCTCTACAATAAGCACAGTTTCTGAGTACAGACGCAAGGTTAGTGTCACCAATTCAGTATCTGACCAAATGTGAAATATGGTCACAGTCTCCCATCCTGGTCAAGTTTGACCTTTGACCTTTTGGAAATAAAATGGAATCACCACAGTTGGCACAAAAAGCCACAGCAGGTTTCACTAGTGTATTGCAAGACAGGCAGTCCCCCAGGCATAAGTTATATCAGCGCTGGGCCCTAAGCATATGGGAACTTTAGAAAAATTGTATCAAAGGATGCTTTTTAAAACTAAATTGTGTTATACAAGTAGCCAACTACTTCTAGGAATAACTGTGCATAGGTCTTGTGTGTAACGTTAGCGAACGTGCAGTCGAGAGAGGGAGAAAAAAAGAGTGTGTGTGTGACGGTGAGTATAAAGTTAGCAGTAAAGTTATAGCTGTTAACACAGCAGAGCACATTGAATAAATGCTACAACTCGACCAGAGCCCAGTCCTCCTAACTTGCTTGCCTGCTGATTAACATGAAGGGTATCAGCACTGACATTAGTGACATCTTGCCTCAGAGAAGGAACCAGTCCTCAATGTGCTACAAGTTTCCAGAGTGACACACATCAGTCCTGCTGCATGGCATGTCACAGGATTTACGAGAGGATGGCCTGATATCATGACCTGTACGGCATCCGGACCAGAGACCAAGCATTCATAACCAATTTTATGTCTCACCCATGCTAAGAGGAATGTTACACAGCTGTGTCTAATATCTAACACAAGTCATTGATTGAATATATGTATTATATGTAGAGATGGTGCCGATCGATCGGTAACTGATCGGATCGGGCCGATATGGTAAAAAAACGATCGATCGGAAATCCGATAAAAGGTTAAAATCACCGATCCGATCGCATTATATATATATATATATATTATACATGTGCTTGTGTTTGTTACATTCCGGATCCAAAGGGGGCGGTAGTGCGCCAAACCGCTGCCGCTTCAAAACAAAGAAGAAGTGTTGTGTTGTGGTCACACTGCCTGCATGTACTGCTAACATGTCAGCTAAATGGAAGTTCTTTGAAATATGTAAGACAGATGTCACACACGCCAGCTGTAACGCATGCAAACGTTTAGTGCCTCGTGGGGGAAACAAACCAAGTAGTTTTAATACTACAAATTTAATTCGGCACTTGAAGTCATTTCACAGCAAAGAAGATAACGATTTCCTGCAACTAACTAGCGAAAAGAAAAAGACAACGCCGACCCCACAGGCACTGCTGCAAACAACATTGGAGAGCATGCAGCCCTACAACCCTTTTTTATACTATGTATGCAACAATACAGCTATTTAAAATTTAAATAGTTGTTTAAATTTTAAATGGCTAATATCAATAAATGATTGAACTTTCAACCTTCAGCTCTTCTTGACTGCCCTCTAGAGGTCATTTTGGCATATTGTTTTCCACAGTGCCACTGCTGCTATGCAGGAATATTGAAGTTACTGTTATGCAATAAATAAAGGTAATCTAGTAGTATAAATAAATAATTACAAGGTTAACATAAATGAAAGACTATAGGCCTTTGCATGAGTGGATGAATTAATGGGGAAAAAAGAGTAAAATAATATAAATATTAATAATATTGTTCCACGTGATCGATCGGTTCTGATCGGTAATCGGATCGGTGAGGCTTTAGGTGATCGGTGATCGGTATCGGTCCCAAAAAACCTGATCGGACCATCTCTAATTATATGTATTATATGTAGTATATATGCAATTAATAATCAAAATTGTGATGGTTTAGATTATTTTGTGGAGCATGTACAGATGTATATGGATTGAGTGATACATCCCAGGATTTTTTTATGGAAATAAAATAGGAATAACTATTTTATTATTGCGATCCTTAGAAAGAGAAGCCCTGGTGACACCTGCAAGTGACATTACGAAATGACTTTTGTGTCCCTGAGTAAAAAGAGGTGCTGAAAACATAGTGACATCATGACTGCTTACAGAGCTAGGTTGCAGTCACTATATTTAAGTTTATTAGCTCTGCCCCTTAAACACTGTTGATTAAAATCATTCGTTGAAAGACCCCCATCCCTAGAAATTGAGCTTGTAGTAAAAACTCTGCACTAGAGCATGACACGGGAGTGGATTTTCACTCCCGTCCCATCCCACTCCCAGAGAAAAAATCCCATCCCATCCCAATCCCGGGCCGGAGTAAAAAAAAAAATCCCATCCCGTCCCACTCCTGTAGAATGACTCCCGCTCCCATCCCGCTCCCACTCAAAATTACTCCCACTCCCATCCCACTCCCATCCCACTCCGTTTTTTAGTGGCCGGCCCGGCCGGAAGTCAAAGCACTGTTGGATGTGTAGTTCTTTTGACTTGCTAACGCAATTCAAAATAGTTTTGGCTCACTGAAAGATGACTTCAAAAATGGACGTGTCTGTCCTTTTGGTTGTTTAACACGGCTGAAAATCATCATCTATTAATGGCGTTCCCGCTCCTGCCCGCTCCCGTTGATTTTTATTCCCATCCCGTCCCAATCACGGGATTAATAAAACTTTGACTCCCATCCCGCGGGAATCCCACGGGAATCACGTGACCCGCGGGAATTCCCGAAAAATGTCATGCTCTACTCTGCACCATCCCTGCTTTCATACCCACAGACCATCTCTTTCCCCCGACTGTGGTTTATATGCCGAACGCTTTTCTCATCAAAGCGCAGGTGTTTGCTTATGTTGTTAGAAGTTATTCAACATCCAATTTTTCTACTATATGAAAATACTACTTGTATTGTGTTGGTTGTGTTATTTTATGAGCATAGCAATGGAGCCAAATTTCCATTATAGCCTGCATTCATGGACAATAAAGTCTTTTGAGTTTTGAATCTTGAATCAAAAAGTATGACAACACAACAAGTGAGTACGACAACTAATACAGGCCATGAACAATATTGAGCGCATACAAAGTGCAAAGTGACCATAGCTGGATTCAATCGACCCATCTCAGATGAGGTTTAAAGTGGTTCGGAAAAAGTGTATAAACACAAGGACTAAACCAAAGCAGTCCGGGCCAGTTTGTTACAAAGTAGTAGAAATGGGAAAAAAATATATTCACATAAGAATTGTAATTCTCGTTTTCTATTATTCAGAATCGTTTCACAACTCCCCTAAATCGATTTTTAATAGTATTTTATCAGCCTGGCTTGACTTGTCACGTGCCAATGCTTCCGCAGTCAATTACATAATCATGTAGCCACAGATTATGTCGGTTCTACGGAGGCAGCACCTGCTTCATTTCAAAAGACTTGCGGCCCTACAGTGTAGTTGACAACAAAGACTTTAGGTTTATGATGCACACAAGTGCACCGTACCATCGTGTCAGTGTTTTAGTGAGAAAGCGGTACTGCTTCACTGAGAGACAAAAGTAAAAGTCGGGGAAGACTTGACTAAAGCCACCGGGGTATCTCTTATATGTGATGTATGGACTTCAAGAGCATCCAGTCATTCGTCACATTCACAGCTCACTTGATCACGGATGCCTGGCAGCGTCTTGTGTGTTACAAATTTGGATGATGCATGAAAGCCACCCGGCTGCAAATGTCAATGCCGTATTTTACTTTTACTGTTGTTTACTGCAGATAAATGGAGCGTGACAATCGCGGATTTGGTGATGGTGACAGATAATGCTGCAAACATGCTTACAGCTGCGTAGATTGACAATATAACACACATACAGTAAAGGAGTCTATCTTAGGTTTGGCGCACAGAACTCAACGCTAATGTCATTGCTTGTTTTGGACTGATGCAGTTGTCACTTTCACGCCCAGTGCCCATGTTGTGCAAATAGCAAATGTACCTGCGCCCACCTGTGCGCCTCTGGGCACGTTGGTCTTAAAGTGAGGTGTGGTCAGGCACACTGATGGAGGATTGCTATCTTGAGACAGCAAAAAACAACAGCGCCATAGGCCACAAAAAGCTGGTCTGAAGTCAAAGTCTGTTTCCTGCTATTTAAAGATTGCATTATTCAGATAGTAAAATGGGCTTACACAGGCGGGTTCACACTATGCATACGCTCTGATTTTATGATTTGAGAGGCTGCTTTCAGTTATTTAAAACATTTCCATGCACGCAGTAATGTCACTGTAACAAATATGGTGGCACATTTAATCAGCAAAACTCAAGGCTGTAGTTATAAACTCTCCAAAGGAAACAGAATTAAACATTTAGCTTCTGAATTAAATATGTTTGACAGGATTTAAGGATTTATCAGAACAGCTGCTTCACTCCAAGCTATTTCACTGTGTGAATCTGGACTGTGTGACCTTTCGATGTGTAAAATTACACAGAACATAAATTAACATGAAATACTAACTGATCCTGTCAGTCAGTGAGGAGTTTTAAATATCCAATGAAGTTCATTAGTTGTTCCTTGTGCGCAAATGTGCATGTTAATGTACAGATACACATATGGTTTCTGCTGCTGCAGGTGATGTCATTAATATTTTCCTCATTGAGGACGTATTTCTCCCCTCTCATCCCACCGTTATTGATCAGGATGATACTTTTTATGACCCGTCCTGTCTGATCCACGGACTGAGATCAGCATACACAGAGGGACGAGCAGCAGCTCCTCCTCCTCCTCAGTTAAATATCAGTGTATTTATTCATACAGCAGTGTTGCTGATGGGATAGATGATTGTGAAACAGTGGGGCAGAGGGTCCAGCGGCAGAGAACCACATCCCTCTCGCTCAGCAAAGATGAGTGCCACTGTTAAATATGTGCCAGACCCTGGCACACCTGGCTCTTAAAGGGAATGGGAGATGACACTCGGATTGGTTTTATTTATGTTCCACCCAAAACACACCCATGACTAATTCAGAGTCTAAATACAACCCCTTTTGCGCCGTGCACCTCACTTTGCGCCCAGATTATCTGCCTGAACTAGCAAAATGGACTTGGACATGCCCTAAACACTAGCGCCTTGCGCTTTAGATCATGCGCCAAAGTGGTTTGGGAATACAATCAACCTTGCTGCTCAGTGAACTCTAAAGCTAACTTCATAGCGCCGTCGCAAATTATGCCCTGCAGGAGAAACAGAAGTTTCTACAGTTGCCGCCACACAAACTGAAAATCGATTGTCAGGTCGAGGTCAGTGGTCTGTAAATCTACCAGCACCAGAGCTGAGGAGGAGCTGAAGAAGTATCTGAAGGCCCCTCCACTGTCTCTCTCAGAAGACCCCCTTTACTGGTGGAGGTCTCAGGTGAAAACTTTCCCTCTGCTGGCCAGATTGGCTAAACGCTACCTATGCACCTCTGGTACCAGTGTTGCAGCTGAGAAAGTATTCTCCACTGCTGAGGATATAGTAACAGCACAGCAGAGCAGTCTTACTCCAGAACATGTAGATCATCTTATTTTTCTACAAAAGAACCTAGATATTGCTCCTGGTGGAGAGTAATCTTACACACCAGGTTGTGTCAAGCCTTATGGTGTGATTTGCTGAAAAATCCCAGGTTTGTCTTCGTTTACATTACAGCAATCAGTTAAATCTAAAGCAGTTGTTCATTATACGGAGTTGGAGGTTACTACCTTACTATATATTATTGTAGCACTAATGTTTAAATGTATATACAGTGTATTTCTGATTACATTTTAGACACTTTTTTCTACAACAAAGCCTAGATATTGTTACTGATGGAGGGCGATCCCACACACAAGTTGAAGTTGAAGCAAGCCTTACTGTGTGATTTGTTGAAAAATTGCAATAGTATACTATTGTAATAGTTTAACAGTGCTATTATGTGTGTCCTTTTTGTTTCTGAAATTGGCACTTTTCTTAAAAATAAAAGGGCAGCAGGCCTAAACCTATCAATCTCATTCATGTAATAGCACTTTAATATTTTGTAACTTGAACTTGAAATGGAATTCACTGAGAATTAAGCAGTTTATAGTTAATATGTAAAAAAAAAAAAAAGAAGAAAGAAAACCCTCCACACTTTACTCTGCTTTTGTGCCACAATTTGCCACTCTGCCTTGCAAAGGAGACAGGAGTAGATCCCGAAATTAGCAGAATTTGTGTGTGCAGAATCAGGAATTGATTCGATTCACGATGCAAAGAATAGGAATCAAATTGTGAGATACTGAAAGATTCACGCCCCTACAAATTAGAACAACCTTTTTTTGTGTTTCCATTTTCAAAAGTTGTGAACAGTACCCAGCAAAAACAATCCATGTTTTTTTCATTATCTTTGTGTTGAGATACATAGCACAGATTCAGAGGGTACGACGTGTCCGACACAACTGAGCCCTCTTATTGGCTTATTTAATTTCTAGTTTTCCTGTTCTATATTGTCTGGTCTCCTTTCAGTTATAGTCATCGTAAAGCTTTTCCTGGTTGTAATCCTTATCATATCTACTTCTTTTACTTACTGACATCATCACTTGGCCCTACACTGATTGGTTTTCCATCACTGACTCACTGTAGTGTCTGTGTATGCAGGAGCTCAGTGGCCCAGATGGTCACTCTGTGGGAGCTGGAGTCCCACCAAATGACCTGCTAGCTGTACTGCAGCTACACAGCTGAAACATACAAACAGCAGTGTACATTCATGAGGAGGAAAAAAGGTAACTACAAACTCTTAACTTCAGCAACACTTCAGTGCTTAACATTCATTAGTATTTAGCTGATTTTGGTGTGCAATCAACTGCAAAATCCACAGATTCAGGATAATCTGTGGATTCTGCAGTTTGACTGAGAGAGAGCACATTGAACACTATCTCTCAGGTTGAATGTTCCTTCTCGTCCCTGTTGTTGTCCTCCTGTGTGTGGATTGCTTCACTGGGAGCAATGGTACTGTGGCCGAAAGTTTTATTTACACCCATGAATAGCAAGCAGGCTAAGAAAATGAACTAAGTGACATGCTCTGTGTTGTACATATCAATCTCCTCCGCACCATTTCAATGCTGTGGACAGTGTGCACCTACCCACGCATCCCCTAGTTTAGCCCTATCACCATTTGACAGCACAAACGCCTACTTGCTTGTTGGGCTTACAGTTATTATTTGCCAAAATATCGAGACTCCAAAAAGTATTAACATGCAAGCATCGGTCATGTGACCTGCACAAAACTCGAGCACCATGCTTCAGTCATCCTGACCTCTCTCTCTCTCTTTCTTTAAATCAGATTTCAATTGAATCCAAAATCGCTATCACTGATTTACAGGTACCTTCAACGAAAAATAAAGAACAGTATATATGACATATATATATATATATATATATTAAAGAGTACACAGAATTTATTTACACATTTTGATAGTGACAAAGTAAGTGCCTGAGCCAATCAAATCGGTGCCAGTCACAATACAGGAGGAGCCCTGTTCCGGCAGGATCCGGCACAAAATAAGCCCCGAGTCAGTCAATCAGACATTTTGGTAACCAACTAATCCGATTATTTAAAAGTCCAGTGTGTAGAATTTAGTGGAATCAAGCAGTGAGGTTGCAGATTTCAACCAACTGAATACCCCTCGTCTCACCCTCGTGCCAGTGCTTGGTGTGTCTGTTCAGGGCCGCTGTAGAAACATGGCAGTACAACATGGTGGACTCTCTAGAAGTGCAGTATCTTGCCGAGGTTTTCTTAAGACTTAAGTGCATGTATTTAGTTTTGGGGTCCTTCTCCTAGAAAACTTTTAAGTTGTAAATAAAATTATGCAATTTCACATCACTGTGGAACATAATTATATCTGTGTACAAAACATTGGAAAAAGCTAGAGCAGATTATAAAACAACACACACAAAAGTTCTATGATGAAACTGCTAAAGTAGTCTACTTACTACAACAATTAGTCTTAGGCTTAGGTTGAGGTAGTACATTTGTCTTGGGTGGTGCACCTAAGCCTTATAATGACCCGCCTTTCCCTTGTAGATAAAAAGGGCTCATCCCAAGGTAATGAAAACAATATTCTTAGTTTAAATGTAGGGTTGGTAAGGTATTCTAGAAGATCTTTTTTATATATGTGTAGACAATATCTTAACATCCCAACAGCAAATAAAAGAAAAAAAATACAGTAAATGTGGCTGTTGCAGGCTTCTAATAAGCCCTTCCAATCATCTAATTTGCCCCATATTTTCGTACCTGCCTGCCTGCGCACACCCTTTGCATTTTGCACTCATTGCAAATGACCAGAGACTTCCACAGGGTGAAGCGGATGTATTGCTAAAGCTATTAGCGTGCTAGTGGCACAAGAGTGGCAGAGGAAGTGCATCCAAAAGTGTGTTGATTATGTTCATTATGGTATTATTAGGTATTTTTTTTACATGTGAGTGAGACATGAGGTAGTTGGATACAGTCAGCAAGGACAACGGTGTGCTCCCCCTAAATACACACGGGACGTTTAAACCACCTTATTTGGAGGATTAAAAAAAAGGGAAAAAAAGAAAGAAAAAATTATGATGGATGTTACATTACAACAGTGGCCCACCTTGACTATTTAAGCTGGGAACTAAGCTCAGCCAAAACTAAGCAGATACAATAAAAAAGCAGCAACAGGGCAAAAGATTTTGCTAGGGATAAGCGGCAGTCTTCCAGGCTTCCTGAGCAGTAGATAATTGCCATTTAATCTGTTAATGTACCATCCATTTGGATAAGTTATATCATTTTGTGTTTGATACTAAGAGCTGTAAAACAGTGAATCATTTTGAATTATTTTTATTCTTATTACTCTGTTTCAGTACCACCTACACAGTCACATGTATTTATCTCCAGTAATATTATTTCTGTCTACCAGCATAGCTCTGTAGTGTGCTGCACTATTGGAAGGTGCTTGTTGACAGTGGACAGACTTCATTCAGCTTTAGTCCAGGCGGATGATGGTCTTTTTGCCATTCTGTATAATTAATTGCTTCTCTGCAAAAGTTACCAAGCTAGCCACACTGTCTCGTCTGGCATAGCAGTGGACATAAACTAGCTTTACTGCCTCTTCTACTAGTTACGGTACAAGCAAGACAGCGCTGGCCTTCAGGAAACTACTGTACATTTGCATACGTATCTCATTTCATATTTGTCTACCTATGTAGCTTTTGCTCTCTCTCAAGCCCCTGTTGTCATAGTAACTTGTAAATAACTTGTAAAACAACATAATGCACATTTATGTTTTAAAATGACAGTTTTCTGTCGTCTCTGCAGAATTAGGGTTTTTGTTATGGTATTTGGCCTATTACCCTCAAATGTGCAATGTTCTTTGTGTTACTTCCGTTAATGGTCATATTTTATCCTGTAGGAGGTCAGCCCGACTTCCAGACATTTAGGCTTAAAACCGTTCGTCGGACACTGATCTGTGCTCACCGTGCTCAGTGTCACCGAAAGATGATGTCAACGTTGTGTGTGTGTGTGTGTGTGTGTGTGTGTGTTTGTGTGTGTGTGCGTGCATGACAGGGGCTTTTCCAGCTCAGTGACAATGAAAGTCTAGCTCCTCCAGCCTGACTCAGCAGTATTAAACACAAATGTTACATCACTTGTGTGTAGTTGGTCATATAGAACAAAATGTTCTGGACTAGCTTGTGGCTGCTGGTGTTTCCTTACCTCTCATAACATTAAAAGAAATTTCAGAGTTACTTGTCATTATGAGGAAAAACAGCAAACATCAGACTTTGTATTACTGCATACCACTTTTATCGACAGAAAGAAGAGCTTAGTATAATCAAAAATATCTTCCAAACAAACAGCAAGAGTTTGTTCAGTGCTATGGTACAAGTGCTTACATGGGTTTCTTTTTTAATAAATGAGACGTCCTGGACCCTCACCAGTATGCATTCAGAACCAACAATTCACAGGATGCCTTATCCACTGGACCTAATAATAAGAATACCTACATCAGAATGCAATTATTTGATTGTAGCTCTGCATTCAATACAACCTCACCAATGAAGCCGATTGGAAAACTTAACAATATAGCCTTGAGTACCAGATGTAGGTAGTAATGAGTAACATTTACTCTGTTACATGTACTTGAGTAACTATTTTGGTTAAATTGGTAGTTCTAATGCAGAATACTTTAACTTGAGTAGATCTTTGAGAAAAATCTTTACTTTTACTCTGTTACATCTGGAAACAATGGCACTACTAACGGCGCTTTCTTTACTTGACATTTTATGTGTTGATGCACATTCCTTTAAGAGGCAGGCTGTCAGAGGCTGATCATTTATTTTATTTATTTATATTTTATATATTTATTTATTTACCTTTATTTTACTATGAACATTCCCATTGAGATTCACAATCTCTTTGACAGGGGAGTCCTGGCCAAGACATCAGCATAAAATGTTTCACATAAAGGAACAAACAACATCAACATTTTCACATGGCTTGTGTGCTCAGCCCCCTTCTGTTTGCACTGTACACTCGTGGCTGCTCTCCCAGACATCATGAGAACTCTGTTGTGAAGTATGTGGATGACACCATCATCAGCTGCCGCATTACAGACAATGATGAGAGTTCATATCAGGAGGAAATCAACAATCTTTCAGGGTGGTGCACAGAGAACTATCTACTGCTCAAAACCAAGGAGCTGATTGTTGATTTTAGAGAGGGACTTCTGTCTACATCAGTGGAGCTGAGGTGGAGCAGCTGAACTGTTTTAGGTTCCTGAGAATCAACATCAGAGAAGCTGTCATGGTCTTTACACATCACCAACCTAGTAAAGAAGCACAGAAAATGCTCTTCTTCTTAAAAGGTCCAATTTGTAAGATAGGTGATTGTTGAGTCTCATTACCAACTCGTCAAATACTGACACTTTGGGTTGGTGGCCGGCCCGACCTACACCTGGGACAACTTCTGAAGGTTGAACACCAGGTGGACAGCAATATCTTGGATTAGTTGCAGAAGTCTGATGGCAGATACCGGTAATCCCCCAGCAAGGTGGGAGCTGCAGTAGTCCAGACATGAGGTGAAGCACCTGTATGAGGCATCCTGGGCTGCCTTCCTGGTAAGGGAGGAGCACATCATTCTGATGTTGTGCGGAGCAGTTTGAGAAGTGGGCTACTGGGGCCATGCTTGGCAAGAATGACAGTTTGTCATCCAAGGTTGCACCCAGGTTCCTTGCTGTCCGAGTTGCCACTGCCACAGTACTTGTAAATGGTGATGGATAAGTCTTAGTGCAAGTATGCTTTCCCTTGAAGGAACATAAGCTTAGTCTTATCTGGGTTAAGCTTCAGCTGGTGCCTTGACACCCACTCCGAGATGTCAGCCAGGTAAACTGTGATGTGTGCCTTTACTTGAGGGTCAAATGGAGGGATTGAAAACAACTCTGACCATCTGGTGAAGGTTTTATGGGTTAACACAAATTTAACTGGCATTAGAATATGCCAATATAATTTGGATAAGGGATTTATTCCTGGTTTAACAAATCCTTAAAGGAACCCCTTTAAATGTATAACCTAATGCAGTCTAACTGAATTCTGCCATATTTGGTCTGGTGGGGTTAGACCATTGAGAGCAATCATAATGAACTCTGGTGTTGACCAAAACACTGCACCTAGACCACCTAAAAGATGGGTCTCGTCAGCTTCAGAGTGCAGTTCGCTTGTGTACAGAATAATATATCATCTGCTGATCACAACAAGACTTATATCTAGGCCAGATATTTTGGCCGAAGCTCACTGATACCACCAGTAATGCAGTGAGACCTGTGAGCTTGTTACAATGGGCATCACATTATCAAGGAGAGCAGGTGACGACCATTGCACACAGTGCAGTTAAAGCTGAGGGTGAAGCTACATTTTGAAAGTACCCAGCCAAAAAATGCCAGACTACACAGATTTCAACTGCCCTGTACCTCTCAGGCCAGCTCTGTTAGATATGTTTTAGTGACTAGTTTGTTACATTTTTACAGCATATCTCTGACATCGCTAACCGTATTCAACTAGCATTGCCTCATGTCTTACTCACTTGCAAGAAAACAACACTTAACATCACCATAATGAACAACGAACATGCTGTCAAGCACATTAGTATTGGGACATTTTGGCTGCACTTTCTTTCCATTCTTGTGAGACTAGCTCGATAATCACTCAGTAATATATATGGGCTTAACCTTGTGGAAGACTCCAGTCATGCACAAGGAAAGTGTGTGCAGGCAGGCAGGTATGTAGGGGAGTTAGACAGACAGGTCGCCTGTCCAGTCATTTCATCCAGGCTGAATGAAACTATTGGACAAGCTTAAGTAAGGCCTGTGTCAGCCACAGATACTTGATATTTTTTTTCAGGGTATTTGATTATTGATTGCTGTCAGGATGTTAAGAGATTTTCTACAAATATACAAAAATACCTATAGAAAAACATGTACAAGAACTGATTCTTTTTGTGTTTATGCTTTACAGAGACAACAGAGGAAAGTCATTGTTGCCTCCTCTATCTCTGTCCTTCCTCTCTTCATCCACCTCCTTTCTATCCCTTCTTACCATTGCACTAACTCACCTCAGTTTCTCTGCTAATCTGTCTCTCCTCCCCTTTCCCTCCCACGCATTCTCAGCAGGCACTGAGGTAGACAGGCTGCTGCGGAGCAGGAGCCCACAGCAAGGGCCCCACACACAGGGTTCAACCCATGTGACGGATACCAATACTGATATTCCTGCCAAATTCTTCTAATTGAGCTGAATGTCCAATAATTCTACATCGCAAATATACATAGATCTCCTGTGTGTGTCTGTGTGAGTGTGTGTGTGTGTGTGTGTGTGTGTGTGTGTGTGTGTGTGTGTGAATGCAACCCGGTGTATCAGGGAGAATGTTAGAGCAAGTAATTACAAACTTACAGAGGCCAACAGAAAAGCAGAAGTTATGTTTTCTCATTTTCTGATTGTATTTTGTCTTTTTCCTTAAAAAGTTATATTGTATTAAAGACAGTGAATCAAGCTACAGGGCAGGGTTTTTCCATACCATTATATGGCTTAGGTGCAGCACCATTGTAAAAACAATGTGAGCATCTGGATGACCTGACAACCCCTGTTGAGAGAACATGTTGCGAACACCGGTTAGGTACCATGTTCGTTTGGCGCGTTCTGATAGGCTGTTAACAAGAAGCCTCCAGATGCGGTTCAACAGCTGTTGGGAAAATAGAATTGCATGTGAAAACTTCCAAAACATGAATGACTTGACCTCAAAAGATTGTAACACTGCTAAAGAGCCAGTCCACAGAGCAGAAAATAGAGACAAATAGAAAAAGGCAGTGCTAGGCAGCCAGTGTACGTGCAATAAAGATCCCCGACCAGATTAAAGTAGTTGTAAACAAACACTAAAATAAGGTGTAGAATTAAGCAGCACTGAAATGCTAAAATGATAAATGACCTAATGTAGCCTATTCTTCCAGACATTTTCATGAGACAAATAACACCCCCAAGCCCCACCACCACAGTCATATCACTCTGTGGGAAACAGAAAATACTTTTCACCATAAATGTTCAGTCTGATGCAGAGACACTGTGGATGCACTGAACTATGAGAAAGGCTTAGAGAGTTTGTAAAGCTTGACGACAACAACAATCTCCACACTAGAAAACAGCTATAATAGCTTTTCTTGTAGGTCTAAGTCTGAAAACATCGACTTGAGAATCGTTGAAGCCCAGATGGACATATCCTGACACATAAGCAAACCTTCAGATAATATTGTGAATCAGGGTTAACAGGTCATAATTCTTTAGTCTTATTAATTGCTAAGGGGGGCACGTAGCCTCATTCACACCCAATCGTTCAATAGTTTTTAATCAATTTACACTTACTGCCACAAGAGAGAACTGATAATTAGATTTTTTCCCCGAGGAGGATTTATTTGTTTTCATCAGTAGCAAAGTAATCCAGCGTTCCTTTAACACACTTCTTATACTGACAATCCTATCACAGTGACCTCTTTGCATTCATATACAGATACTTGCCCAGTGCTGAAAACCTGCGGACCAAGTGAGGCCAGGTTTGGGGCGACCACAGTTGTCTCAATTTTGTCTGAGGGGATGTCCACACATTGTGCTCAGAGTACCTTTATTGATCTTCACCAAAACCCATGCTTGGCATTAGGTTTACTGAAAATGCTCCACACCAGCATTTTTGTTACAAAACAAAGCAGGGGGTACCAGAAAGAGACTAGAATTATTTAGAAAAACACATTCTTTCTTAATATAAGCATAAAATCTGGGGTGGCTTGTCTATCTGTTTGAAAGAAATTACTCCATGCAGAGATATATGGTCCAAATTCTGGTACAAGGTCCCATTGTATTGATTGAAAAGCATTTGATTTAAAGCCGATTTTACATGATTCAAACCAAACAAGCTTCCATTTTGTTTCTATAGGATTAACACAACAACACAAGGGCTGCAAAACAGTTTTAACTTTGGCTCAAAGGTCAGTGTCATTCATTTAAATCCTGCATTTTCAACAATGGAACACGTTGACCAGAATCAAATCACTTAATTCAGTTACTGTAGTGTCCAACAGAACATTTTCTCCCCACTGGCCCACTTGGTCAGTACATCAGAGCGTTTCTGTCCCACTTTATAGTTTCACTGGCCAGGCCAAAAAAGGAAAAATAAGGCTTTTCCATAATCAAATAATTTGTGATAACATTTCAGTGAATATCCACACAAAGATAGGAACAATAAAAAAAATGCATCCTTCCGGGCACTCTATGCGTTTAGGAAGTAGCTAATAACAACATCTCATGCCAGTCACAGCCCATGGAACTCACTCGTTTAGACGGCTGTCTGCTACTGTCTACTGAACACGACATCACAACATGACTGATTTTGTCTTTACTTGGGAGATTTGTACAAGAAACAACAAAAGCTAAAAATCCACAGCAATCAACTTAGACGGCCAGCTACTCTAAAAGCTGACGTTAGCTTGGGTAGGGCGGTATCCAATGTTTAATACTGTAAAACCTTCCCCAAATTTTCCCACCGTATACGGTATTACACCCAGATGATTACAAATCACATAGTAGGGCTTTAAGGGAGACGCCAATCGGCAGTGTAAATGACAGTTGACAGGGCATAAGACCAGTGATCTGTTGATCTTTACAAATCCAGATGTGATAGCCTTACAATGGCAAAGCCATCAGTTTAAAGTAGGGATGCAGGTTTTTCAACTGATACCAATAACCAATAATTAACTGCCTCTTGCAACCAATAACATATAAAAACCAAGATATTTTTGTTTACATTTTGGATATTTAAAAGGTTCCAAGCGTGTAGTTTATGTGCACCTGAAGGTCAAAAAGGTATAGATGTAGTGAGTAAACATGAATGATTTAATATTCAAAAGCTCTAACCATCTAACTGACATCACTATTACCCACAAAAACAAAGAACCGTTCTGACGCTTCAAGTGAGCATCTACTTTTTCGAGTAAAACACTAAATGTCAAACATACTTTGGCTTTTATAGAGCATTTTGCTCTTTTAAAATACATGCTTTTACATAATCTGTCAAATGACACCTTTCAACTGTATTAAATACTCAAACAAATATAGAGGCTTGCAGACAATTCATCGCTGGAAATGTACAATGAAATCCTCAGAGAAAACTCTGAATTTGCTGAAAAGCAAGCAAGCTGCCAAACTGAGGTAATTTATTTAATTTAAATCGGGGGACGCTACTGGTGAAAGTGAAGCTAAAGTTCAACTAATAGATATCACCATTACATTTACGAGTTACTAACTTACATTAAAACAAATGTTGAATTATTGATGTTGAATGTGTTGATGCTAGAATGGATGGGCCGGAGGGACGGGGGACGGACACTCTGCTCGTCGCTCTGCAGCGACTGGTTGTTTCCTCATCAGTAGCTTACAGTGAAACAACTAATCACAGCAGCGTTAAAGAGTTTGTAACAGAGATTTCAGCATGGAGGATTTCTACTGTATCTGACTGCACTCGCGCTAATAATATATTCTCTGGTTATGTCTGTGGTTTTGTGGCAGCGATGTGTATTATAAACAGCAAGCGATGGTGGTGATACAGCGGACTGCCAGCTGTACTTTCCCCAGAAAACAAGCAGGCTCACAGCGTGGTTTTGGCAAGGTGGGTGATGCAGCCCCACGGACACCCAGCCTGTATGCTCTCTCAGGCCCAGAGGCACTCTGCCATCACAGAGCAGCTCCGGAGGAGAAGTGTAAGAAGAACTGCAGCAGGTGGATCATGAGGGATTGCGACAGCCTAAAAAGTCGGCGTGATTAGGGGGGAAACTACAGATCACATTGCCCTGTATTAGTACTGCCTCTGCTAGTTGTTTGCTATACAAACCAACCACAAGCAAAAACCGTTCCTTTTGGCCCATTCTACTCCCCTTCCCCTCTCTCTTCTTCGTCTCTTAATGGCAGATAGCAAACCAACTTTAAAGCGGCATAGCACCACCTACTGCATCGGGAGAATTATCAGCTATAATTTCGGAGATGCAGAGGCAGTATGCCCTTTCAGTAATTCATCCATGCACACTGGGTGTACATGGAGATGTTCTAAACACGCTGTCTGCATGCTTGTAGGCCCATAAAATCAGCAGATTTAAACTGTCGCATGGGCTGTCACAGCTATGCAAATATGGAAAATATAAATTGAGCTTTACATTCAGTAACCATGTATAAGGCACTTTGGGACTGTTTAAGCAAATGAGGGGTGAATCATACAAAAACACACAAACACATTTACACACCTACATACACACACTCAAGCCATGCTAGAGGCATGTAATAGGGTACAGTACTTGATATTGTATGAAGTCAGATAGTGTCAAAACTGTATCTGTTTTGATGAATTGTTCCATAAATATATTCCGAATCTGTTTTTTGTATCAATTCAGCCAGACAGGGCTGTTTTCAATTTTCTGAATATATGTACACCCCTACATGAAACCCATAACCTGACAGGTTATAAAAAGCTATAGATTGCAGCATGGCCATTAGTTGTGGTGTCTTACTTTATGCTCTACTTGGGAAATGGATGACCCCTCAGTCACCTCCCAATTCCTCCGCCTCTTGCCCTGTTAGTTCTACTGTTCTCTAATCGTATTACAGGCTTTCAGCTCTTCAAGACAGAGTAAAAGGGCTATGTGTCTGCCCGTCTGTGAGTGAGTGTGTGAGTGTTGTCAGCATTATTATTATATTTTCATATAACTGAGATCCCCACTGAGGAAGAGTTGAGCGAGTTTGTCTTTTAATAACAGAAACAGAGGCAGTAGATGAAGCTCAATATACAGTAATATAATAATGGATGGGAGAAACAAATCCCAGCTCCCGTCAAATAACCTCCATGCTGACATTGCACAATATGACTACACTGAGACCTTATACAAAAAAATACATTTCTTCACCTCACCTTTAAATTAGTACTTATTCTTCAATGACTTCAGCCCTCGTACCTGTTACCAATAAGTTTTTGGTGGGTACGTCACAGTCTTAATGAATCTCTTCACCCCTTGTAAAAAAAAAAAATTCCAATGTTACATGGTAAATTTATTGTAGATGGTGCCAGTGATGTTCTGGGCAGTTTGAATCACCTGCTAGAGAGCATTCCTGCCCTGGGCCATATTACACCATGCCAGGTTGTGATGTTTCCACTCAGGATGATTTCTATTGCTCCTCTGTAAAAGTTTAATTATAAGTCATGCCCTGCTCATGAGAATAACACAAAATGCGGATGACGGAGCATTCCGACATACCACCATTCCGACGTTAGGCCCTAATTGTCGGAATGGCAACACTTAAACCTTTAATTATCGACCCATCATTCCGACATTTTTTGCCTCCTAAGGTCGGAATGGTGGTATTTATTTCTTTTTTAAATTTGTTGCCATTCCGACACATCATTTAAAAGGGTTAAGGTTAGGGTTAGGGTTACGGGTTGCGGGTTAGGATTAGCCTTGTCGGAATGGCAGGACGAAACTTTGTCGGAATGGCGAGACGTTCGCATGTCGGAATAGTGGTATGTCGGAATGGTGACATGTCTGAATAGTACAATGTCGGAATGGCGGTATGTCGTAATGGCGGTATGTCGTAATGGCGGTCTGTCGGAATGGCAGCATGTAACCATGTTTATTTACTCTATTGTCATGTAGTTGTTAGTTATTATTGGCATGGTAAAATCACCAATAAAATGTTGAGGAAATAAATAATCTATTTTACATCAGTTTAAAGAAATAGGTTTAAAACAAATTGAAAAGTTATCTCTAAACTGTAAAGAAAAATTTAATTGGACACAGAATTTGGGACACATACATTGGTCTTTGTACTGAGGTCTGAAGCCACTACTCCACCACCTGGTCACTGCTTGTATCTGGTTACTTCATCTCTGACATAAATTGATAAAATGTACACTGAAGTAAAGTGTCTGTAACTCCAAACTCAAAATACATGTACCTCCAAACTGTACTCAGCTAGTATACTGTACATTAATTCAATGTAAACAATGTAAACTGTCACATTAAACTGCAGTTCACCGTTTCACACTTCATGTTCCTCTGACCACAAACCCTCCATCCTTCTTTGTTTGTTTAGCTCCACTGTAGCTATTAGCTCCACTGTAGCTATTAGCTCTGTCAGCTGTAAGCAGTTAGCTCAATCAGCTATCAGCTCCGATAGCTGTTAGCTCTCATGCTGCAGGGCTCGAAGCAAACTGCCTGAACTGATTACTTCTGAATCAAAAGGAACGCGTCTTCTCATGCTGTTATCAGAGATATCTCTCTCTCTCCACAGCACTGTGTTATCACTAGTTACAAACACTGGCTGGCCTCTCAGTGCAAGACGTAACGTTAAGAGAACTGTGGTCCATCTATCCGTTCAGTCACAAACGGCGGGCTGGCAGGACCTCGCAAATAGGTTGTACTGGGTAAACCAAGAGGGCACTGAAAATTGACAGGCGGTGAGCTGGTGAGCTGTTAGCAGCCAGTGATGGCTGGTGATATTCCATGTGTGAGGCAGATATGTCATAGGCATGGCTTTAGAGGACCCTTTGTCGACTAACCAGGAAATACATTCTGATTACTTTGAGTAAAATCACTGCACTGTAAAATACAGCCATTTACCTAACTGTTTCTATTGCAGTCTTTCATAACTGACCAACAAATGGATGTGATGTTGAGCCAAAGAGCTTTGCCTGTCATTCACCCATGACACACTCACACACTGCCAGTGAGCTACCATTTAAGGAGCTGGCCTGACCATAGAGGCCAGTTTGCCGTTCAGTGTCTTGCCCAAGGACACTTGGACATGTCGACAGGAGGAGCTGTGATCAACTCTGTGATCAGTAAACAACCCGCTTGACCTCCTGAGCCAGATAACGAAAAGTCACACATGCTCCTCTAACTCAGAAAGACAGACAGAGTCAGATCAGTCATCGGTCCTGCTCCATTGCTGCATGACAAGCCGCACTCTCTCCAGGCAGTGGGGCAGCAGAGTTTTCTTTTTTGTTGTTGTTTTTTATGGCTAAAGTACAGTGGAGCTTATACATACAGGGGTAGGGCTCAAATCCATGTCAGTTTTCAGATGTGAATAAATACCTTATCCCAACAGCAAGAAATAATGCATTAAGACATTATGGGTGAACTTAAGATAATTGCACTGAATCCTTTTTTACATGCAAAATTAAAGTGAGAGCAACAGACATGCACAGTCTTGGTTACTACCACTGGTACACTACATGTCACCAGGATCTGAATTAACATCCG
>NC_140196.1:27313880-27594796 GCF_965226575.1 Pagrus pagrus | reverse complement strand
GTTTCTTAAAAGAGGGTCTGCTCAGTTTGAGGTAACGGAGGTTACAGAGCATTATGCTTTGTAAGAACTACTATGGACTTTCCTCCACAGTCACCTGACCTCAACCCCATTCAACATTTATGGGGGCGCTTGAAGAGACTGAGAAAGCCAAGCATTCTGTGACATCTCGACAGTGCAAGCATTTCACTCGAAATAGATGTCTGCAAACTGTTAAATGTTATTAGGAGCATTTGTGCAAATAGAAGATTCAGCCCAAGCAGCCACTACTTTTTCACACAAGGACGATTATAGCATAACTGCGCTGGACCAATGCTGTCCAACCCAGGACAAAGCAAGAAGAAGAAGAACTGATGATGTCGGCAGCTAGACAGAATATGGGTTTGGGACAAGCAGGCTATTGTTTACCAATGATGGAAATGGAGTGCGTATTCTCATGCTGTTACCACAGTTATCTCTCTCTCCCTGCGCTGTGTCAGCACTAGTTCACTGGCTACTCAGCGCGACACCTAACGTTACGAGAACTGTTCCGCCGTCTGAGTCACCCTGAGAGGCCACAAAATAATCCATACTGAAATGTGCAGGAGGAGAGCTAGCTAGCTCCGTTAGTAGTTAACCACCAGCTAACTGAGCTAATAGCTTACAGCAGAGATGAAAGTGACTAGAGACAAGCAGTGAGCAGGTGGGGGGTAGTGGCTTCAGGGCACAAAGACCTCAGTAAAACTCAAGATATTTTTTCTTTGGCTTCAAAACGCCACTGAGCAGCTTTCATAGGAATGAATGGGGCTCCACCTCCAATACTGTGTCCACATTTAATGTAACATCTTTGCAGCACACCTTGCTCATCTCTAAATTTATTACTCCACCATTTTCATGACAACATTGGAACTGCCAGAGCTGGAGGTAAAGCTAATATTTGCATTGTTATACACAGGTAGCAATTTATTCATGAAAACAACTCCTGAACCACAGTGGGCCTACATAGACTGTGACCTTCTGTTAGGTTATTTCTTGTCAAAGAAACATCTATAAAATAATTATGAACTTTAATAAAACAATTTTGTTTTTTTGCGGTGCGTGCCGAAAAATAATTTTGGAAATGCTTACATCCGTTTTCAATTAAGTTTGACTTGTGGACTTTACAATGTTACTTGGAAATGTTCGGATCACATGGAAACTGTTGAGCCTTGAGTTACTAGATGCTGCCACCTTCTCCATCAGCTTTACCAGTGAGCAAGGGCACGGTGCTACTAGCTTACTGCATATGAAGTTTAAGTGGCATTAGTGGGAGAGTGACACTTGAGTAAACAACAGACAACAACATTGTTTAGTCCTGATGTCTGCACTGGGATCAGTACTAGCTAGCTGCACTGCGACATAAGTACCGCTGCTAACCAGATCAGAGGCGACACAGAGGTTAATCCAGGCCAGGTTTTGAGTGCCACAGATAGACGGTGAGCTGGCTGAACTCTGAGGCATTGGTGGCCTCAATCCAGTCAACCCCCCCACATACACACCCCACTCACTACCACACACACTCACTCATCACACAGAAGGGCCTTCTATTGACTGTACCGATTCCACAGCCCTTAAACAGTCAATATTTTGTGACTGATGTCAACTGAAAGAGGGAAGAACAAACTAGGCTAGTTTGTAGAGGAAGTAGATAATCCAAATAAGGCACCTTCAGTGGCACAAACAAGCTTTGTCATTTCACAGAAAACCTGGATCAGGCTTGCATGACATCATAGCAGGTATAGCCATTTTTGCAATATGGCAGGGAATCTCAGACACAATATAAATCCTGGGTAACTCTGGCACAAGCTCATATTGACTAATGTGCACTGTCCCAAATAAATGAATAGAGCATCCATCAGTTTTAGGAGGATTTCAGCATGTTTCTTTCCATCTGTTGCCGATTTGAAAATGGTTCTCACTCTTTAGAAAAAAAAGTGTAGTGCTAGTTAAGTGTGCAGTAATCATGAAATTAATTAAACTGGCTCTCATCAGCGCTGGATAACATGAATGAGGCAGACAGAGTGAAAGGGGGAGGACCAGGGTAAACTGAACATATAGTTGCAGCAGCCACTGCAAACTAATCTGCCTGCAGCACGTACACTCACACATGTATGATGGATATTACTGGGGGACACAACACTCTTACACAGTCTACCACCATTTGATACATTTGCAAGGTGTGAAAGTATTTTGCATGGATTTGGTATGGTCTCATCAAACAGGCACACAGTGTAGGCTAACGTGAACATTTTAACCTGCGTGCTAGCACCACTTCAGTGTTGATTAGAGGAAGTTGTTATACAACAGTCCAATTCTCCTGAAGTCCAATCTCCTGGAAACATCCATGACTAAGTGAAGCAGCTTAAATAAACTCTGGCAGATACTGTGAAGAGCCTGAAGTCTAAAAAGCTGATGTTCTCTGCAGCCTCAGTACTGTAAAGAAGATCTTACTGATAAAAAAAAAAAAAAAAAAATGGCCCTTATGTAATGTTATTAACTCACCACATGAATAGCACTAACGTGCTCTGATGAAGACATACATTTCAGTGATCCTAGTCTATAAGTTACAGCTTGGGGATGATCCAGCACAATCCGTCCCCACCAGATCAGGATTTTCCTAGTCATGTTTAGTTGGATCAAAACACAGAGGCTAACTTAAAGCAACAACAACAAAAACACTATGAGCCTGTATCAAACCCAGACCCCTCTTTTCTGTACTGTGTCTTTGAAGAAGAACACAGGCTCAGCAAATCTGCATATTTGATATTGTTTAAGTATACTGTCATATTACAAAGTAAATTCATAAAAATACATTTACAAAGAGAATCAAATTCCTGACCATGTGACTGCAGATTACTTAACTATATGCGAACAGACAAAAAGACAGCAGCAGTGATTGGAGTCAATCAATAAATAATCAGTTATTTACAGGCTTCTAAGGGCCCGTGTCCACATAGCGTTTTTTGTTTTTCAGGCAGAAAAGCACTCGCAGCGTGCTTAAGAGCAGGCTGGTTTTAATTGACAGCTGCTAACACTATGGTACTGTAGCAGAGGGCTGACCACAGAAGTTTCGAACACATAGGGTGATAAAAGCATATCACTCACCAACAAAATTGAGTGTACAGACAATCTGCTGCCACAAATGGCCTTTGTCTCTGTAATGAGAGTTTCTGTCTTATAAAACTCACGATAGACAGACACAGCCAAGCTTCTCCTCGATTTTCTGGATTACCAGGGTAACAGATGGCAAGTCCCAACCGATCTAATATATGAATGGTTGCCTGAAAACAGCGGCAGTGAGGCCGTTGTGAGCACCTTTCTGAAAAGTTGAGAGATTTTCAACTCAAAAAGGCCGCACAAAGAAGGCATGGCGTTTTCTCTAGGCTGCTGTCACAACTCGCTGTTCCTCAGTAGAGGAGGCCTACTCCTGCCTTCATATTAAAATCCATTTCTTCTGAAGCATATACAGGAAGTGGTGAAGTATTAGCGATAGCTTTGTGTACGTCAGCTTACTGCTGTAGATGACAACAGTGGAACAGACCAACTATATTTATTGTGGATCAGTGATATTTGGATAAGACATGATCTGCTTAAAAAGGTCAGTATCAATTGGGCTTGGGCTGATATGAGATATTGAATATCGCAATATTTGCTGTCATAAGCAATATTTTTCACAACATCAAATATGGAACAACTGTGTGATTCTTTTACTGAGAGGAACTGCTCTGACTGTATTTTTAAATGTATTTCAGTGTTATTTCTCACCTGGCTGGCCCTCTAGAGTTTAGAGGAAAGGGGATCAGTGACAAAGTAGCTGCACTTAATATATTATACTATCACACTTACTAGTTCAAAAGTTTGTATTTGATATGATTTTGAAGTTGAAGGCAATGCTTAGTGGCTGAGTAGTTGTGCTTTTTTGAGTTATGCCAAACTGTCGTGAATAACAAAGGATTCTCATGTTTCCATAACATAATGCACACCTTCTGTTAAAAGTGCTCACACCAGAATAACATGGAGAGAACTAAGAATTCAGATTAGAAAAGAATAGAATTGAATATTCTATACACAACAGTGAGAAGCTTAACAGCTTTCCCTCATCTCCACCATATTGTCTGTTTTCTCCCTACAGCTGTGAAAATGATTGCGACGCACAATTCACTTATTAGTGTGCTAGTTCTAGATTTTAATTATTAAAAGACCCCCTTGTCCTTTTTGTTAAAGTGGAAACCGAAAGCTTTTTCCCTTTCTTGCGTTTGTAACTGTCTTTTTTTGCTGGCACGCAGTCCCAAAGACAAGCAGATTACTCTCCACTTTCCCTCAGAGTAGCAACTACTAACAACACAGGACAAAATGAGTTTACTCATTCTAAATGAATGAATAAACTCATTTTGGAGTCTCATTTCTATAATGGAGACATGAAAGCAGATAGAAATGGTGCTAGACTGCCAGTCTGACTGGATCACCAGTCACCCTTCATTTTCCCGGGAGATTTCATGCCCAGTAGGGAACAAAATTGCCCAGTAAAACCGATTTTTACAGAGAACCAATCTAAACAATGATGGTATCATTATTCTATCCCTATAACATAGTGCAATCAACATTTACTTCATAATGATACGTTGAAGCAAAAAAAAATGTCTCTTGCAAGATTAAATATTCAAGATTATGGGATTATTTGTATTTTCTTTTTTTTCTTTTTTTTGCTACAAATTATTAAAAATACATATATAATGTATTTTTTATAGTATAAAAAAGATGTTGGATGGCACAGCGGCCTACTGTGTGAGGAATTCTTGATAATAAATGAACGTGTTTTGGTCATTGGTTTAGGCGTATGCATTCAGCACCACTCTCATACAGACCATGCGCTACATTACACGATCAAGATATGAATACACTGAAATAAATATAATGTTGTCTATAAAAATATGAGTGAAGACTAAATTCAATTTTAAGTTAACAGCGATGGCATGGAATAGTACAGATGTTTTATTGGCTATAATGTTAAACAACTATAGAGTCAGCTGAATGATAAAAACTGCTGCCTTTAGCCACCATCGGTTCTGGTCTCACCGGACCAAGTAAGGTTATTACAGCAAAATCTGAGTGTATTAGATTGACAGTGTGTTTTTAATAAACTGAATTCATCAATTTAACATTTTTAATAGTGTGATACAGTGTTATTTCTTCTGTTTTCATATTACATCGCAACATTTTAAGTCATAAAAATTTAATTTTAATGCAAAAATCATCACATGAGCAGAGCTGCAGATGACCTGATGTAATGTAGGCCAAGTGGCTTGGACCACTGAGAGGGGGGTATATTTTATTACACTTAAACAATGACTATTTGCAGCATTTAATTAATCTCAAGGTAGCAGAATAACTGTAACCATTTGGTGTTCCACCTCAGTGCTGTGTAGAACAGAATGATGAGAACACTCGCCTTTGTTTTCCAGGGTGGCAAAGCAGAAAGGTTTAACATTTCTAATCTGATTGGAGCAGCCATCTGGAAGCTTCCCCCCTCCTCCCAATACACAACGGCACACACTACATTCCTGCATTTGTCCCCACCCGTTCACCCTAATGTGACCCATCATCTGACCATGTCCCCTTAAATCAATTCAAGGAGCCCTAAAAACATAAATGATATCAGCATTTTCTACAGAGTGTGTTTGTATGTGTGACACAGAGAGTGTGCCCATTTTCTTACAACTACCAGCTGACATAAACCATACCACAACATGTTTTCAGTGATTGTGTGACAGATGGAACTACAGATCTACTACTACTACTACTCTACATGCAATAATAATTATAATAATAATAACAACAACAATAATAATAATAATAATTAACTATAAAATGTGTATTTCAGAAATGCATAAAAGTAAAATGTAGTAGTAGTAGAAGTAGAAGTAGTAGTTGTAAGAGAAGAAGTTGTAGGAGAAATAGTAGTATTAGAAGAAGTAGTAGTAGAGGAAGTAGTAGTAGACAAAGTAGTAGAAGAAGTATTAGTTGAAGTAGTAGTTGAAGTAGTAGTAGTACAAGTAGCAGTAGTAGACGTAGAAGTACAAGAAATAGTAGTTATAGAAGTAGTGGTAAAGTAGTAGTAGATGTAGAAGTACTAGTAGTAGTGGTAGAAGTAGTGGTAATAGTACAAGTAGCAGTAGTAGTAGTAATAGAAGTAGTAGTAGTTGAAGTAGTAGTAGTACAACTACTAGCTGAACGTATGCTGAAGCTGAACCAAAGTTTTTCCAGCTGCTCTCCATTCTAGGGGTCATGTGACCCACTCTGCAGCTCTGAACATTCCGCAATACACACCCATTATAACATTTCAAGACTTTGAAAACCATAACTTAAACTGTCATAATTTCAAAACTGCAAAGGATTTTAAAAAGCTAAATAGTTCAAAGTCTTGTAAGTTCTTCAAAGTTGGAATGATGTCTGTAGGTCAAACTATGAAGGAGGAGAAGGGTTTGAAAGTGGGGTGGATTTGAAGAGGATTTGACGATTTTTCCATTTTTCCAAATATTTGAAAAAGCTGAGAAGGCAGAAATGCTGAAAGTGCTTAAAAAGCTGAACATTTTGATAGCTAAACCGTAAAACGTATGAGTACGTATAAGAAATTGGTTATAATTTGCATCCCTACATCAGACTCTGGGAAACTTTTCACTATTTTCTGGCACTTCACAGACTGAACACTCAATATTACAAGTAATCAACACATTCAATAATAATGGTTGCAGTCCCAGGTGTGATTAAACCATCAATCCCATTTGCGGTTTGATTTGTTTTCTGAAATTGTTTTTAAAATTTGACATTTCTAACAGTACAGAATAATGTGTCTTCGTCACATTATAACCAAATGACTTGGTTGTTAGACATGATTCTAGAAAATTCCTGAGCAAGCTTATGTTGGAAACAGAAAAATATTTGTAAATATGAAGATTTGTTTGCGGTGGACAACTGCACATAAACCATGTTGGTAGTCTGTAATTGCACCTGTTTCCACACAGAGCTTTAGAAAGGCATCATTTGGGTGGGTGAAAATCTATTTATGTGGCAACCCAAACAAAGACCACATGAGGACATGTTGTGCTTTATCTCCCAGTCTATGCCCCAATATTGCAAAAATGTGATCAAATCCCTTTCAACTGTTCCCACACACTGCAGCCCTGGGCCTGATGCTAAAGCTCCAGAGAGCCAGGAAAAAGCCTGACTGTTTGTGTTTGCATAGACCAAATTATCCAGCATTACTCATCAAGACTGCAGACAGAAGCAGTGCACTGTCAGCAAGGTTCTCACTGTGGCCCTGATGTAAAATTCCATGATTTTTCCTCTTTAACTAGGTCAAAGGGCTTCAATAAACCAAAAAACTCAACAAATCAGACAGCATGCAGTGTAATGTCACTCCTATCTTACAACATGGAAACATTTATATAATGGTGGGTTTGTGCAAATGACTGCATAAACTGCACAAAAAATGCACTTAATTCAAGTTTATTTACAGACTGCCAAAGACTGAGGACAAAAGAGGCAATATGAGGAAAAGGGCTGACCATGAAGAACTTTACCAGGTTTTCTGAACTATATATGAAAGGCAAGTATTCTTATTTATTTATGGCAGCAGGTACATCTGTATCTGTTGTCAGATGGTAGCAGGGTGAACAGGCTGTGGCTGGGTGGGTGTTGTCTTTTAGTATCAGGGATCAAAAGTTCACCAGAATGTTGTTTCAGAATTTAGCCTTCCTAAGTTTCCGTAGGAAGTAGAGCCTTTTCTGTGCTTTTTTAGCCAGGTTAGTGATGTGCGATGACAGTTTCTCAATGATGGCAATCCCAAGAAACCTATAAATGTTCACCTGCTCCACTGATGTAGACAGAGGTGTGTGTCTTTGTCTCATTTTCCTAAAATCAACAATCAGCTCCTTGGTTTTGCTGACGTTGAGCAGTAGATTGTTCTCTGTGCACCACTCTGCAGGATTGTTGATTTCCTCCTCGTATGAATTCTAATAGTTGTTTATAATAAGACTTCATTTAAATTTAGCTCATGATAGTTCAGTAGGAGAGAGACCTAAATTCAGAGGGTGTACAGTTGTATTTTGCTGTTTAGGAAGGAAAATAGTTGTAATAATATTTCCTTTCTTAATATTTGTGTTTACTTATTAGACTAAGTAGCAAACTCCCAGCTGAAACTGTGTTATCTTTGAGGTACAAAGTGGTATTATTATGGACCTCTTTGATTTCACGTCAACACTGTTGTTCCTTCACACTCTACTGATAATGTAATTAAACAAAAAAATTGTCCATATCCTACAAAGTGAACAATACGATTCTTCCTTAAATAAGATCTTTTTATCATGTCATGCTTTTGTGTGCTGTTAATTTAATGTTCTTTTCTAACCTTATTCGATGCCTGTTGCAGTGTGTAAACTTCAGTTATCCTTAGTTTCAACAGTAGTGTGAGATAAACACTATAACTTCATAAAAATGTGTTGCGTCATACTACTTAGTTCTGATGTCAGACACAACTTGAAATTTAAACTTCCACAAGCAGGCGTCAGTCATTCCTTAGTGAAAACTGTTGTCATGGCAGAACAATTAGAAAGCTGGATAAGGGTTTTTCCAGTATTTACAGTGGGAGCACATTTACTGTGATTTAACTACATAATTGTATATTTATGGTGACACTCAAATGTATGGTAATGTGTACAACTGCTGATAAACAAGGGCACAAGTGTGACTTTATGGTGCGTTCACTCAAACTATGTTGCCTCTGTTTGTTTGTAATGGAAACTGTTTAGGTGCCAGAATCTTTCACCTCCAGATACTCTGAGTTTTGGTGACGCTATTATTTATCGCAATATGTTTAATACAGCCATCTTCACCCTTGTTAAAAACAAAAATTACAAAATTACAGATGTAACTGGTAAATGATCAATGCAACAATAATACCCTGATTTGTTGTCTTGTTGGCATCTCTTGTGATGGTGAGAATGTGAATTCAACACCAGACTGATAAAAGATTTAATCTCTGAGCAAATCAGTAAATTCCCACTGCCAGCTGTTGCAGGGACACTGGACTAAAATTATTTAAAGGGGCATGTGACCAGTATGACTCATTACATATGAAATTTTATTTTCATAGTAAAACTGTTTTTATGATGATAAACTGCTTTTCAGGGCCACAAAAATTATTTGTTTTGAAGGCAGAAGTCACACTTACTTATAGCTCTCACTAAATTTGTTTTGATTGAGAAACATTTTGATACAGATTCTCATCAGACTTTGTCATGTAAACACCAGAAAGTAGTGGTCTACGATTCAAAAAGCATTGACAAAAGGAATGCACATACTACATCAGACTGTATACTATAACCTACTCAGCATGTACTCTATCCTACCACTACTACTATAATATAAAATACATATAAAAATCAGTTTATAGCAGCATTAATATATAGCAGCAGTCTCTGTCCCGACCCTCTCAAACATAGTCATTATATCAACCAGTTTAATCGAAGAATTCAAGGAAACAAAGGCAATATAAAGAAAGCTGCTCCAATATCTACTTCAATTTTTTTGACCAGGCATCATGGCAGGATTACCAACTGGGCAAGCAGGCAACTGCCCTAAGCCCCAAAACGCCAGCGGCTCCAAAAGCTCCAGGCTTACAGTGTGTCAGCTGGTTTGTGCTGATTTCATTGAACATTTGTTTGGGAGCATGCACCATTACAGCACGATAAACTACATGATAAGGTGGGCAAGGCCTCTAATATATAGTACAAGGGGCTTACTGTATATGATTAATATGAGTCCTCACTCACTATGGGGTTAGCTTCTAAAAACTGCGATAAAAACATGATGCGCATCTTGAGAGAGGAACATAGGCTAGGTGGGCTGTACCATAGGCAAAAAATGCTTTTGCTGGCGATTAATTTCTAATAACATGTCTTGGTGTGATTGGTCTCTAATCCAGCCATGTACACCAAAGCTAGTGCAACATGAAAAAGTGATGTTCATGATATCACTTGCTTATTTAGTTTGATCGAAAGAATGTGCTTGATATGTCCTATCAACCTGCTCTAATTAATTAATTAATCACCTGGACAGGGAATTAGGATATCCATTTAACAAACCAAATAGCTTTTTCCGTATGAGTCATTGTCCGTTAGCTGCACCATGCTAGTTGGGTCAGCCCCTGGAGGTACAGCTCATATAAGCCCTTTTCACACAGAAACTCCACATTATCGGCCTAGTGAAGGCTCGCCTTTTCTCCGCCTTTGTTTGTTTACACTGAATCAAGCAGCGCCGGCGTAAAGCCGTGACAGTGTGTCAATTCATACAGCACAGTCAAAAACCAAAAGCGGCATGACGGTACACGTCATGACGTTGACATCCGTGTGTTTTTTTTCAACTTGTATCCTCTGGCTGTTTATAATCATATGGATGCAGTTATGTGTTGTGATTGAGATCCTGACCCACAATGCATCGTGGAAAGAGAAATAAAAATAGTTTTTTCCTCTAGATTACATAATTACATAATCACCATCAATAAACAGAGGACCCTGTCTGACTGTCACTCGTAGGGAGGGATGCTGTTTTCTGGAGGGAAGTTCACTGAAGTCTTGGTCACACATTTTTTCAATACAAGTTGCCAGAGATAGTTACTACAACAACACAATAGTGGAAAGAGAGAAAGATGTGGTGAGTTAAAGTTTTTTGCTCTGAATCGCGTCACATAATCACCACCATTCAACTGTGGGAGCCGCCTGGCTCTGCTGCCGGGGACAGACACTGTTTTTCGGGCAGAAATGTGACAAAGAGTCAGCAGGACAGACAGGATGACAGACAGAATGACAGACAGGATGACAGACAGGAGGACAGACAGGATGACAGACAAGATGACAGACAGGATGACAGAGGCTTTTCCACGTATGGATGCAGTATTTTTTTCCTCATATAAGTTGCCAAAGACACTACCAGTTACTACGTTACTGTTGTTCGGTCCTGTAACGTTGCTTTGTGGGTTGAAGTGTGGGACATTTCTCTTTTATTTGATGAGCGATGGATCTGTTTAGCTGTCAGACTGTGAACACCATCAGACTGACACACCCCTGATCCGTGCCTCTGGCTTTTCCATTCACACAGACACCGGCTCGCCTCTGCTGCAGCTCTGATACTACCTCCAGAGGCGGATCAGAGCTGCAGCAAAACTGTCCCCCCTCTCTGCATCAGTTACTTTCACACAGACGCTGATGATTCCCGCACTGAAAGGGCAGTGTGAATGTGGCTATAGTGAATGTCTTCAGTATGACAAATACATGAGAGTTGAAGCTAGAAGTTGCTGCAATTCCATATAGATCTATTATTTGGAAGAAGGGATGACCATTTTGTCTCATTTTGTTTTCGACAGCCTAACCCATTTACCAGTAACAAAGAAAAAATGCAGAATGAAGTGAAATACAAGAAGTGATTTTGTGTTAATCTGCTGCTCCACTGAGGCTCTGAGTGAGGAGCACACTAGTCTCGCATAACTGCACATATTTCAATACTTGGCTTTGTCGCTGTGTCAGCGCTGTATAAACAGGCACACTGGACTACATCTTCCACTCAACACTGATGAAGTTACAGGTAGTTGTGAGGTTAACTTTTGTTTCTGAGAGCTGTCCAGTGGTCGCTTGTCAGAGCTAACGCTAGCCTGTCTGCCCTGGCTATCTTGACTTCTAGCTCATCATTTTTCTTCTTGAAGTGCCTCTCCATGTGTTTAGTCACAGTAGCCCTCGATGGCATTAGTACTCAGACCTGAGGTACTGGACTATTTGAATCCGTCTACCTCTAACACACTAATCTGCAGCATTTCTCCTCGGACGCGCACATTACACTTTCTCCCCCGGGCTAGCAGCGACATGCTTTTTGGTTGTGACCCATCCTCAGACATGGCTACAGGGTGCTTGTTCTTTATGTGGTACAGCATAGTACTATAGTACTACTACTAAACTGAAGACTAGCATCACACATTTTAAATTACATAAGACTTCCTTGTTCTGGAGGAAATGTTCCCACACTAAACTACTTTAAGTGCTCTACACTTTTTGCCTTGGACTGCTCTAGCTATGTGTGATTAATGTGTTACCCTCGACATCCCTATTTGGGAGCGTTATGGTCAGGAACTTACAGTGACACCGGACAGAGTGTCAACACTTTTCAACAGAAGTTGGCATATCTCTGGAAAAAAATCAGACATGCTACACCATCCGTGATGGCATCATCTGAGCGTGTCTATTTTTGGCCACAACTATGTTCCTTCGTATATGCCTTTATTCCAACTATGGTGACTGATCCAAGCTAGACATCCAGAGTTTATCCATTGCCCTGTATAAATGATTACAAGCTGCAGCCATCCAGGACTTATCCTCCGGGGCTACAGACAGGTTACTGAACTGGGAAATATGTTGACAATGGAGTGAGTCCTGACCATGAGCATAAACTCTTAAAAGCTTTAACTGTATTTGGACAATTTCTATTATGAACGTTTAAGGATATAAGGTTAGACTCCTTATTAACATTATATTTTTCAGAATAAATGAAAAATATTGTGATTATCTTACCAAACCGTGACCCCAAAACTGAGGTGTGTACCAAACTGTTGAATAAATGTACCTGTACTCATACAGTTGGCAAAGTAAAGCATCAATACAAGATATCATTTCGGTAGGCTGTTGACATATAGATATCATATTGAGACCAATATTGAAACATCAAACTATATCAAGCTGTGCCAAACCAATGCCAAACCAAACATAAAGATAACGTCCACCACCCCTGAAATGTCAAAATCCACTCCTTACACAACAGAAGCCACATGCTACATCTATTGCTGCGACACAGCGGATAAAACAGTGTCCTGGACATATGTCATGAGCTGCACAGACACTAACTACACCTGCGTGCGTGCATGCGTGCGCGCGCTGGTGGTAGTGGTGGTGGTGCAATGCAATGCCAAACCCCCACATATACAGCAGCAGCAGCAGCACAGACATGGATGTATTACAGCACGGCATGTCTGTCCCTGAGCTGGGAGCTAGCTCTGTAACGCCACACCAAACCTCAAGCAGCTGGTTATCTAACGCAGCACCACACAGGCACCGCTCACATGTCCACTTTAGCTCAACGGACAAATGCTGCGTTCAATGAATCTGCCTTAGCTGCTGTCTGTATGACAGTATGCCGAACAATAGCCATATTTTCGACATGACTTGAAATGAGGGGAAAAAACAGGTAATGCGTATCGTCAACGGCTTCAATAACTCCTCAGTTATTATTGGTCTGGCAGGCAGTCAGTTAGCATTACAACTATTCTGCCAAGCCGTCCTTACCTGGATATCCAGGTCCAGAAAACAAAGGATGCTGCTGCGGTTTCTCTCCGTTAGGTCGGTGCGTCTGTTCGGCCTGACAGCATCCTGTTCCCAGCCAGCAGCTACACTGTCACACTCGACGGCGATAAAACAGCCACTTCCGGTGGCAACTTTCACCATAACGGCTGGATTTGGTCAAAAAATAAAATATAGTCTTGCTTACAACAACTTTGCCGAGTTTTATATGGGGTATATGTGAAGATGTGGCTAACCCTATGCAAAAAAAAACTATTGGAAAAGTTCATTTCAACCAAATCTAGTGAACACATTGAAATAGACTTAACAAGTGTCCATAGTTGTCTGTTGTTCAAGTCAAAATACGCTGTAATTATACTTTAGGTTGTACATTTTTCGATATTAACCTTCAGACAAGTTCCAAAATATATAGAATACAAATAGCACAGTGGCAAGTTGTGTTTCGGGCTTACATTAAGTCATGTCCATGCTTTTGTTTTGAAGGTTAAAATCAACTATTTTCCGGTTATAATTCCACTGATGCTGGTGAGCTTGACGCAGCTGCGAGCAGCTCAGTCTCTGCAATGAGCCAGATAGATGCAGCCTAACGGGAGAGATGGCCGGTCCTGGCTGCTCCCCCACAGCTTTTTACATCGATCGTTAGCATTGAGACCCTGATATCTAACCTTTAATGTGATTTTCTTTAATTTTTCCCCTTGGCTCTTTAAGCTTTCATAACATTTTAGTACAAATAATCGTTAGCCAGTCAGTTCTCCCCTATGAATGAGAATGGAGTGGTCGGTCATTAAAGGGCCAGTGCGTATCATGTCCGTGACAGCTCGTCACACCACATGGACAGTTTCAGCAAAGGAGGCAAATCGTTCCTTTCTGATTACTAGCTGAGAAGACAGCTAATACATGCTGGAAAACCTTTATAACCTTTCCTACTTTTAACACTTTGAACCAAGTGCATAACTTTTTGCTATGTTCTCTCTCTCTCTCTCTCTCTCTCTCTCTCTCTCCCTATATATATATATATATATATATATATATATATATATATATATACATATATACATACACACACACACACACATTGATCATGTAATATGACACTATCATCTTATAGATGTTTAATATTGTTAGGTTGTGATATGCATATGTGTTGTCTTTTCCTGGTTTTGAAGGATGTTGATGCATCAAATATCTCATTCTGTTACTATTTTGTGAAAACAACAGTCACCAATAGTTTGGGCTGTGGTCTTAATGCTTTAAATTCATTTAGTTAAAGGGTACTCCAGGTATATATTGCACTTCTACAAAATTGGTGGACTTTGTGGACAGCTTGAAATAAATTGTTGCAAAAAGGGCACAATTTAGGTCAAACTCGGGGGGGGAAAGCTGGATCCTACATTTCCTATGATGCAGTTCATTAGCATTTGTCATCCCTGCCTGGATAAGGGCCACATCTATCATTCTCCACACCATCAGTTTGTAATGCGGACATACTAGAAACTTTGAATAGGGAAATTCCAATGACACACAATCATGATGCTTGTGGATGGTTGGGGAGATGGTTTTCAGAATAAAATAATTCATTGCAGCTGTACCTAAATTTCATCTTAAAGATGTTTCTGCATTCAAATGTCTATATAAGACTGGACCTTTGTCATATACTTGAGTATATGAGTTGTGTACTTGTTATTAATCCCTAATGTTTCCAACGAAAGTTTACTCACAGTAACAGTGTCTTTCATGTGGTTGCCTGTCACTATAACTTCCACAAGAGAGTCAGAGAGTAAGGAAGAAAGACTATTATAGGAGACTATACTTGTGAATCATGTTAAATGTGAATAAATCTCAAACATTACCTCGTAACATTTGTCCCTGAATCACATCAGATGTGTGATGTCAGAGTGATTGTTTAATGTTGGTTGTTCACAAACAGCAAAGCAAACTTTCACCTTGCGTATTACTCGTGCAAGTTTGATTGCACGATTATTTGTGGTTATTTCCTTTCTTGCGCAAGTGTTCACTCACCCCAAACAGCCAGATTTCTTTACATTATCCGTAAAGTAGCGAGCATTGGCACACACCAAGGTCTGTGTGTTCGAATTCATCTGAGCCTCTGACTGAACTGCACTCACCAGGGTCTCTCTCCTCTTTTCTCCTCTCCTCTCTGTAACGTTACGTTCATGAAGTAGAGTACATTTCCCCTCCAGCTCCAGTCAGCAGTCAACATTACAGAACATAAACACCCGACAATGGAGGTCACTTCCGCGGAAAGTTATGTGTATCAGTGACTGTTCAACATCTCATTCCAAAGCAATGAGTATTAAAGGAACAGTACAAAGTGCTAGGCTGGAGTGAGGACCTGCCATGGTGAGCTTAGCTTAGCATAAAGACTGGAAGCAGGGTGCAACATACATTGCCATATATTTACTTGTTTAAAAAAGTAAATAGGAATTACACAATGAGAAGTGGGGGTCCTCTACCCCTTTGCTTTGGACCGAGTTTTCCCAAAATAGAGTGATTTCATTTGAATAGTCCATGAATGGCTTCTCCCACATGGAACAGCCCTGACTGGCAGCTAAGGAGGATAATCTGAATAATTTGTGGCTCATTATTTCGATCTTTGCAGTCAAACACACAATTGTTCCTCATCCTTTTATAAATTATGTTACACCAATGGAATAGAGGCCATTATTTATCCATAAGGTGGTCCTATTAACTCTCCTGATAAAAGTGATTTCATTCATCTATCCATTCGTCTCAGTGAATCATCATGTGTGTATGTCAGCATGCATTTATGAGTATGAGACAGGAAGAGCTGAACCAAAGCAGATGTGATCGTACAGTATGCGCCTCCTTGGGAGTGGAGTGTGTTTCTGAACTCTGTCGAATCAAAGAGGTTAGATGCTGCAAAGCGAAACTGACTTTACACTCACCTCTGAAAATCAGCTACACTAATATAATGTAATGTAGTAAAACAATAACCTGTAAGTAAAATTGCTTGTAGATTGCACTCTTTCTATAGCAAAGAGGCTTGACAATCACAGCCAAAGTCAGCCTATCTTAAGACAAATTGTGTGGCATTACAGTTCCAGTCATGACTAGTGAGCAGAATGGCATCCCTGATGTGCAGTGAAGTAAGCCAGTCTGGCAGAGAGGCCATGAAATTGTATTGTATCATACATCAGGAAGTTCTCTGTGCCAGAACCAATTTACTACTTTCCTGTCAGAGATGGATGCAGGGTACAGAGATATAGCCTACCACTCAGATGTGCACTGGTTTATTTGTGTGGGAGTGGGGCAGTTCTAGTCCCTATGATCTGAAACTGACCTTTTTTTTTAAAGGAAAAGGTCACAGCATGGTCTTGCTAGAACATTAATTGTTAAACAGGGAGAAACCTCCTGGAGGGGGGGGGGCTTTAAATATTCTTTGTAGCTCTCCATTATAATGACCAGTTCCTCTTCACTGAAGTAGGCGGCACAGGATCAGTCCACTTCGTGCAGTCAAATGACGCAAATGACGCGTGAGAACGCACACCGAGCATTAATGAAGACAACTCGTTTTGACGAAGAAAGTTGATCCATCCTTGTGATATAATATCTTTGATTGGGTTTTTAGGTCATGGTGAGCCGGCTCACACACAGAAAGCCTGGCTTTGTCAAACTTGCTTCATAGTTTACCCCTCTCCTCTAGCTGGAAGATTATTTAAACAAGTAGAAAAACTACATTTGGCTTAAAGATATTTGTTGGAGGCCATTTAGCTCCATACTGGTTTCATCAAGAAAAAAAAGCCCTCCTAAAAATCTTAAAACCATAAACAGGTCAGGGTGGTTTGTACAGATGGAGAGGAGGAAAGAGGAGAGGAAACGTGTCAAGAGTTATTAAGTGTGTGCCTGCTTCACTGAAAGACAGTGCTGTTCCTCTGCCATGACACACACACACACACACACACACCCTTACACAGCTTCTGAGGCTCTGTGTTGTCATGTGGGCAAACCCCCACACTGTTGCCTAGCAACAGTGGAAAACCAGGCTACAGAGACAGCATCCTCGTCATCACAGACTCACACCCAAAATCAGGTCGTGTGGATGGTTGTTGTGGAAATCAAGTGTAATGCCATGTGAGGCCCTGGTGGATGTCCCTCCAGACAGTCACACCTGCTGCTACTACAGGCCAGAGGAAGGGCACAGGAGACTATTATTTTTTAAGAATTTTACCCCATCACTTACATACACACGCAGCATCTTCCTCCATCATACAGACATGCTCTGCTGCAAACCCACAAGCCTCCCACTCAGCTTGTGAGAGAAGAAAAGACGGGGTTAACCAAGCCTTTTTTGGTCCAAAGCCTGATATGACCCTCCACTATCCTAAACTAGTGTATACACCAGTCAGCCACAACATTAAAATCACTGACAAGTTATGTGAGTAACATTAACCATCGTATTACAATGCAATGTCCTGCTGGGAAACCTTGGGTCCTGGCATTCATGTGGACACCACTTGACATGTGATGTAAGAACTCAAGGCGTTGACCTGGCCTCCAGATTCCTCAAACCTTATCTGATTGAGCATGTGTGGGATGTGCTGGAACAAGTCCGATCCATGGAGGCTCCACCCCAACATACAGGACCCAAAGGATCCACTGCAAACGTCCCGGTGTCAGACACCACAGGACACCCCCAGAGCTCTTATGACCATGCCTTGACAGATCAGAACTGTGTTGGTTGCATAATGGGAACCTGCACAATATTAAGCATGTGGTTTAAATGTTGTGGCTGAGCTGTGTATCATCTGTGTCAAAAACAGAAGACTAAACTATAACTGTTAATTACTTTCATGTTTGCATGCTGTTATTATTGCTATCCCTTTGGCTGGGCTATTAGCCTGAAAGCTAATATTACACTTGCAAGATTCAAAGTCAACATTGTGTATGATTGCAAACAATAAATATAATCTGACAGTATGTTTTACAAAAAGACTAGTTAGCTATCCAGCCATGTCACTGTCCCCAAATCAATGTCAAGATTTTCATACTGCAGCACTGGACAGTACGAAAGAGTAAAAAAAGGCCCGATAACACTGTTTGAAGCTAGAAAGGTGGCAGGGTCCACCACATGTAAACAAAGTGAAACAGTATAAATTGTGTTGTCCTTTGAGGTCAGTTTGTTTATTCAGTTCATTCAGTCATGAAAAAAATGTAGTTTGTTTATTCAGTTTGTTTAGGCAGAAAAAAATCAGCCAATGAAGATCAGAGCGCTCCTTTAAAGACTGTAAACATATTCTAGTGGTAACCCAAAATAATATTATGAACCTGAAAATGAGCAGAACATGTCTACAGTTACAGGAATGGATGGCAAGATGGTTTGTGTTTTTAAGTTTCACACAAAGTTGGTGCAGAACATCAAATCAATCCTGTAAAGATGATCATAGTTGGTGCAGTTCTGATCTCATCTGGTTTGTTAAAGCAGTACACAGTATGATGGCCTGAAAAGTCGAGGCTTTACTCCACAATACCACATACAGTCAAGGCACTAATATTAGTTCTGCATGTGCACAAATGCACAACCACACTCGAGGTCAGATGACTTGGTTCAGGGTGTTCAGTATAATGGAATCACATGGATGACTGAAGCTGGTCCTGGATCAATCTTTACTCACTCACACACACACACACACTCACTCACACACACACACACACACACACACACACACACACACACACACACACACACACACACACACACACACATACACACACACACACACCATGAGGACAGTAATAGCTTCCATTACATACATAATAGTGTAGGTTATGGTACACTGACTGTTCAATACCATCTCCCTATTCAGATCCTGACAGCTCTCTGACAAACACAATGACAGCAAGGTTAAATACAGAAGATACTTCTTTACAGACAAAATACAAAACTACACATTTGTTATTTGCTACTCAGACATTAGTAGCCAATATATTAAAGATTTTTATTTTTCAACTGCTAACACATTTCCCAATTCTCTTCACACTGTTAGCACAAGACTGAGGACACTTATTTTCTTCCATTGATGAGCTCTATAAAAGACTTTTACCACGTGAGGAGATAGAGCGTTTTTTAACAGTAACTGTGGCGTTTCACTTTTCCGTGCTCCTTACTCTCCAGTCCTCAGCGGCTGAAACGTTGAGAAATTATTTTCCTCACGCAGTTTGAAAGTTTATGAGCCCCGGCCAGAAGATGAGACGTTTAGTATAAATTTGATTTGGTTTGGTTTGATTTGCATTACTGGAATTACTTTTAGTTTTATTTTTGTGTACTTGGAATTACTTTATGCAAAAATGTCATGCAAAAAAAAATTATAAATAACACAAAGCCTATGATTTCTGATTTCAATTCTGTGACACATAGACTGTAAGGCAGCACATGAAATAAAGAAGTCAGAATCCTCCTGCCTTTCTTTTTGTTGTGGAATCTTGGATAGTTAAAACAAACCAGAGACCATTTTGTGATGGGATCACACCAGCCGCGACGCCTGTCCACATATATACATTCCAATCCACTCAGTAGTCATTACTACATGGCTAGGATCACACCGATCTTTGAACTCAGCCTTCAATTTGATCTCAACTGCACGCCTATGACGGTTTGAGACTACATCTGCATGGTTCCCAACTTTGTGTGAGAAAAGATTGCTTTATAATGAATGTGTTGTTTACATAAATACGAACAGTAATGAACAAGGTTTGTCTTACTTGTGTGTCATGGAAATCGTTTACATTCACAGAAAAACTATGTGTACACTTCATCCAGTCTTTGAGTTTTGAGTCACATTTGGTGACATTGTACATTAACAGATTTTGTGTGCATTGATGCATGTTGTTAACATTTTGACTGTTTGGCTATTTTGCAGAGAGGATAGGCCTATAAGGTGATGGGAGAGAGTTTTAGTCTTTTGGAGATTACACTTTTTGAGAATGAGGTTAGAGTTTCAAGAAATGCATCTAAGCGATAAAGAAAAACTCTAATATCATTGTCATCACAGTTCGTGTCTGTAAATATAAATATGGCTCATATATCTCAACTTGTTCTCCATAAGTGTTTCTTGGTGCTGGGGGATACATCTCCTGATTAATGCAGTGACAGGGTTTTATGGTAGCCATGGAAACCGAGGGGCACTGCCACACTTACCAGATGAAGAGGGCACAAAGGGTTACTGTGTGTGTGTGTGTGTGTGTGTGTGTGTGTGCTTGCGTGCATGCGTGCGTGCGTGTGTTAAGGAAAAAGAGAGGTGTCAGCCTGATTGAAACTGAAATGTAACTTGACTCATTAAGTATCATGTGACTGTTATAAAGGCTTAGAAGCACATCAAGTAAATTCTTGAGTCTGACAGAACGTATTCTGTAGATTGCAAAGGTTTTGGATCAGATCAATACATACAATACATCACAATATAAAATATTATATTAGCAAAACAATAGTTTCAGATTTATATTTTAAGTATCAGCTGCTATTGTTATGAATATGGGTCACAGAATAGGCTGACAACGTAAAATCTAAAATATGTTAGCAAACAATTGCCTATTTACATCAGTCTGACCTAGAGCAACATTAGCATTCATTTGTGTTGGTGTCCACCAATATTCACTCTCCTTTTAGCTCTGTTTTCATCTCCACCAACTCTTGAGAAAAATAGCTGGCTCTTAAGCTGCTATGTTCTATGTTTAACAGCTAATTGCTCACAGCTTGCAACATTTCTAAAAATGGTTCAATATTCAACCCACTGACCAGAATAAATGCTGGCAATACAGTATACGTTCATGCAAACCATAGATACGTTAAAACTCTACACTTATTTATGTTGCAACTTTGTGACAACACTGTGCTCATTGTCTGGTAACTGTAGGTTTAGACACAAACCCACTTGGTGAGGGTTTGAAAAAGAACATTTTTTGGTGTTTAAAACCTGTTTTGGTTTTGTTAAAAACACCTGATTTTGTCACCATAAACACAGTTGGAAATTGTCCCGAGATCTACTTGAAATAACCAGTGGTGTCACACTTACAAATGTTTAAGCGCTGTCTTGAACTGCGGTCACTGGCTTGGAAGCCTTTTCACCTGCAACTCCACCTATTATACATGTCAATATGGTAAGCATGACATGTTTGCAGAATCATTAACTCAAACTAGCGACCGGGCAATATTTCAATCTAAACAGACTATCTTGAGTAAATGTTGTAACAGCATAATCATTTATCCACCAAAGCTCTTCTCATGTATTTACATGAAATTTTTGAACTTTGTATTTCTAAATGCTGTTGGTAAAATGTGTATATTCTCAATTAAGTATTCAGCATTAATGTTGGGACCACAATAGAAAACGCTTTTCAAAGAGTGAGTGATTATTTCAAGCTTGCATATTCATTTATATATGCTGGTGTGCATAATCCATGCCTATAGTCTCAAATGCTGCCAGCCAACTGTTCACGCAGATGTGTGGGCATGGCCAAATAAAGTAAACTAAAACAAAACCCTATGGATTATACAGCCTTTGTCCTTGACCAGTCAGGTTTTAGGACGAACCACAGCACCGAGACAGCCCTGTTGAAAATTGTTAATGACATCAGGTGTAGCATGGACTCTCAGAAACTTTCAGTCCTGGTGCTACTGGATCTTAGCGCTGCCTTCGATACAGTTGATCACCACACCTTGATAAACAGACTTAAAAACCTGGTGGGCCTCTCTGGCACTGTTTTAAACTGGTTCAACTCCTACCTTAATGACCCACATTTTTTTGTAAGTATGGATGCATGTTCCTCAAAAACCTATCAAATAAACTGTGGGGTGCCCCAAGGATCAATTTTAGGCCCAACTCTTTTTAATCTATATATGCTTCCGCTTGGCGACGTCATCAGAGACACGGCGTAAATTTTCATAGTTATGCTGATGACACACAGCTTTATATCACCGTGTCTCCTGAAGACACGAGGCCAGTTGATATTCTTCTTAACTACATTTTAGATATAAAATCATGGATGGCAGAGAATTTCCTGCAGCTCAACCAGGGCAAAACAGAAGTTTTAATTATTGGTCCTGAAGCCAAGGGAGAGAAACTTTTACCAAAACTACAAGACTTTAAACCTTCACAATGTGTCAAGAACCTGGGCATCATTTTTGATTCTGAGCTGGATTTTATTTCTCATATTAAAAATATTACAAAGATAGGGTTTTATCATCTCAAGAACATAGCCACACTCTGCCCGTTTCTCTCTCAGTCAAACACGGAGGTGCTGATGCATGCTTTTATCTCATGTCGTATAGATTACTGCAACGCCCTGCTTTCTGGTCTTCCAATGAAAAGCACTTCCAAACTCCAGCTAATTAAAAATTCAGCCGCACGTGTGCTGACAGGGACCAGAAGGCAGGAGCACATTACACCTGTTTTAAAATTGCTGCATTGGCTCCCTGTGCGTTTCAGGATCAATTTTAAGGTTCTTTTATTCGTTTTTAAGTGTCTTAACGGTCTTGGGCCTTCTTATCTTTCTGATTTGCTTTTACATTACCATCCCTCGCGGACCCTGAGGTCCTCCGGCTCCAACCTTTTGGTCATCCCAAGTGTTCGGACAAAAACCCACAGTGAGGCATCATTTTATTACTACGGCCCACGTCTGTGGAATGTCCTGCCGGAGAGACTCAGGGCTGCAGAGACTGTTGATGTTTTTAAAAGCAGGCTCAAGACACACCTTTTTAACTTGGCTTTTAATTGATCTCTTTTTATCCTTCTTCTAAACTCCTTTTAACTTGTCATTTATGCTGTTTTACTCAGATCTTAGGCTGTTTTTTATGAACTTTTATGATACAGTTTTAAGAATGGTACCTTAGCTTTTTTCTTTTAGTCTCTTTCTTAATATTCTTAACTACTTTTAACTTCCTTTAGTGTTGATTTTATCCTGCTCTCTTTTTATCTTCTAGCTCCAGTGTTTTTCTCACAGGGGGCCCTCGACGCTGGGATTAGTTTGATCCGCCTATGGGGGTGCTGCCCTGGGGGCTGTCCTGGCCTGGAAGGACGGGGTGGCACTGTCCCGCGGCCATCCCCAGAGCCTGGTGTGGGCTTCTCTGTCTGTCCTGGTTCGGGGGTTCCCGTGGCGGTGCCCCCTTGTGGCCATGGATCAACATGATTTCCCAGCGTGGATGGCTCCTCAACGTTGCTTTCCTCACCTGGATCCTCAGTGCCCAGCCATACCCTATCTTAATGAGTGTATGTTTGTGGCTGTGTGTGCATGCCTAATTGAGTGAGTGGGTGCATGTACTTGTGAGTATGTGTGTGCTTGCGTGTGTGTGTGTCGGGGGGAGGGTGGTCGGGTCTTTTAACTTGTACAGCACTTTGTGTTGCATTTTTAATGTATGAAAGGTGCTATATAAATAAATAAATAAAGTTTAAGTCGACCTTGCCCAGTACCCCAACAATTGCCATTGTTTTGTTTGCCAACTGTTTCAACTGATCCAACCATTACGCTAGTAACTGCAATACCTCCTTTAGAAATCCTGTCATTTTAAGGGTTTTTGTGTGAGGAGAAACTTAGGACAATTTGTGAATCAGCTCTGGCAAATAAGTCATTCATGCCTTCTTGTAAATTCAGCATTAAATGCAATGCATTAAGTTGTGTCTTTCCTCATAAAACAATGTCAGTTTGTTGCAGCATTGCTGTACCAGGCTGTCTGCCTATGTGTCTAAAATGCAACTTACTTGCCAACATTTAACAGCTGTTTGAACACACTGTTCCCACTGATTTCACCATTACATTTAATGTATTAAAGAAGACAATATTTCGTCAACAGTAAACATAGAAGCGACAACGTGCTCAACTCACGTATATAGCTTCAGTACAGGGTGCTGAATCCCTCTTGTAGTGAATAAACAAAAGAAAACTAAAAGGACAGCACTCCCATCAAACTGTTTAATCTTGCCACATGGACAAGGCAAGACGCCCTTCTTCAGCGTGTATTCTGGCAAAATTAACAACACAGGTGTGCTAATTGTAGGTTATCTAAAACTGCACAACAGATACACCCCAATAGGGGGAGCTGTATCCTTTTGAAGGACAGCAAACATCAGTAAACATCAGATTTTACAAATACAGTAAACAGTCACTAATATAGGCACCATCGTTTTTTGACCGTGGCAAAAGTCCCCAGACTCTCTTAAAATATCCATCATTTTTTGAGTTGTTGAGTGAGGAGAAAATTTACACACTTTGTGAAACCTGTCAACAACACATTCTTAAGTATTTGGGTCATCTTGTCACTGTAATTTGGCCAACATGACTACTATAAAGTGGTCTGGCACACTGGAAATGATATAAGGCCACTGACCAACTTGTGTGGAACTGATAATGTAACTGTATGATTCACATCAAGCCACAAGAGTGCAGCAAACATAGACAGACTGTACCAGACATGCTGATGGTTATCCTGCTCAGTGGAGCTACCAAAATCAAATGCCAGATTCTGTCTTCACAATACATATGATTCATTCTTTGTGTATATTCATCTTTATATTGAAGTAACATATTAGATGAGCCTTTTTACCCCATGGCTCCAAAAATGGTAATACAAATAATTTACTTTTTTCCGGTCTCAAATCTGTGCTCGTGATTTTAACTGTATGCTTTTTAGAACACACGTAATTCTTGGAAATTTGATCAATACAGGCCATGAGCTTCAGCTGTGAGAAAGACAGCGGCTCCGACTGAACTTGTTTGTATTGGCATGTGTTTTACACTGGTAATGTGCACATCACCACCAATGAGATAACAATAACATATCGTGTTATTCTTATGTCGTGGAACAGATGTCTGATGTTGAAGTTGGAATGGAGAAATGTTTGGATGAGCGAGGCTTTCATAACATCCTGGCTGCCTTGGGAGTGGGTCACTATTGGATCGCTGGAAAGGACAGGGTTTCTTGCTTTGTTTTGTTCCTCTAGATATACAAAGTGTTAACAGTAAGTCGACAGCTCATGTGTGCTCCGTTCACTGTCTGTATTTGAAGAGGCATCAAAATGTCGACATGTTTGAAACAGTGGAACTGTTTAAGCAACATTATAAAATAAGACTGATATAAAGACAGCGTCTATCAGACAGTTCACATAATGATGGAATGCTGAAATTGTTGAACAGAAGTTGTGTGTATGGTTGTATCTGACTTTGGACTGCGAGCAGTGCCGCGCCGGACAAGATGAACGAGACTCGCGAAAGATACACACCGGTATTTACAACCTGCTTTGAGCGACCGAGCGACACACAAACACAAGAGGGATCTGCTGCACTAGTGATTTGAAGCTTTGACACTCACAGCTGGATGTAAATACCGGTGTGTATCTATCGCGAGTCTCGTTCATCTTGTCTGGCGCGGCTTCCGTAGTGCAAACGCTGTGAGGGAGATTCGCGTGAACGCGGAGCGTGCCTCCAGGCAGATATAGCATAGTGACTGTTTAGGCTGTAAAAATGTACTAAATGACGTTGTTTCGAGTAAACTCTGGATGTCGCCACTTCAGGACACTTGGATTGCAGCGGACGAGCATTATGGAGGAATATTACACAGTTTTTCTGTAGTTTTATGGACCTTTTCCTCTCGGGCACAATTGACGCTCGTTATATGGATTATCGTTGCCGGAGGGTACCCCCGCGGGTCTCCAGCTGCACTTTGAGGAATAAGAAACTACACTGGACTTCTCATCAGCATGAGGGTGAGTCAATAATGACTGAATTTTGTTTTAGAGTGAACTATTCCTTTAACTAAATTTGTTATTGCTGTTAAACATAAACATAGCATAAACATATAGTTGTTCATGTAATAGGTCATATAGCCTTACTTTGCTCTTGCCCCCCTCTCTCTTCATAATACCTAACACCCTGTTGATGATACTGCACAAACTAACAAAATCAAGCCTCTGCTTAATATGCCTAATACGAAGTGACAATAGAGAGGATTTCTTTTCCTCCTTATTCATCCTATCTCACCACCTCTCTCTCCCCAGAGCTTCCTGAAAATCCTTCTCTCTCCGCTCCTGGTACAGCTGCTCTCTGAACAGGCGGTTCTCCTGGAACACTCCCTTGACCTTACATATCTCAGTCAGTTGATTAATTTTGGTTTAAAATGAGATGAAAGATTTAAAACATGTTTTCCATATGGTCCACAGAGACAAATGGGTAGATGACTAGATATGAATGACTAGAGAATGATTCTTCACGTAGAGAAACAGACTGTACTGAATGAATTCTAAAGTCTCCTGAGTAGGTAAGAGGAGAAGTTTCACCTCTTGAGCTTCATGGGCCCTACACTGCTCCACCAGGAATCTGCCAACTCTTTTCTCTCTCCACTCACGAGCTACAGCATTCTCCTCTAGCCTCTGTTGGATATCCTGTATATACCTGCTATTGGAGTGTAGGATCAGCTTACTTCCATTTCCAGGCATGTCACAGCCCTGACTGCTGCCAGGAAGAGCAAAATCTCCAGGCAAGGGCTGACCACTGGAATCAAAAAGATTCTAATCAAACATAATGTCATGCTTCTAATGTATGATTGTAAATATTGCTATAAAACTCCATAAATTAAAAAAATACATAATTCTACATAAATTAAATGTTAACGTGGAAATGTTTTTTTCTCTTTCAACTTGATGAGGAAGCAAAGCCATAAGTAACCAGTTTCTTCCTGTTCATCTCAAACTGGGCTATTTCTGTCTGGACCATCTGCATGGACGAAGTGGACAGACTTTATAATAATAACAGCAAGACAAACAAACTCATGTCACTCCTTTGTTTTCTTCTTTGTTTGACATGTGAAACAAATGTGCTGGGAGAAAAGTTTGTTAAACTTCATTCAAAATAATCAGTTTAGAGGGCCGTCAGTTGGAATTCCAATTACATCCTGACAGAGAAAGTGACTCAGAAACAAAATCCCCTCTGTGAACAATGACAGGTGTTGAGCAATAACAAACTTGGACTTCTGCTTGCCGAGATTTAAGGCCCATTGTCAGTGAGCATTAGCCTACAAAACACCGGATATCTCATCCTGTCATCAAGGCAAAAAAAACAATCAATATTTAATGTGGATCACACCTGAGCTTCTTGTGCTGAGCGTTGCTTCTGATGGTGACGCCTCTCTGGGTTGAGCTGTGAGGTGTACAGAGGAGGCTTGGGAACCTGGACAAGAGTGACCTGGTTACAAGTCATGATGTCATTGTGCTTCCAGTGACACACCTGCAGCTGCAACATACACACTTCCCAACTGTTGGCATGAGCTTTACTAATTCCATCATCATTATCTAGGGTTCAAGTGTAGGCTTATCACTCAGTACCGGTACAGTATTACAGTAATGTTCAATACCAAAATACGGCAAAGAATGGCAACTGTGTGACAACTGAAAGTGAGAAATTAATCTGTGAAAGGTCAAGTTGATAAAAATCAAAGCTGTAAACCGCTTTAAAGTCTGGTCATAAATGTAGATTTTCTGAACAAATCCAGGGGAAGACTTTCACAACAAAAAGTTTTACTTTCCATGGTCCACGGTACCTTCTCGGTATTCTTCACGCTCTGGACATACTGGACTTTGAGATGTCTCTTTTGCTGAATGGGACGGATCACCGCACACCTGTTGTTCCATTGCTCACTTTTCTCCTCATACTGTTAAGATATTTTCTGCAGCTTCAGATGTTTCATTACCTGATGCAGTCGCTATATAAAAAGAGAGACAGATGCTTGTTTTTGTGGATATTGATGTTAGAGTAGACAAATAATGTGAACTTCAAACATGAAAAAAGACAAACAGTCAGTCCGAGTTACCATATTTCAGCATACACCCTGGGTACAGAGCAAGAGCGAGATAGAAGAAAACATGCCCTCTTACATCGGAGAAGATCTCATTCTCTTTTTTGTGCAGGTGAGCTTTGGCTGCAGGCTGACCGATCACTGCTCCACTGATTTGTGCTTTCTTCTTCTTTTCATGTGACAGGTAGAGTTGGTAAAGGAGGCGTGTGGCAACACCCTGCCTCTCCTCCATCAGCTCCTTGGCTGTGTTTATGTTGAAGGAGATCTCCAATAACTGGAGAGTAGGCTCAAGGCGGGTAAAAAGATTCAGTTTGGCGTTGGGAAATAAAGCAAAAGTCTGATATTTTTACAGACAAAAGCAAAAGAGGCAAAGGGCTCCATCTATCTATCTATCTTATTTTTTTAATAATGGAGCATTGGAGAGACAGACCAGGATGTTCTTGGTGACTTATTTTCTGTACGAAGGCATTCTGTCTGAATCAAGTGTGTTTTTTGAGCGACTTGGTAAGTTTCCTAGATGGCGATTGTTTTCAGTAACATGGTGTTACTCTGTGCTTATGTTTGGCTGGTCTTTCTCTGTCTAGACTCTAGAAAGACAACCTACACTGAGCAAACATCAAGACAAATTCCAACCAATGTTTCATTAAAATGGCAATAAATTATTTAATCTTGAACCTTGAATCACACAGCTTTACATTGTTTCTTTTCTAAGTTCACCTTCTAAAATACTTATTCCCTCCATACACCCATACATCCAAGTCAATGCAAATATCAATATTCTTATTGATTTCATTTGGCATTGTGATACACTTCCTGGTCCCTTGCTGTCTGAATTTCAGTGGCAGTACCTCCTATAGCTGCTGACAACAGATGTGTGGGGAAAACTGGCCTGACCAAAAACTGACCAACATAACAGAGGAGGCTTTTGATCAAGGCTGCAGTGGAGGTCAGACAACTGACTTTTTTATTTTATTAATTACTGTATACAGATAACTTTCTCTAGGAAATTACAATTTCAAGGTCTTTCGGCATTCTGAGCACAAAGTCATATGGAATATAATGACTAACAGGAATACACTACAAAACTCCACTTGTAGAAAAAATAAAGAAAAACAACAACACAGTAGTCAATTGATCTTCTACACTCTGTGCTACACTAAAACTTTCAGGGTGATGTTCAGTTGAATAAATAACAATGTGGGATATAACAGTATTTTTGAATTTAGATCATTTTATATCAAGAAGTTTATGATACCATGGAGTTATACACTATGTTAGTGACAGAGGAGCAGCTTCAGGCTTTACAACTAAATAATACTGTTTGGGGAAACAAAACAACCTTTCCATAAACAAATGGCACAACACAGGAGGGCCAACTCCTCAGGTCCAGACTCTGCTGTCCACTTAAATCTGAAGTAGGAAAAATCATTCCTTTGAAGACAACAATGTAAACATCCTGTCCAGAGAAGACAGATGGTTTGAAAGAGGAGTAAAAGAATCCATCTATGTCAAACTGGAACAACCATCTTTGAACAGAGGAGGTGGTCTACAACATTACCTATCACCCACCTACAATGCAGTTCTGAGTTCCCTCCCCAGACAGCTTAACAACCATTCACAGCTGAAGTGCATCCCATTTCACCTAAATTGCATCCACGTTTCCCCCCCCCGAGGATTCAGGGAGAGACCCGAGGAAACCACGGGAGGAGAGAGGACCTAGGAAATCTGTTTTAAAGCAGCACTAGGTAGTTTTTTGACCTTAAAATAATATTTCTAAACTCAGTTAAGTGGTAGAATAACGGTTAATAGGATGAACGGTGACTCCTCTGCAGCCTGAGGGGGGTCGCGCCGGCAGAAACCGCACTGCGTAACTTCCCAGAGCGGGTAGCGACATACCAGACGTAAAGAAGTCTAGTGCGACCTGCTTTACGACGCGTTTATTCGTCAGTGGATTTAGCCAGCAGCTACTTGGATTTTTTGTAAACCAACGCCATGGCCAAGCCAGCTAAAAGGTATTGTCTGAGGAGGCGAAGAAAAGAAAAAGAGAAAGTGATATAACATGAGCCGGACACGAATAAATATTGGACCAGCTTACACTCGGTGGTGCGAGCTGAAAGAACTGACGCCGACCTAGCCTTGATGCTACTGGATTTGTAAGTCATATATTACATATATACATATTTATTATCATACCGACTTTTACTTTGAGTTGATTTGTTGTTATGTGGTGTTCATTGGGGCTCTATTTGTCCACAGTTTATAACCGTAATAAAGCCGGGAGATAAGCTAATGCTGTCCGTTTCGATAGCTTGCACGTTTTCATGTAGTGACTGTAGACGATGACTAACTTACTAAAACACTATGAACGTCTTGTCTTGAAAAGTTGCAGATTCCTTAGTTCATGCAGATAATCAACGTAATTGTTGAACAGTGTGGTCGGGAGGTAACGTTAGCATGCTACTTATTGTTGTCGTACCGAGTTGGTTGTAGTTATTACGCCAAACACAACGTCAACTTGCGATTGTATTCAGTAACTCCCGAAAAAAGTAGTTATATTTTCAGACGTTACTAAATACATTCCAAAACACGACGCCCAAGCATACGTGAGGCGCGCGTAGAGCACCAAGTCAGCCCGAGGCAGGAGAGAAAAAAGACAGGCGAGTAATCTGACACTGCACACATTGCCGCAATGATTGACAGCACGCAGCATCTGACCAATCAGCGGTCAGATGCGCCAACAGGATGCAGGATGCAGGTGGAGAGATGGCCTACAAGCGGCAATATGAATCGGGAGCAAGCAAAAGAAAGACAAAGTCAAAACAAGAGGAGGCCCGTGCTTCACTTGAAGGTGGGTATGTTGGTGAAATAAAAAATAACCCTAACCCTTACCCTCAAAATAAAATTCTGCTTAGGGCCCCAGTTTGGCCAGGGGCGGCCCTGATTGTGTTATTAGTGTTAACATGTATTCATTCACTCAGGGACACTTCACTGTCCCTTTTATTCAATAAATGGTAAAATATTTTGAAAAGGGTTTTTTTCAAGAAATGAATTTTTAAGAAATGTGCACCTGAAAAAGGCTTTCATTACTTCAGTCCATTTGCCATGTGCAACATCAGTCAGTATTAGCCTTTAAAGCCATAGGGTAACATAAACATGCTGTTTAAAGGTGCATGAAATGGAGGGCAAGGATCTCCCACAATTAATAGCTGGTTGAGACGGCAGATTTGGACTTGACTCCAGTCACAGAATCTGGCTCCAGAAAAGAGATCTCATGTTCCCAAGAGGCTTTATTTCTTAATTGCTGGACTTTGTGTGTAAACTGTATTTATCTTGAGTCTGTGTGTTGAGCTTGTGTTAGTGGTCTATGAGAAAAAGGAGAATACAATTGGGACTATCAATATAGGCTACAATATAACAATCAAAAATATTGTCTTAACCAACGACTTAACACAGTAGCCCCCGAGTTATACAATATACGAGTGAACAGTTGGATAACTATTGAAGAAAAGGCTCGCACATTAGAGCAAGTAACAACTCTACAATCTAAACCGTTAAAGTTACAACATTTAACTACATCATATTTGTTCTACAATGTGTTAAGTGCTTAACAAATAAAGTTGGATTGGATTGGATACAATGCTATACAATACTTAACAGGCTCTATATGTACAGTACTCACATTTTCCTCATGAACGCAAAAACAGGACAATAATAAGGAAGGAAGGAGTCCAAAGGAGCAGCACTGTAGTCTTGTGCTGGGGGCATGGACAGGCTTTCTTACAGTGCACAATATAGTTTTATTTTCATGACTGAATAAACTGACCCGAAAGGACAACACAATTTTCATACTGTTTTACTTTGTTTATATGTGGCGGACCCTGCCACCTTTCTAGCTTCAACCAGTTTTCTGGGACCTTATTTTCCTATAAATATTCAAATTCTGAGTTTTAATTTCTCTTCCAAAACTACTGTAAATAGTTCCCCTTCAAAATGATTTACAAGCTACGGTGGAAACAGTAATAAATAGTGTAAACCCATCAGGTTTTCACACCTTAAGCTTCAGACTAGGGCTGTCACAATATCTGATTTTTGCTGGACGATTACTGTTGCCAAAACAATTCACGATAATGATATCATCACGATATAAATAGAAATTTGGAAAGCAAGTCAAATTCATCTTAACTTTGTTTATTGTGTGTTTTGTCTTTTTATTGTCAGATGAATAACATTCATTTAATGAGTGTAGGGAGGTGGAGAGAGGCTCTGTGTGACCATAAATGTCATGATTTTGCACAACAGCAGTAAATCAACGAGTAGCACACACACCAGATATATGGCACACACTAGCTAGTAGGGATGCGCGATATGGATCTTTTTCAAATGATATGATATACCAATAATTAACTGACTCTCATGGCTGATACCAATAAAATATCCAGTAATAGAAACCAGCATTTTTATGCTTTTTTTTTGCACAGTGCAAGATAGGTTAAGATGTAGTGATATATGATATGTATCGTGCATCCCTACTAGTTAGCTAACAGTTAGCTGTTACTGCAGCTTTTCCTACTTCTCTGTCTGTTGTATAGCAGTTAGCAACCAGTGTTAAGGTGCATCACTCACATTACCCACTATTACAAAGAGAGAGAAAAAAAGAAACAGTAACAATTAAATGGCAGCCGGATAATTTACACGATAATATCATATCTAATATTAATACGTTATCAGTTTTTAGTTTTTTGACTATCACGGCTATTGTCAATAAAGGCGACACCCCTACTTCAAACTATAGGCTCTGATGTTGCGTCAAAGTCTGTTCCTCCTGTCAGAACTCTATTTTTGCAAAGTCACATAGTGGTGCAGGTTAAGGTCGGTAGATGGCACACATATCAACTGACTTCAACAATACAACGCATAAAAATAGGTTTGATAAATGAGGAATAATAGAATAGAAATAAGATAACTACAAATTTCATTACAAATTGAAAATAAATGTATTTATTGTGAATAACCTTCACAGCCCACCAGTGGGCCACAGCCTGCTGCTGCCCACACTTTGGGAATCACTGTACAATGGGATAGAGGGGAAACTACAGCGTCGTACTCAGAAGCGTAGGACAACTGACCAGGCTGCTGTATTTGACTCACTGGTAGTGAGAACGGCACAGCATACCTGGAATATATCAAACTTAGAAAAGTATCAGTAAAATATCTTTATTTATTTTGAGCTAGCGCTAATTTAAAAAAATATTTTGGTCACTACTATTATATTATATTATATTATATTATATTATATTATATTACATTATATTATATTATATTATATTACTTCGACTATTATAATTCATCAAAATGGTTCCCCAAAACTATGAAAATTAAGCATTCATTCACAGTCATTTTCCTTTGAATCCAGCATTGGATTTACTAAATCCTCTTGTACTAATGATAGCAAAGTCAGCTGGGATGCAGATGTTCCAGCTGCGGACAGCATTTATGACTCCAAGGTTATATCATCCAAATCCCACAGAGCGATGACTGGGAAGTTGGTGTGTACATGTAATGTCACATGGTCAGTGTCTGTCACAATCAAACTAAAGCTGGGACAAACCAAGCATTAATTAAGGATGTGGCTCAGAAACACGAGTGGAGTGCGTCAGCAAGCATGAGTGATGGGGTGAGTCGGCTATTACATTTCCATTGTATACTTGTGGGCTTATGAGACAGCACACATCCAGGAAACTGATAGAGTTTTTCACTTCCTGTGATGGGGAGGACATTCTACTGAAATATTACACTTTTGTTATTCATTAAAAGTCAGAGTTTCTCCAGACTTGCTGTCTTCTTTCTTGGAATTTGCCCTTTTTAATATAACAGGCCAGACTGCGGTGCTGCTATAATCCCAGAGGAGTACACTCAGTCGAGTACAGAACACATTTCTGGACGTTGCGTTGTGTACTGCTTCAGATTCAAGTCAGATACATTTTTGGTCATTTTCAGAGATCTAGAAGCTCCTAGCTTGAAAAGTTTTTAGCCAAAGCACATTTAGAGCAAAAGATAATATCTGTGTGGCTACAACAGAATATGCAGATATGAGTTTTGAGCAGAGTGCACATCTTTAGGTGGCATTAAAGACAAAAAAAGAAGCAATTTTTCAGGTCGATTGGAGTGCAGTTTATTGTGGAGTGTGCACCTCATAATCTGTTGTCCAGTAAGTAAGTGTATACTTTACATTAAAAAAAATGAAATGACTGTGGTACATTAAAAAAAATTGCTGAGGATGAGTCAGTGGGTGTAAAGGCTGGGTGCTTCAATTGTTTTGAAAAATGTTCGAGAACAATGGCCATTGGACTGACAGTACCCTGATGCTTTGTTGTTTGTGATCTTTGTCTTCGTGATCAAGAACAGCTGTCTATGGTTTCAGATTATATGCAGCAACACTCAAAGCAATCCCAGTAGTACAAGTGCAGCTTCAGGTTAGGGTTGTTTACAAAATGTGTACCTTGATGATACGGCTTGCCCATTTGACTCCATATCAACAAGTCATATGAAGTGTGTGTTTGGCATAGGGCTGTCAGCGTTTCACTGCATGATTTACTGTGTGTTTTTCTCTTTTATGTCAAATGACTAACAAACGAAATACAAGAGGGAGGGTGGAAAAAGCGTATGTGTAACCATAACTGCACAAAAGCATACAAAAACAACAATTAGACTTAATGGGAGTGTAATCATTCCCAACTTTAAGAATGACGCGACCCTATTTGTATTTGGAAATCATCTGGGGCCCATCCTAACTTTTAATCACAACTCTGATCAGCACATAAGACTTCGATGAAGTATTTCCCAAACTTTTTCTCATTTCATAAACGGAACAATTCTATGTGAACTTGAGCAGTGCAAAATACTAATCCACATACACATAACAATTTGTAATCTTGCACGCCTTTCAACACATGCAAACACATACAGTACAACCCCCTGTCACTAATATAAGATACAATACAATGTTGTGTTGAAGTCAATTTTGCATTCAAAATAATAATAATATGAATGGTGTTCCCTGCATGCCACAGAGTGATGCAGGCTAGGTCTGTAGATAGAACATATATTAATGGGAAACAGACTTCAGCACAACACAAGATGTATATATATATATATATATATATATATATATATATATATATATATACGTATATATATATATATATATATATATATATATATATATATATATATGTATATATATATATATATATATATATATATATATATATATATATATGAATAAGTAGGCCTAATTAAACTCCCTTCCTTGTTTTATCAGTTCTGGTTACTTTTTTAAATATAAATATTAGATCATAAACATTTTATAGGATTTAGGGATTTTTTTATTCTTGCTTACCAAATTTCAAATTGGAAAACTTGTTATTTATTTGTTGTAAATGACATCCTCATAGATCAGACAAACTTATTATAAAGAGTCAAAAGCATATGACATAAATGCAATGTCAACTGCAACAACATCAGGTGTGGGGGAGCCGGGGAAAGAGAATTTGTGTGTATGACAACGAACCACTCTGATGTAATGTGATGCACCAACGGTAGCCATGTCTGCTTTTCTTGTCTTGTCCACTGGCTCAAACAGCATCAGTTGACCTGAATCCCTGGCTCTCGCTCCCTTCTTTAATGCTGCTTAACAATTAACCATGACAGAGTCCAGTGCCATGATATCTATGAGTCATGAGTGTTAACAACAAACACAAAACCTTAATGTAACACTTCCCATTTCAGAGCTACTAAACCGCAACTTACTGTCTCTGCCGTGGCAAAATCTGCAAGAAGATGGAGGCCAAGGTGGCTGAACAGGTTGGTTGTACTTTTACAGGAACTGTTGAATAAAAAAAAAAAACCCAGACCAGTGAGCAAACTTTTTCCAAGTGTGGGTCTCGCTATCTTTTGTTGGCTCATACATGATTTTGCTCAGCATAATAAATCTGTAAGTAGTAGCCACACACTGTGATGCTAACTAGCTAACTTAAAGTTACTGTACGATCTTCTTTCTGTTTCATGGCAGGTGACAACCAGTGTTACTGAGAATCACTGCCAGTGCCACCCAATGTGACGAGACGAAAATGGAAAGACGGAAATGGAAATGATTTAAGAGGTGCTGGATTATTTACATAATATTGTTATATGTGTATTATTAACACAATATCTCAATATCATGCTTATTGTCAATAGCGGTTGTTTGCGTCACCCCTACTTTGGCATGAAGGACAATAAATGCAAGTTTTGGCATTAAAAATAAAATCCGGACCACCATGACAATGGAGCCCATATTCTAACATTACAGCATGGCTTTTGTGTTGTAGTAGATTAACTATATATCCAGACCACAGTGTTCATTGAAACTTTAAGACTTCCTCCAAATGTTTGCCTTTAGGAAAGGCTTAACACTTGGCAATGCAACACATTCCTCACTGATCTGAAACAGCTGTCAGTCAGCTACATTTGCAGCTCTAAAATTGACTTTTCATTGTCCTTATTTTAACAATTCATATTTGTCAGGGTGGGGAAATCTCTGATACCAGAGACAATGCTTTCTCACTAATGGAGTTTCAGGGGTTAATGGCTCCACAAAACATGGCATTTAATTTCAGGTTTTGGAGATTGCTGAATAAAGTCCTCCCACGCTGAGCGGGAATGTCTGTCTCTGCCAAGAACCCTGCCTCTCCCCCATACTCACCTACAGAGCTCACACATCTCCACTCACACACAGCCAACTGAAACACATGACCATGACACATTTTTTTAAGGTGGTCATATATCAGAGGATGCAGGCCAAAAGAAAAAGCCATAGCAGAATGTAAATATGTTCATTAAATACTGTAGGCTGTAATAGAAAAATTTTAAATGAGATAAATATACTGCTTTTAACATCAGCTTTGTAAACTGACTGCCAGATGTCCATTGTGTGTTTTAATTGCTGCATTTATGTTATTTTAACTCTCTGTGGTAAACTTGATCATTTATAACTTTTTAGCTGACAGATATATTATACAGTAGCTGCAATAAAAGTGATTCTGCACAGATTTGGCATTTCTTCCAAACATAAAAAGGTGCAATGTGCAAAGATTGGCCAGTAGTTAAAGGTTGCTCCAAGCAAATAGGGGGCAGCATATCACCAGAGGGATCGCCAACTGCTGTTCACTATACTATTTGCTGGAGCTTTCTTTGGCTGTAGCTGTTTGCTGCAATTTGCAAGTTAACTTATATATCCGTGCAGCTAGTGGCCCTATTGCTTAGAGAAGGGGTTCTCAAACGTATTACTCAAAGGTGCACACTTGATTTTCAATTGATTAACGTCACATCTTTAACATCTCAAGTCTTTAGTAATTAATTATTTTAAAATGCTGCATTAAAAGTAAGAAAACATTCAAAATGTATTATAGTCTTCACAACTCGAGGCGTGGGCTGGGCACAGATTGTCTTGGCGTTTGGTCCTTATGCAGACCAGACTCCGGACTTTGAGAAGCCCTGGCCTAGAGACTGTCACAAGCATGGTTTTTCAAATAATTTGTATAAACACAAATTGAACACTTACTGAAGATATTATGCATGAACTAGAACAAGACAATCCAAATTATACATGTTGCTACTACACTAATGAACAGCAATGTTAAGTCAGAGCATGTTATGTCCATTATTCACTTCAATAGTAGAAGTTTATATGGTAAATACCAAAACATCAAAGAATATTTAAATCAAGTCAAAAAAACATATTAATCAGAATCAGAATTCCTTTATTTGTGCCACAAATGGGGAAATTTCTTAGTCACAGCAGCCAAAGGACAGTATCAGATTAAACAATAATAAAAAGTAAAAAATAAACAATATAATAAGAAGATAAGAAATAGAATTAACTCGTATATATATAGTATTTACAATATGAACTTAGTATTTACGATATGACAGTTTTTACAACATGAACAGTGTAAGTATGAAGTTTGCTATTTTTATTTTCAAACAATAAATAACAAATATGAGTATTAAAAATTGTCCAATTAGTGCAAACCAAAAAGTATGTGGATATGTGAATAGTTTTGTATTGCACAGTGCACAGTGAGGTCTACTGGGACCAGTGCTGGTTGTAGAGTCTGACAGCAGCAGGGAGGAAGGACCTGTGATACCTCTCCTTCACACACTTGGACCTGTGATACCTCTTCTTCACACACTTGGACCTGTGGTACCTCTCCTTCACACACTTGGACCTGTGGTACCTCTCCTTCACACACTTGGACCTGTGATACCTCTCCTTCACACACTTGGACCTGCGATACCTCTCCTTCACACACTTGGACCTGTGGTACCAATCCTTCACACACTTGGACCTGTGATACCTCTCCTTCACACACTTGGACCTGTGGTACGTCTCCTTCACACACTTGGACCTGTGGTACCTCTCCTTCACACACTTGGACCTGTGGTACCTCTCCTTCACACACTTGGGGTGTATCAGTCTGTCGCTAAAGGAGCTGACCAGTGCGGTGATAGTGTCCTGCAGAGGGTGGGACCACTTCACCAGCAGCGATGACAGCTTGTCCATCATCCTGCTCTCTCCCACCACCTGCACTGGGTCAAGAGGGCATCCCAGGATGGAGCTGGCCTTCTTGATAAGTTTGTCAAGTCTCTTCCTATCTGCCGAGATGCTGCTGCTCCAGCAGACTACACCATAGAAAATGGCTGATGCCACCACAGAGTCATGGAAAGTTGTCAGGAGCGCTCCCTGCACTCCAAAGGCCCTGAGCTTCCTCAGCAGATGGAGTCTGCTCTGACCTTTCTTATAGGTTGCTGCTGTGTGATCAGTCCAGTCCAGTTTATTGTTCAGGTGAACTCCCAGGTACTTGTAAGATGTCACCATCTCAGTGTCCGTTCCCTGGGTGTTCACCTGTGTGCAGGGTTGTCTGTGCCTGCAGAAATCCACCACCAGCTCTTTGGTCTTCCCGGCGTTGAGCTGGAGGTGGTTCCGCTGGCACCAGTCTACGAAGTCCTTAATAAGTTCTCTGTAGGCCCTGTCGTCCCCGTCCCTGATGAGGCCAACGATAGCAGAGTCGTCAGAGAACTTTTGTAGATGGCGGTGGGGTGATTGGTGGGAGAAGTCTGCAGTGTACAGGGTGAACAGGAAAGGGGCCAGGACTGTTCCCTGTGGGGCCCCCGTACTGCAGACAACTGTGTCCGACACACAGTCCCGAAACCTGGCTCAACTCTGAAAAAGGAGCAGATTTTGAGTCGAAAGGATATGAATTCAATTACATGAATAGGAAAAGCAAAAAAGGAGGAGGTGTTGCTTTATACATAAGTAATAATCTTAACTACAAGGTCATGGAGAACATGTCAACCACAATTGATGATGTAATGGAATGTATTTCTGTAGAGATCTGCATGGAAAAACAAAAAAATTTGATTGTCAGTTGTGTATAAAGGATCCAGCACTGAAACCTTATGGTTTCAACAGTATGGATGGAATATTTGTTTAAAACAATCAGAAAGTTATGTTCCTCTGTGGTGATTTTAATATAGACCTGCTAACCTAAGGATGAATTTATGGAGACGCTGTAAAGTACAAGTTTATATCCACTGATCACCAAACCAAGCAGAATAACAACGCACTGTGCCACTGTGATTGACAACGTTTTTACTAACTGGAAAATATGTATTTCCTGCAAAAATACAGTGTAAATGCTGACATGCTGAATATGCAGAAATGTGAAATCAGTTTCCAGAAATATCATTAAACAAAAATGCATGACAATACACTACTGAAAAACCCTCAAGTCAAATTGCATTAGCTTAAGAAGGTAAAAGATGAAAACACTTTACAATGAAGAAAATATAAACAAGTTGAAAAGTAATGTAGCAGAAATATAACAGAGGTGAATGTTTTAACATTTGAAGGGAGACGAAGAGAGGAGAAGATAAACAAAGAGAATGGAGAGATGGATGGAAGTTGAGTATGAGTATGAGGAAGCAATACTATGAATGATGTGGTTGGTGGGGCAAGCATCCGAAAGAGGAGCAGGCCGCTGAAAACTACACAGCAAGAAATTCAAGCTCAATCTATCTCAACGCTGTAGAAACAAAACAAATCAACATTAGTCATTGACAGTATTGCAAACCCACTAACCTACATCTGTAACTTATCATTTATAACCGGTACATTTCCACCAAAAATGAAAACTGCTAAAGTTATTCCATTGTATAAAGCTCAGAACAAACAACATTTCACCAACTACAGGCCTGTGTCGTTACTCTGCCAGTTCTCTAAAATATTGGAAAAAACTGTTCATTAGAGGGTTGGATAATTTCTGTCATGGTTCTGTGTCTGTTTGTTTCTTTTTCCTGTTTTACTCTGAAGTTTTACCCTTGTGTGTTACATCCATCTTTTCAGTTCCTCCTGTGTGTTTTTCCCTCCCAGTGCTTTTCTACTCGCTTCCTCACCTGTTCCTCTTCCCTCCTCACTCCACCTGTTCCTGACCCCCTCGTTAGTGTCTGTGTATATAGTCTTTGTTCTCCCTCACGTGTTTGTCAGTTCGTTCAAATGATACAACCCCCCAAAATTCCTACAAATTCCAGGTTGTAAGGCAATAAAATAGAAAGAATGCCGAGGGGGGTGAATACCTCCGCAAGCCACTGTAGGAGGTCACGACAGAAATGATTAAATTAAAGCAATGGTTGGACATAAACATTTATCATTAAATTTGAACAAAACAAAACTGATGTTGTTTGAAATCTGCTATACTGATACACAAGTACATATGCTGAGTGATATTGTTAATGTGGAAAGAGCATGAAAACACATTTCTGGGTGTGATTTTTAGACCACAAAATCTGCTAGAAACCTCAGATCTGTTATATTACAACAAAGCTGGCAAAGAGCATTGCAGTTCTGGGGAAAACAAAACACATACTGGACCACAAATTACGCATGCACATTTTGTATTCTTCACTTGTATCACCATATCTGAATTACTGTGTGGAAGTTTGGGGCAACGTTCACAAAAGCAACTTACAGCCATTATGTTTTTGTTATTTATTTATTTGATTGGGTGATAAATAAACTGGGGATAGTAGATTTGATTTTAGTTGTAAATAAATTTGAGAATTTGATGAAATACTATTTGATACAAGTTTTACTTATACCTACTCCTAGGACACTGTTTGGCTTATTTTTTATTATGTTTTAATTTTTGGTATGAAATAAAGTCATTTATACATTCAAAAAGCACAGAAAATGTTTCTACGGAAAAGAAAGGCTTAATTCCAGTGCCAGATTCTGGTGAACTGGTACCAACTACAGAGCATCAGTGACATCAGTGAAGTGAGATGTCTGCACAGAGCCCAAAGATACTAAAAGACAACAGCCACCCAGCCACAGTCTGTTCACCCTGCTGCCATCTGGCAAAAGATACAGAAGTACCTGCTGCCTCAATTCATCATCAACACTCCATTTTCTAAAATAGATGTAGCACAAACGACTCAAATATAGTTTTGTGTTTTAAATCCTTGTGATTTTAAATAATGACAATACATTTACCTTGTAACCTTGAATAGGAACCCGTGTGTTTTGAATGGAAGAGTGGCCTGCCACCATTGGCATAGAGAACAACAGATGAACTGGAACTTGAACTTTGCACTGGTGGAATACTAACCTTACCGCCCTGTTTGGGATACGAACACTAGATTGGAGAGAGACCAGTAGTAGAGCTGGGAAAGATGTTATGAGCATATTCTACCCATAACAGAGGTTTGCGTGCATTGTAGGGCGGTCTCCAAATCCCTAGCTTCATCCCCTCCCTCTTGCTTTTGGACTGGGGGGTGGAAACCCAAAGAAAAGTGAAATTGAACTAAAGGCAGCTGCAAAACTCAGTCCAGAAATGAGTAGTGAATTGAGTCCCCTGTCAGAGATATAGGCTGAACAACCTAAACACCTTGTTCAACATAATACACAATTGCTGTCATCTCTCTAGGAGTGGCTGGGCCGCATTTCTTGAATCATAGATTCCTGCCAGAAACTTGACTAGAGAACAGAAAATGTGTGCGTGTGTGTGTGTCTAGAACAGTCATATGGTTTGTAATTGCTACCAGGAGTTTTCTTTCTAAATGATACACACTGAGGCAATGTTCCCACGCAGTTGCTCAATGCCATTTTAACCGTCGAAACAGGTCACTGATTTCTGCTGAAGAACTCATCAACGAACTGATCACCGCAAATGCCATTACTTTTAATAGGACAAAATCACTGACGTCAGTGATTCCCACAGGAATCCAAAAGACCCTCTGCTTCAGCGTTTCAAATCAGTACTTGGTATGTTCCACATTCCTTAGATTCTTTCCTTGCTTTCCTGCCTCATGGGGCTAATAAGGAGGTGGGGGCTATTTCAAATTTGTATACTGAGTTTGTATAGTGCACGTAAAACAGAATCATAATGGGTTTTCTGCATCAAATGTTTTTCTCTTCATGTCAGTTAATGTTTGTGTCTTGACACAATTTATGTAACAAAGAAAAGAAAACCTTTACAAATGAGTTTCATAAAAAAAAAGAAAAACTTGAGATGATTTGGGGTATTTTTTAAAACACTGCCCGACGCAGGGATTGGAGGAATCATCACTCCCTAATCACCAAGAAATTTTGTATGAAAAGTAAATGAAGGAGAAAAACACACCCTTCAAGTGGATCCCTCTTGAGAATGTTGTCAAGAGCAAAAAGTATTTTATTCGACAAGAAAACCAGCCTCAAAATTGAAGCGGGAATGATTTCTTAGCTGAATATTTTGTTTGTATTGAATGTATTTTTTTTATTGAAGTCTCTACTGTCAAAGCTACTTTTACACATATTGACTGTTAAGACTACAAAGGCAAGTCATCTTCTGACACCTTGGCAGCTAAACTATTAACCAATGGTAATGTCTGGTAAGAGCTAGGATGAATACCAATGCATTTTGACAATTAGATTTTTAAATTTGTAGTAGTGCTTCTAATGTCACATAAGTGAGCCAAACTAATCAAACATTTTAATCCTGTTATAAATGTATATATAGAAATTGAAGAATTAAAAAATGTGCATACTAGTTTGTTGAGTCTCATGGCCAGTGCTTGACAGTTGGTAGCCTTGAAAGGTATCATGCTGTCGAGCTGGCTGCATGAAATTGTAACATTATAAAGCACAATGTACGTGTACAGTTACCTGAAACGTTGCTTTAGGTAACATTTCTTCCTCCATTTGTTCACCTTTACCGGCTGACAGAATTAAAAAGTACTATCACACAACAGAAGGACGTGAGGTGGATCAGAACATTACGGAGTTCTGTTTGAACTTCTCTAGCGAACGGCATACTAAATTAAATAATCGAGTTGTGGATGCCTGGTGCAACCAGATGTACAGTTCAAAGGGGGGTCACACACTTGTTTACCTTAACAAAAAGAAATACATTTAAAAGAAAAGGAAATAACAAGAGGCAGATCCATGGACAGGGTTCATTAGAAGGGGACATATTCCAAATATATTCTACTATATACTATTCTATACTACTATAACGGGGGATTATTGTCATTTTCTCAATATTGGATTATCCAAAAGTCTGTGTGATTATCCATAAGTCTTCAGGGGGGAAGGGTCATGGTGAGAATTTTTTGGGGATACTTTTGCATTACCCCGCAATATGTTTTAGTGTTCCCTCACAATAATTTTTACTTTCCCTCGTTATACTTTTTTCCTTCTCTCATCCTCTGGAGGTGCTCTTTGCTGTCAGGGTGTCTCTGGGTTGAGCTGACAGATTGGCTCTCCTCTGTCACCCGGCTGCCCTGCCGCTGCCCCGCCACTTGGCCTGTCTGCTCTAACTAACGAGCCCAGAGACACTGCAGCTGTGACAGCCAAAGTATTAGTCTGTTTACTGACAGGGGAATCTCTTCAATTCTCTGAATGTACAGTTAGGAAATAATATTACATCAGTAACACTGGCAGAGATTTCCGTGGCCCTGGTAACATTAGTCTGCTGGCCAACATGAGGGAGGGAGATCAGTGGGACCCTTCACCGAGTGCCAGATCTCCACTGTCCTGTCATGTTCACACCCCTGGGTGGTAGTCCTGCTGTATGACTAGAGGGAGACAGAGAGCTCAGTGGGCTTCAATGAATTTACTAAATCACACCAGGAAAGAAAAAAGGAATTAGCTAGCATGCTATTGTATGACTGTATAACTGTATGTTCAGTGGTCGTGCTTGTGATTTTCTCATGGTTGGTCTGTAAAAAACAGCCAGTGGCGGAGCTGATGTGCTGCATTGTGCCCTGCCAGTAAACACACAGGCACTTTGGCTGTCGCAGCTGGAGTGTCTCTGGGCTCATTAGTCACCTCTCTCTTCACATTTAAAACCATAGCACATCTCTGGGCTGTTTGTAGTTCAGTCTGGGATAAACATTGGACTTGAGAAGACTTCCTTCCACTTCTTTGCACCTTATAAATGTGGTATGAGACATTCAAAAACTGGAATGTCCCATACCAGTGGCAAATTTTAACTTTGAATCTATTTACTGACATCTGTCTCTGATGCCGTTTGCTCTTTAATTTGTCTGACTATGTTAATGTTTCTTTTTCTCTGCTGTGCTAAGGTCTCTCTTGCAGAACAGATCTTAATCTCAGTGAGATCATCTGATTGAATAAGGTTATGTGATAAGTAATAGTTAAATAAGTAGTAAGCCATGCCAGTGACCTTTATGCACCATGCCAGGACCTTAGAGCTGGCATACATGAATGGCATGCAGCTGTTAATGTTATTAGTGACTGATAAGTCAAAATGTTCTCCATGACAGCAGAGAAACAGAAAATGGTCCACTTCTTAGAGAAACTTAAGAAGACTAAATGACAAGTTCTTGTCAACTTTTACAAAGCAACAGAAAACATCCTGACTGGAAACATCGCAGACTGGCATGGTTTGTGCATGGTCCAGGACAGGAAGGCTCTACAGCGGGTGATTAAAACCAGATCAGAACATCACTGGTACCAACTACAGAGAAACAGTGACATCAGTGAAGTTAGATGTCCACACAAAGCGCTAAGGATACTAAAATACAACACCCACACCAGCCACAGTCTGTTCACCCTGCTGCCATCTGACAACAGATACATAAGTATCTGCTGCTGTACCACCAGACTACAGAGCAGCTTCTTTCCTCAGGCTGTGAGACTGCTGACCTCAGCCTCAACACTCCACTATAGATAGTACATTTGTCTGACTTGATTATTATTTATTAATTTGTCTGTATAGTTTTTTGTTGATTGTAAAATTTGAATCTTATTGCATAGTTCATCTTACTTGTGCACCATTTTAGAGCAAATAATTAAAACATCAATATAGGGTATACACTGTAAAAAGGCATCAGCTATTGGAAATGAAAATCGTTAACAATGGGGATGAGCATTGACATCCCGTATCATGTTAGTCTGTATTTGCATGTACTGTACTTTGTAAGTTTAGAAGGAGATGAGAAAGTTTCAGTGGGCCTTTCACAGACACGTGGTTGAATACACGGTTGAATGAGCAGTAAAGAGCTGAGATTTCCTTTAAAGACAGAGCAAAGACAAAAGCAACTGTTTTATGAGTTACTGTTTTATGAGTTACAGTTATTGTGAGGGTGGGTGTAACTATTTCTTACAAATTACTAATGTAATCCAGTGGAGTTTTCACTCTGAACTGTCAAAGAGGGACAGATTCCAAGTTTTAAAGGGGTGTAGTGTCTCAGCTCGAGGACATTCATTCAAGCTGTGCTTTTGTAAAAGGAGGAGTCCAAATGAAGCACAGCATTGCGAAACTTCATCAGCAGGCAGGCATGTGGGAGGGATCAGCAGGCGGACCCTAGGCGGAACCCTTGACAGTCCCCCAGTGCCCCCATCTTCAGCTCCCACACTCTCTGCTCTGCTGAGCACAAACAACAGTCGGTCTGAGCTGCTTGAGACCAGCGGAACAACTTATCCACAGCTACTTTTCCTGGATTTAGATAGTTTTCACAGGATTGAATTAGTGTTAACATGGCATCTCTGAAAAATGTGCTTCGTCTGGGAGTCTGTCTGTTTGCTTGGATCATCGGTACTGCTGGTAAGGCTATGATGGATAGCTGGATGGATGGATGGATGGATGGATGGATAGATAGACAGATAGACTTTTGTTGAGTAAGGACTAGTGCTGCTGTTTTTTTTTATCAATATTACAAGTGTTGTGAAAACTTTTAAGCTTATGTAACAAACCCTTTTCAAACTGTTTCTAGTGGCTCATTCCCAGACGGATTTGTGAAACAAACCCTTTTGTGAAACAAACCATTGTGTCATGTTTCAGAAAGTCTAACTTTTGTAATAGGGCTGGGCAGTATATCAATGTCATATTGTGATATGAGACTATGTATTAGATTTTGTAAATAGTGATATGACATCATTACTGTCTTTTCCCGGTTTTAAAGGCTGCATTACAGTGATGTCATTTAAAAAAAAAATATTTACTGGACTGTTCTACTTGTACTAATACATGGCCTTACCCACTTAGTTATATCCTTATATCCACATGACTGATTCTAGTTTATCAACAATCTCATTCTGTTTATATGTGAAAGTAAAAGTAGTCATCCCGACAATATCATCGCAATAGTTATAATTGATTTTGTTGCCCAGTCCGAGCATTTATTCAATGCTTTTGAGGAGATTTCAGTGATCAAGATACATTAGATCACAAGATATACGATAGATTAGATAGTTGGAGGAAGGTATTTGATTATGGCCAATTGTTCAGCTCTCAGATGTGTTACAGCTCGTAACTGTATCTGCAAGGGTTTGAATTTGGTTCCTATGTTCCTGTTCTAACTTAACAGTGACATAATTATGTATGATGTCAGTATTTCAGGCATTGGTAGGCCTTTGTCAGGCCATTATCATGAGATGATGTTAAAATCTCATTGTCCTGGCCAACATAGTTGCAATTAACAATAATAATCCAGTAATCATCAAAATATGCTTGAAGCTCTTAAAATGTCACTAAAACATAGAGATTAATTACGTTACGAAAAAAATAGTTTGACTGCAACACAGACACTTTCTTTAGTGATCCTTTTTAGTGAATCAATTGAAAGATGCAGACCCATTTTGTAGGAGTGTACATTATGGAGCTAGACATGTCACTGGTAGTAAGTATATTTAAAATCATCCTGATTTACAGTTATCCTGATAATGGTAATTCACAACAATCGACTTCGTGTTTTTGAGCTCAATCTGCTATAAATTCCTGCCTCCACACCAAAACAATGGAAGTGAATGGAACTTCCCAATACAGTTCCAAGCACTTTCATTGTAATACATCAGTTTGGACAAAAGGGACTATTTCTTCAGTAGAAAAGCCCCCTTGTAAACTGTGGATAGTGTATTTTTATGGATTGTTCATTCATCTCTTGAGCATTTGTTATGAATAGCAGTGTTGGGCAAGTTATTGAGGTAGTGTAATAAGTTACTCATTAGTTATTACTCTGTTAAGAAGTCATAATAATTTACTTATGACTTAGAATCAAAAGTAATTAGTTACCTTACTCATTATGTTACTATATTACTTTTGCATTTTGTAACATCTCCTCCACAATATAACTTACCCAGCAGCAAGCTTCTTTAGATCTTGTCCACTTAATGTCTACTTGTCCTGCTCTCAAATCCAGTTTCTGGAGTGCCTGATGCTTCACTGCAGTAAACATGGAAACAGGAAACACAGCATGTTTCGACAAGTTTCACATTGCTTTGTTGCTGTATCAGATGCTTCAGAAATGTACATGTACATGTTTTTTTTGCTGTTGAAAGTGTTTTGCTGCTCACACAAAAGTTTGCAACTGACCACAATGTTCTTTGCATGTTTGACTGAGACAAACTGACAGAGACATATTGTTCTCCCTCATCCTCCATCCTTTAGCTTTTTGGCTAGTAGCCATTGTGACTTGCCCTGATCTGCTGCCCATACATGCCACCGCAAGACAGCCTGCCTGGGACAAAAAACAAATTGCATTCTGGCAGCGCAGTAACACTACATTACTTAATATAGTAACTGCAATATTATGAATGATTTTGAAATCGTAATCCCTTACACTACTTGTTAGCACTACTACTGGGAAAAGCAATAACTTTTAAAATAAATCACTTTTTTCAAGTAAGTAAGTCTGGACAATTCTGCGAAAGGCTGATTGAACTAGAACTTAGCATAGTTGTAAAATTCTCTGCTATTTTAAAAATGCACAAGTATTTTGTAAATATTCCACGATGATATTCCAATCATTAGGACATTCTTTTTAGACATGGGGGAATGATAATGCTACTATCACATACAGTTACTAATGGCCAATGGCCTCACGATTCGATTCATTTACGATTCTCGATGCATATTACTGCACACGGCTGCATTTTCATCATGTCATACAAGCAGTTAGATAAATCTAAACTCCCATTTTATTTAGAAAGTTCTTTCATCTGCATCTTTTCAATTCCAGTATCTGTGTGACCCACCTCAGAACATAAACAGAACAAAAACATAACATAAACAAAAAGTTCTGTGCTGTAATCCACAAGAAAGAGTTTTCACACAGCAGCTCCAAGCACCACAAACATGACCCTGTTGCACACACCTCTCTCACAGTTGGACAGCAAAGTTGAGAAGCACCTCCTAAATTGTTGGCTCATTAGCTGGGCTCACTTATGTATGCAGACGTCAGCTTCAGGTGAAAATGGCTAACGTGGTAATAAAATCTGATGTGCCCGAATTAAACGTTCAAAATCTGCCCTACTTGGTGTTTTTTTTTTTCACTCTGTGCTGAGCTCTGCCTCCCTTCGCCGCATCAACATAAGTAACGTTAACCTAATGTCTGGCAACTATTCAAAGCATGAGAGCAATGCAACTTTACAACTTTATTCCAGCCGAGGTCGGAATATCAACAATTAACATAAGCTGCAAACTTTCAGTTATGCACTGATCAGAGCTGAGATTTCTTTACTTCTACTGATGCACCAAAGCGATTCACAACATTCTGTAGTCTTCGAAAGAAATGAATGCGATGAGAACCTAATTCAGTGTTACAAAAATTGGGTGTTTGCTGGACAGGCAGTGTCTCAAGCTGCATAAACAACATTTATAGGACTGTTTCTTTTGGCTCACATTCAGCTTTGCTCACTGGCAAAGTCTGACTTTGATTATGGTCTGTTTAGGAGGGGAGTTTTTTCTTCAACTTGTTTATCAAAGTTAATATACATTATGGTGTAAACTCACAGAAAAAAACAAACACAAGAAGGGAGAATATTCAGAGATTGTGGATGAGCGGAGAGTAATGTTACTTTTCATTTACAGATATGAACGCTGTGCCCACAGCAGAGAATGTTCGCTGGGTGTCTCTGGACTTTAAAACCATCCTCACCTGGACCGTCAAAGAACCTAACCACAAATTCACCGTCCTGTACACTGTGTAAGTGCGCACACACACACACACACACACACACACACACATACAGATTGACAGAAGTGCATTACTCAAGAGTAAACCAAATATGTTGACTGTGTAAGATTTTAGATAACATCATATCATAGCACAAGTGTTAATACTTACAGTTAAATACGTTTTTTTGTCAAAATGGAGAATTGTTTTTATCACGTCTTGCTCTCTATTTCACCTTTTTGCCAATATCAGGCACAACATAAAAGTCAGGTATACATAAAGTTATTTTTGAGTTTGTAGTATCCTGGAAATTAATTTAAAAGAAATGAAGACTCATCCTGCACATTGCATCCAGTAAACGCTGTCTTCTGAAGCTGCCATGGATGTATAAAAAGATGGACTCCCAGAGTTTCTGGGACCTGGCCAATGAATTGCCGTACAAGAACCTAACTCTATAACTTTATTCACTGATGAATCTCCCTTGGGAAGCGTTTTGTGGTTTTCTCTCTGCTAACTAGTACTAACCAGCAGCCTCCAATGAACACCTTTGGACGAGGGCCATATGTAGCCTCCAAGAACAAGCAAGGGCAGTTACAGTAACAAGGTGATTTATACATTTTCCTGACGGACAGATACTGGTAGCTTTGTTATTGCTAACTAATTGTTATTGCTAACTAATAGCTTCTAAATATATTTACCATTAGGTAGTTAGCTTGGTTAGCAGTGCAGCTACAGCTTTTGTCTTCTTGAAGGCTGTGTTGCTCTGTCCCTGTTGTGCTGTGGTCACTGGGAGCTACCAGTTCTGTGTGAGTCCGCGGACCATTAGCTCCATGGAGAGTGGCGCAACGCACATTTGGTTCTATTGGCTGCTGTAAATGCAAATCAAAATCCATTAGCTGCTTGATGGGAACTTTAAGAAAAGGTTGATAATGCCTCTTTGACGATTGCAATGTGAGTGTTAATGAATTGCTGATGCAGATGAAACAAAAATAGAGTTGTTGGGCCACAATGAGCAGCAATATGTTTGGAGGATTGAAGCCTTTAAACCCCAAGAACACCAAACCTACTGTCCAGCATGGTGCTGGTAGTATTATGCTGTGGGGCTGTTCTGTTGCCAGTGGATCTGCTGCCCTTAAGAAAGTAAATGGAATAATGAAGAAGGAGGATTATCTCCAAATTCTTCAGGAAAACCTAAAATCATCAGCAGAAGATTGGCTCTTGAGTGCAGCTGGGTGTTCCAACAGAACAATGATCCCAAACACACATCAGAAGTGGTAAAGGAATGGATCAATCAGGCTAGAATTGAGGTTTTAGAATGATCTTCCCAAAGTCCTGACTTGAACCTAATCAGAACATGTGGACTGTGCTGAAGAAACAAGTCTGTGTCAGGAAGCCAACACATTTAGTTGAACTTCACCAATTCTGTCAAATGGAGAGGTTAAATATTCATCTAGAGGATGACAAGAAGCTTGTGGATGGATATCAAAAGAACCTAACTGAGGTGAAAATGGCCAAGAGACATTTGACCAAATATTAGAATTACTGTATGTATATTTATGATCCAGCAGATTTGGTCTCATTTTCAGAAGACCTATGATAATATGATATGCATGTTCTATATACAAGTGTATGTAAACTTTTGACCACAACTGTATAATGATGGAGTATATATTGCATGATATACACATCTGAAGGCTTCTCACACACAAAGACACTGTCCCGTACTTTTTATACTCCCATCATTTTTCTGGTGAGTCTAGCGCAGCTCTCTTTATTTTTTATTTCCGTGTTTTCAGTGTGGAATGTGTTCCTGTACTGAAGTGATATCACAATTTGTTCCTTTGTCTATAGGAAGAAATTGAGTTTTGATCTCTGTTTTAAAAACTATATCTACCTTAAATTAAAGCAACACTAGGTAGTTTGGACTCATTACTACCCCCGGCTGGTTGAGAAGCGCAATTATCTGTTACCAGTGTCGTAAATACTGTCACTGTATGAGCCTCCCTGGGGAAAATAAATACAAGTGAATTTGTTGACGGAGCCGGCGAATCACGAAGCCTCGTTTGGAAGCATCAAAAACATGAAACCTCGATTGAGTGCCAACAACAAGCTAGATTCAGAGATAGCAGTTGGTAGTTTGTTAGCATAAAGGCTGCACAGCAAATTAGCATGCTAGCATTATTCTCATACCGAGTTGGTTGTAGTGATTGCACCAACTAAATTACTTCCAAAACACGACGCTTGGGCGTGAATGTGTTGAGTAACGTCTGAAAATGTAACTATGTTTTCGGGAGTTACTAAATACAATCGCAAGTTGTCGTTGTGTTCGGCGTAATAACTACAACCAACTCGGTATGACAACAGTAAGTAGCATGCTAACGTTACCTCCTGATCACACTGTTCATGAACTAAGGAATCTACAACTTTTCAAGACAAGACATTCATAGTGTTTTAGTAAGTTAGTCATCGTTTACAGTCACTACATGAAAACTTGCAAGCTGACGTTGTGTTTGGTGCAATAACTACAACCAACTCGGTAGACAACAGTAGCTAAGTAGCATGCTAACATTACCGATAACAAAAATAGCCTAACGTAACTTCCGACTACACTGTTCAACAATTACGTTGATTATATGCATGAACTAAGGAATCTACAACTTTTCAAGACAAGACGTTCATAGTGTTTTAGTAAGTTAGTCATCGTTTACAGTCACTACATGAAAACGTGCAAGCTATCGAAACAGACAGCATTAGCTTATCTAGCTCTCTAACGGTTATAAACTGTGGACAAATCGATATGATAATAAATATGTATATATGTAATATATGACTTACAAATCCAGTAGCATCTAGGTTAGGTCGCCATCAGTCCTTTCAGCTCGCTCCACCGAGCGTAAGCTGGTCCAATATTTATCCATGCCCGGCTCATGTTATATCACTTTCTCTTTTTCTCTTCTTCGCCTCCTCAGACAATACCTTCTTGGCTTTTTTAGCTGGCTTGGCCATGGCGTTGGTTTACAAAAAATCCAAGTAGCTGCTGGCTAAATCCACTGATGAATAAACATGTCGTAAAGCAGGTACCACTAGACTTCTTTACATCAGGTATGTCCCTACCCGATCTGGGAAGTTACACCCCCCTCAGGCTGCAGAGGCATCACCGTTCATCCTATTAACCGTTATTCTACCACTTAACTGAGTTTAGAAACATTATTTTAAGGTCGAAAAGCTACCTAGTGTTGCTTTAAAGTGCTGCTTCAAGTCAGAGATGTTAATATTCTATCTCTGTGTTTTCTTTTCTTTTTTTTTTACTATGGTGTCATTCTTCTGCTTTTTGTGTTTTGTTATGGTATCAGGGGCGATGAAAACTGGCAGGAGAGTCAGGACTGCATCCAAGTGTCAGAGTTAGAATGTGAACTGACCAATGATCTTCAACCCTTTGACAGGTAGGAACAACACTTATATGCATTATACTTTTATCTTATGTACAGTAATACTCCTGTATTGTACTGACTTAACCCATTGTGTAACCCATCAGCACCCATTGTGTTGTGTGATAAAACACCACGTTTCAGATTGGCTTCTTATTCCAACTCCCTGTGCACTAATCATGCTGAAATATTTTTGTTCTTTTAGCTCTTCCATTTATCATTTTAGAAGTTCCCTGTCCTTCCCTTATGGTAACCAGTCGAAGTCTGCTTTTTTAAATTTTAGTTTCATAATTTATTTAGGGTCACTACTAGAATAGGGTTACATGATTTAATACTCAAAAAAACATAATTTCTCATACTGATACTGTTGAGTGCTGAGGAACTGTATTCTCCCTCTGTCTGAAACGCTCCGTTTTAGCTCCCGTCTCTTTAAGGTGCCCCTCCCGAATACCCTGGCTGCTCTGATTGGTCAGCTCACACACACACACAACCAGCACCACTGGCAACAACAGAGCAGCTGTGCTAAATTAATTCTTACTAACTACTAGCCACTAGGCAGACATTATACAAATGCGTGACATGGTGACGCAGAGTGATAAAGTGACAAAGTCAAGAAATTAAAGGCGGGACTACTGATGAGGCATTTCAGCCACTTCAGAAAATAGCTGAAAAACTTTTTTTCTGAAAAACTTCAGAAAATAACTTTTTAACTTTTAAGATCTTTTACATGCACAAGAACCTATATGATACACTGAAGGAAAAGAAAAAAATTTAAATGCACAATAGGTCTCCTTTAAATAAATCCCAGTTGTATGTCTTAAACATTTTGTAATCTCGAAACAAGATGCATGTTGAATGCATACCACATACCTCCAAACCATACTTAGGCTATGTGTTCAACTTTGACAGGAACTACTCTGCTGACATTCAAACAGACACCATGGATGGTGACTTTACCGCTGACGATCCCCCTCATACTATTTCCACAACCTTCAACCCCTATAAAGAGAGTAGGTATTGCACATGTACACACACATGCACACACACTCACAGACAGACATGCAGACACACACACACAGGACTTTTACTTATAAAAGAGTATTTTAACATTTTTCTACTTCATCATTATTACATTATCATTACTAAATGAGAAGTGGCTGGGAAAGCTCTATCCAAGAAGCCTCTTGCTAGTTGGCTTTGGAGGAGTTTCTTCCAATAGGTTGGTGGGAAGAGACCCTCCCACTGGGGTCCATGGCAGCAACAATGGCCCTGTTTGATGGGATGAGCGTCGAGGACACATGCACGGCAGTGCTGTTGTCCATTGGACATGACAGGCTCCTTATCAGGGTCTGTGCTTGCTAGTACAAGGTTCAGGGTTCATTTATTTACCATTTTACAACACAAAGGTAAAAAACCAAAACTGAATTTGAGTTCCTTATGCTACATCACAGAAACAACAAAAACAAAATGATTTTGTGTGGAGGATGAGTTCAGCAGTCTCACAGCCTGAGGAGTGAAGCTGCTCTGTAGTCTGGTGGTACAGCAGCAGATACTTCTGTATCTGTTGTCAGATGGCAGCAGGGTGAACAGACTGTGGCTGGGTGGCTGTTGTCTTTTAGTATCTTTGGGCTCTGTGCAGACATCTCACTTCACTGATGTCACTGATGCTCTGTAGATGGTACCAGTGATGTTCTGGTGGTTTTAATCACCCTCTGTAGAGCTTTCCTGTCCTGGGCCATGCACGTACCATGCCAGTTTCTATTGCTCCTCTGTAAAAGTTGACCAGAACCTCAGTCTATCTAACAAAACACAATTATCAATTGTGAACACACAATGGTGATAGTTCCAGTCCAACTGACTTACATTCTTAAGCTTCATGAATGAATGAATGAATATAATCTGAAACATAGTTGTCATGACAGGAAATCACATGACAACAGTCGATATGTCCTCTCCTCAGGTAACATCAGTGCTGTAAAATTCACTGTGAAGTCTGTAGACAAGAACCGAGTCATTGTCAACATCACAGATCCTCTAACCAGTATCCATCAGCGTCTGAAGCAGCTCAGCATCAGAGACATCCTCAAAGATGACCTCAAGTACAAGATCAGCTACTACAAGTCTGAGAGCACAAACAAGGTACCATATTCAACACTGACACTGATATGATGCTCAGTCATAGAAACACAGTTTCAACAAAGTGGAAACTGTTTGATTATTGACTATATCAATATCTGACCAATGGTAATTAATAAAACAAATAAATTATTAACATTAATTAATAATTGACGGAGCACCACCAGGGATCAGTAGCCAAATAGTATGCTTCAGTCTCAAAGTCAATATTGTTAATATTTGTAAAATACTGATAATTAATTACACATGTAATTACACGTGTGTCTATGTGTCTGAGTGTGTGTGTGAGAGAGAGAGAGAGAGAGAGAGAGAGAGAGAGAGCGTGAGTGAGTGAGCGAAGGAAGGTGAGGGACAAGATGGCTTTCGTTCTTAGGCTCTGCTGGTTTGAGAGCGCCTTGTAGTTAGGCTACTGGCTTTACCTGCAGGCTGCTCTATTGTTTAAACATGTGGTTGGTGTCCCAACAAAACTGAAAGCTGTATATACTTCAATTTCTACAAGAGGGAAACAGGAGAATGACCAAAGAGTTGTTTTTAAGTGTTCACTGTGTCGGATTTTTCAGTTAGTTATTTGAAATATGCAGTATATAACCCCTAAATAATTCCTGAAAATATGTGTAAAATTATCCTAGAAGGCCTATTCCAGGCAGACTCAAAGTAAATTGAAAGACGCTCTTGAACTGTCTGGAGTAGAGGCATGTTTATGGTCTCTTGAAAGGTAACACTCCTACAGTGCTACTGGCACTGAGTTATATGAGTTTGAACACACTGAAATAAAAGTTAATTTTTTTTTATGCAAAAATAAGCCTGCAGATGACCTGTAGTTGGGTCGTATTAGCTAGAAAATAGCCAGTGGCTGGCTTGCAAGTGTCTCAGGAGTGAGGGGAGGCAAGAGTGAGTGGGTTTCCGACGTGGACGCTTGTTGGCTGTTGCAGGATAGAAGCTCCTTTTGGGTCAAATGAGGTGTCAAACTGAAAGCTAAAACTGCAGTCACTATGATGTTGATGTAGCAGAAAATCAAAGGATAACCAGAATTATACGCCAAAATAGGAGGAATATTTGGACAGAAAATAGCAAGTTGATTAAAATTGACTAAATACAATTTTACATCCAGCTTAAATTCAAAGCCTTGTGTGCCAAGTGTTCAGTGTAATGATGTTTAATGTCCCAGACAACTTCTGCAATCTCTGCAACCGCCTTTTAAAAGACACATAAATGCTTTATATTTCATAAGTGGGGTATTTACTGATTTAAATTTTGTTACCTTTGGACAAAGCAATGCAGCTGTTTCTCCTTGTTTCCAGTCTCTATGTTGAGCTGCTAACCAGCTGCTGTAGTCTTATATTTAATGTTACTAATCATGATGATATGTGCTTTAGAAAGAAAAGACTTTCAAGAATGTAATGTAAATTACTTTAAGTCAACTGGGCGTTTAATTATAGGACTGTTACTAATATGAACCTGAGCTTGTCTGTGAGAGACAGAGACATGTGGAGGGACGTCCAATTGTCACCCGAAAGATAAAATAAAGTTATTAAAATGAATAAGGGTAAGAGTTCATATTGGAAAATATTAATATTAGAAAAATACTTATTTGTTATAATGTTTTAGTTTACCAAGAAGATTATAGTCAAGGGCAGAGATCATATTATTTGAATTCTAGGTTTGATATATAATGCTGTAGTCTAATCAAGAATTCCAGCTCTTAGTGTAACTGTAAATGGTATGCTAGATAAGTAATTTCCTATTCTTACCTGATAGAGAGACATCACATCTGACACCAGTGAGGCAGAGGTTCCGAACCTGGATGAAGGACAGGCTTACTGCTTCATGGTGGCAGCTTTCATTCCCTCAAGACCCAAAAAGACCCAGTTGGGAGCCCCGAGCGAACAGTTGTGTATACGTGGAGGCCATGGCGGTGTGACAGGTGCACACACTCTGTATACACTACACTATGCTTCACTACACTACACAGTGTATTCTAGGATCTCTACATCAATCCATCTGGAGAGTGACATCAACATCACATAAGGGCAGATATATCCTATTACGGAAGGCAATTATGGCCAAATATTATTATTGTTATTAATTTGAGTTTTTATGACAGGCAGAATTCTGAGAAAAAAGTCAGAACTCATTTTTTTTAAAAGGTCTGACTCAGAAATCTGACTTTTTTCTCAAATTCTGAGGAAAAAGTCATAAATGAAAAACATTTTTCCCAGTGGCCCTGGTCCTCTTCCACATACAACAGGTCAGAAATTGAAACTTCAGTGCTCGCTGTGATGAAAAAAATCTTTGTACGTTAGGTCTTGTGGTGGCTATGACTGGAAGGACTGAAGGTGGCTAGAGGGTTGGTGGCGTGATCCCCAGGGTTTCTGAGGGGACACCAGAATTTTTTTCCTGCAAATTGAAAATGGTCACTTTGGGGGCACAGCCAAGAGATTAGACATACCAAGGTCATGAGTCCTGCTTATGGCTTGTATGGATAAGAAGTCCTGTTGTCTGGTGTGGTTAGAAAAATGACCACAAAGCACGTCACCTGGAAAAGAGTTCTCTATGCTTCAAAGAGCTTTCTTGTAAACGGTTTGCTCACATTAAATGTGTCTCACCCAAACACAGTTAATCCTTAAAGCTTGTCTTACAAAAGAACTGGTGTGCTCAACTCAAAAGTCTTATGAGTGTAATGTGTGCCAACTCTTAAAAAAGGTATAATAACAAAGACATCATCACTCCCATGTATGTATGTTATAGTCTTTAATATTGCACAGCAACAGAAAGAAACAAATACATTTCAGTTTGAGGGTTTTTCATTGTAACGTGAGTTTTATATGCCACATTACAATGAAATCATAACCCAGAAAAAATGTTGAGGGATAGTATTCAGTAGACAGTCAATCACAAACTGTCAAATCACAAAAATGCCACTGTGTCTATTTTACTTGATTTATTTTTATTTGGCATTTTTGGCATTCTTAGTCTTCCATACTGGCAGTGCAAGTAATACAAACAACACAGGGGCCCACCAGGCACTCTACAGAGTCACTAATGGTTACAACTATACTATGTGTGTTTAAAGTTATAAGTAACGAGCCAGATTTATTTGTCTAACTGTTACTCTGAATGTCCCTCCAGACTTGAGTCTCGGTGCGTGGGTTGGTGCGATCTTCATCTTGCTAACAGTCCTCATCATCATCATTACGGTGACGGTCCTCTGCTGCAGACGCCGCCGAGAAAGAAACACCAGCTTCCAAACATCTCAATCATCAGCACCTATTTAGTGTATGTGTGTGTGCCTGTGTGTGTTGTGTGTCTTTCAAAGACGGAGCTGGCCTCCCTTCAGTTTTCTATCTCTGTTCCTAGGATAACTGTGCTTGCTATGCCCTTTGTTTAAAGTGTATTGCAGTTTTTGTTTTTTATTTCATGTTTTAATTGACATTAAGGATTAACTCTGCAGACTGCTGTCAACAGGTATTACTCTATGCATACCACCTAACATTTCTCCCATTTGAATGGCTTATGTGGATCCTCACTTATTAGCCCATCAAAAATCAAGCACAGTTTTGTTTTAGAATAACACATGCAAACCACAGTACTTCTTTCAATTGAGAGAATTTGGTCAAAAGCTAATTAAGAGGATTTTAAATGTGATTTGTCTACCCATTGTATGAGAGCAGACTTAATGTATTCCCTCACATTATTATGCCCAAAACTTACCTTGTCTTCTTTTACCCAGGATGTCAGTCTGGTTTTCTCTTAAATGTTTTTCATAACTTATTCTTTAAACTCAACTTCCCATTCAAGTTCTGTCAGGACCAAATAGAAATGACCCCTACGAGTACAATAAATGAAGCTCTTTAGTGGCATCAAGTGGCTGCTTGATAAAACTACAATCCATCTTCAACCGTACTTTTAACCTGTAACTATGTAGATTCGGATTCATAATTGTATTAATTTTGTGTGACAAGAGTACCTTTTGTTGATCGAAAGGAAGAAAAAGCAATAGAATAATAAAAATGGAAAGGTTCTCCTGTTTTTTTTCATCGGTTATATGTACATACATACATACATACATACATACATACAGTACATACACATATACATATATATACACACACACACATACTGTATATATACTCTTAAACACAAGTTTAGGAGTTTTGTTCTGTGACATAAAATATGTCAGTAAATGCTAGGGGTGGTTACTTATATGTGTCTGTATATGATGTAGTGTGTCCCTTCAGAGTTGCCATAAGGCTGGAATTGCTTACCAGCTCACCACTGTAGTCAGCGCTGTTTCCCACTGTTGCTCTGACGGCAGCATTCAACCATCTCACCCAGCATTCAGATCAACTAACTCTCACATCCCAGCATACATTTATGTACATCCCTGTGATGATTTTAGAAGTGTCTTTGTCTATGCACCACGTCTGTAACTTTGGTGGGTCCAGCCTCTGAAGTTGAAATGAAGATAGTTGGCTAGCTACTGTATACTGAGGAAGTTAAGAAAATATAAATAGCAACAGCACGGTTCAGAGAAAAAAAAAACATCAACAGCAGCCAGCAGAAGATGAGCAGCAGAGATGAAAAACAGTCATGACTAACAATCTGAAATGGTTTAATAAGAAAATAATAAATGCAACATAGAGACGTAACGTTACTGTAATAATCCAAAATCCAAGTGATAAATCCCATAGGCTTTTTGTTGAGAGAACCATGGTGATGCTAACCTCTGGTGAGTCTACAAAAACATGTCAACTGTTCATTGATGGGATACAAGATGGCTTGTGTTTCTCTGAACTTTGGCTTTCTTACAAAAAAAAGTCTTGCCTACGGCTCAAACTTTCTGTTGCTAATTAAATTAAGAACAGTCTAGTCAGCACTTGATGGAAAATGTGTGGGCATTACTGCTATTTTGTGGGATTTTCTGCCACAAAAAGCCTAAAAACAACACCATTGAGGAATATGTCAGCATTGTGCATGAATTGTTGGATCAGCATAAAGACAAACAGACCTTTGTTTTAACAACAGAAATACAACTTCCAAACCTGTCCACAGATCATAGCTCATTCTTCAAACCTGCTGTGTTTTGGTGTGTTTTGAGTCTGTTGCACACTGTTGTTCCCCTTTGGAAGTGGTCAATTGAAGACAAACCAGACCACATGCTGGAACTATAGATTACTTTTATTTTAATTTTTTTCCAACACAGAAGTTCACATTTAGACAGCAACACATACAACATCAGACATAAATGTATTATCATCACAAGAAACCATGGCAGAACACAGAATTGTTTTGAATATCATTTTCCCCAACCATGGCTTTTAAAGTGCATACATCTGTATCATAAAAAACACACATACTGCAAAAAATGAAAAGTTCCAGAAGCAAATTTATCTTCTCCATCTCTGAACAATATTACTGCTCTGACAGCTGCTTTCAGTAATGTTCTGATCATGTCCAGGTCTTGAACATTAAGAACAGATATATAAACAGCCTGTAAATAAATTATTACAAAATAAATAATACACAAATATGTTTAAATACCAGCTGTGTAAATAATAAAATTGCTTGCTAACCTTGTCATTTTTACAGTGCACAGAATGAGATGTTATTGTGCTACATGTGTCTGTACAGTGATACAGTTCCTACATTACTGTGTTCCTACATAATGTTGATTATGTATTCATTAGTATTGTACACAGAACAGCATTCTATCATGATTATTAGTGAGACATGTTGTAATAGTTGTAACAATGTCCTCCTCCTCACAGCAGCACTGCCAGCTAAACAAATTCCTCTTTATGGGTTTTCACACGTCCAGGACACGGAGTTGGTTATTGTAGGCAGTTAGTCAGGCAGTAGTTAGTTGAGTGGCAGCTTTTTTCCGTGTGCTTCTAACAAACTGAAAACTGTAATCATGTTCCACAATAGCTTTTCTTATTTTGTAGGGATTCATGTAACATGCAACCTGAATGTGCTTCATTTTTTCTAACATCTGAAGGTAAAACTATGTCATATAGAGTTGGGTGATGTATGCTGTCAATTTGTTTAATGTCAGTGCTGTTGTTGTATTGTAAATACAATAGGAGTCATTCCATATAATATAAGATTTTGTGGTAAATTCTGCAAATCACTGAGTCACTGGGACTGCTTTATCTCATTTGACTTTTATATGACGTTTGCATCATTGTATAGATTTGTTTTCATCTGCTGGGTGTAAAGTCAAGAAACGTCGGCCCCAAAAATCGGGATTGGATATTTTATCTATTAACAATTTCTCAATGGATTTTCCAGTAAATGAAATATATCACAGTATCTACATATGTCTTGCCATAAAGTTACATGTATTGTGATGCATAATTTATTAATGTATTATGTGATGTATTGTGTATTGCTTACAGTTAAATCTGTGTCAAGCATCTATGTTACCTGTACATTAGGAGAGACATATTCGATCCATTCAACAATAAGTAACATTGAACTGACTGAAAACCAGCTCACATGGATATGTTCATATGAAATGTGTATGTTAGTTATGTTGACTGATAAATCAGACTGTTACAAACTCATTTCATCTTTCTCTCTGTGCTGGCTTCAGTGATCTGACTCACCGAGGCCTTTTTTTTAATGTCTTGGTTATATAATGAGTACATGAATCTGCATTCTGTCTTGACGGCACAAATTTACAAATTGTCAAAATCACAGAATGTTTGATTACACAGGATTCACAGTGTTGTCATGCAATCATGGCAAAGTAGTAATGAGGTAGGCGTCAACTGAAACTTAATATTAACTGAAATGTTCCTTTAGTGCCTGCTAAGTCTGTTCCAGTGTGAGGGTAAACTGTCATCTAGGACAAGTGACTGTAAGCAAAGATGGATGATGCATCTCCACAACCTCCCACTGTACAGAAATAAAGGCAAAATATCTATGATGCAGGAGATTCTGGTGACAACATTTGGTGCCAGAGTCTGTGTAGTGGAACAGTGACAGCCCCTTTTTATAGCATCAAATAACTCATTCAAACCAAACTTGATCCAAAAATGATCACTTCGGATCACATCAGTGTGATAAAATTCGATCCAAAATGACAGAGACCATCTTTGGAAAAACATTAGTTATCAAGGTTTTGTCACATCTGCTAATATGGAGGGGGAGGGGGTTATGACCAATACTGCAGCCAGCCACCAGGGGGCGATTGAGATGCTTTGGCCTCACTCTTGGGCAACTGTCACATGCTCATCTTCACATACAGTCATTGTGTGTGCACTAGAAACACCAGTATTCTATCGTACATTGGATCTGATAATAATTGGCTCTGACAATTCTATATATGTATATGTCATTGTATTTGTAAACTGCTTAATATAATTGTTACAACGTAAATCCAATGTGCACTGCACCGTTCATCAGACCAGTAGATTAAATGTGTTACTGCTACACAGTAACTGTTGACTGTTTCTTACAGCGAGCAAAAACAGTGCATCAACATTTAAACTGCAGCACTTGATCAGAGTGTTTGCATTACTTTAAAGCAGCTATAGTCAATAACATGTATGAACAATGTATGAAATTACATTGTGAAATGGTGACATTTAGTGATGAACCTACAGAGGATCATCAACTGAATATGTAGGGGCCCTTTGTACTTTCAACTTGTTTTCTGTGGTCCCCAAGCGGCCAACAAACAGTTATTGCAGGCTTAAAAGAGTCATGAGAAATGTTTGACTTCATGCAGTTTTATCTGACACCATTAAACCAGCAGGACTAAGTAGTCTCCTCACCCAACCCATAGCCATGCACAGAGTTTGGACATTGCAGTCTTCAGAGGCAGCCAAAACTAAGCAGATGGTGGTAGAGCAGTTAGGACTACATTTACCAAAAAGCCAATTTCTATCTGTACTCAATCCCCCCTCTCTGATGTCTTTGGTTTGACGAGGGTCAACATGTTATCAGACCTACCATAAGATACCTGCCCTATGAAACTCTGAAAACGGTTGGCTAATTTCTGGACTTTTTGTGCTGTTAAGCCATTAAGTGCTGCCAGACCCTACGTGATCCCCCATTCTGTGTCCCAATTCCATTATAAATACTAACGCTAGCATTCTATGAAGTGAGATTAATGGGTTAGCGAGGTATGTTGAGCCTAAAGCTAGAGTTTTTCATGAACCTAGTTCTCTTTTAACACCCTTGTTAATTTATGCTGCAAGACCATATTCTGAGTTTTGGCTAAAAATCTTCTAAAACGCGCTTTCGACGAATCAGTTCTTTTGAAAATAGTGTGACTCTAAAATCAATAGTCATGAGAGATAAATATTCTTAGCTGAGGGAATACAATATATATGCAAAGTTTATCAGCTGCAATGTTACAGTCATACCACCACACAAAGCAGTGCAATTTCACTAGACTTACTTACTGCCTGTATGTATTAGATTCCCTTTTTTTGCCACAAGAACAGTTATCAGTTACCACGATACGTTACTCTAACCCTGACTTGTGTTTTTAGTGTGGTCACAAGTTCCTCTGTTTTTATCTTTTAATGTCTTAGTGATCAGTGGTTTAGAATGTTTTCAGCGTTGTGTTGATGGACACTCTTACCCCACAGCAAGGCATAATAGCTTTTCACAGATGTAAATCAGTGAAGAAAAAGCAGACGGTGTTGTGAAGACTCCAGTGGCAGCTCAGAATACAGATAAATTAAAAGTCTTTGGAAATAAATGTTTTGCTTACTGTGTTTATTTCTTTTTTGAAATTGGCAGTAGTCTTTCAAAGTTGCCGCCTCGAATCTGTCTGCACATACTTTAACACCTATCCTTTCATGTTAATACCAAAATCAATGTCTTGTATACTAACAATCAAAAGTATAGCACAGTAACATTAGTGTTTAGTTTTATTATTTAACACGAGAAGCGTTTTGTATGGAACTAGGACACAGATGTGGTGAAATGCATGTCTAAATGATGATCCATCCCTTTAATGCTACTGATTAGAATGTTCAAGTATGAGGTTCAATGGCTAAAATGCTTCAAACAGTAACTTAACACCTGACTCCCAGTCGATTAACTTGTCACCTTACGGCAGTGCAGGTGTACTCCAGGATACTGTTACACCACTGTTTGGGGTGGTCACAGGTGCAACAAAGCTCTTAAACACACAGCAGTGCTGTGGTTAGAGGTGAAACAGGGTTTAAATTCTACACCAGAGATGGCAGTGAAACACTGCTTTTCAGCCTGTTGTCAGGGTACGCTTTAAGAAGCACCTTGAAGTAATGGATAATTGAAAAAACTAGGCCTATTACCATGGTGAAGGTATTGATATGCACTCACTGTAAAACCCGACCAAACTCTCTCCACAGCTTTCAATCAATTTAGACCTAAAACTACAAATTGACTAGATTAATTGAAAACCACAATAGTAGAGTATATAATATATATATACATGTAATCTACGTGACGAAGTCCACTTACACATGCTCCAACACTAAGATCAAATAAAAAGAGGGGAGATTATTTTCATGATAGACCAATCAGTCCTGTCAAAACCTCTCAGAGAAGAGGACACAGGAGTGTGTTGGCAGCTGATATTGTGAATAAAGAATAGATAATATCAACCTTATGGTTGACTGACAAGCATCATCCGTTGTAAAAACATCAGGGAATAATTTCTTTCATATGAGATGTCCTTCACAGAATGTTGTTCATTTTCATAACCTTGTCTTCAACCCTGATTCTATAAATCACTGAGTCAGCTGATCCCATGGTACCAAGTAGTTTTTACATCTTGCCTACTTCTGAGACTTAAATTGTTCCCCTCAAAAACTCCAAACATAAACGTCTGAAACTAGAATTATTGTCATAGATAAAAGCAGAACGATCTCTCTCTCCTGTCGATTTAATCATCCCTCCTTCATTCCATCCACCTTTGTCTCCATTTCATTGCCCGTCCTCTTACTTCTGTTTTCATCCTCCTCTTCTCTTGAGTTGATGTTGTCGTAGGAATCCTGCTGATATGGAGCCCCCACATGAGTGTTGGTGAGGGGTCACTTCAGGTCGACGCCCTGTGTCTGGGACTGAGCCTTCTCCTTGGCCTAAAACAAAGGTAAGCATGAGGATAAATGTGACTCAAAGCCATTAAAAAGGAAACATATGGATTCACACTATGACATGTGACATATAAAGGAGCCAAGCTGTTTGCTCATCTAAAAAATATAACTAAAACAAGGTCAATGACAGCATGTCCAAGTACACCTTTATAATACATCAAGTAAGAGATAATGCCCGATGAGACAACTGTTGGGTGTGTCAGATGGTTCTGGCCTCAAAGTTGTCCATTAATTCCTAATTATGGTAACCTTGAAGGGCTTTATCCTGCTAATAACATGGTTACTTGCCAAAGAAAGTAACCATGTTAAGTAACCCGTAGGGATCGGAGGACACCTGAGGGTGAGAGGACTAATACCTGGAACAATCATTACAATCCCATAAGGTTCTTATGCAATGGAAACGTTCACTACTCCAGCAAACAGGAGGAACCTAAGATGTTATGAGAATTTTGTAGTACATGTAGAGGAATGTGAATTGATGTTACACAACCCTCTTGATAGAGACTGTTAAATGTGAACTGTGACCTGTAACTTGTGACCCTTTGTATTGTTTTAAGACACATGTAAGGTATTGAGTAAATCACTCAAGGTACTGAATGTATATTCAATACCATCACTTCCTTCTGTGTGAGTGATTACTTTAGACACAGAAGGGCAGGGTGAGAACACACCCACAGAGACAGATAAATGCCATGTGTTTCTTCTCAGACATTGAGTCTTCACTTTGTAACAGACCTGTGTGTTGCTTTGTGAATGCTCCTCTTGTACAAGATATAAACCCTTGTTTGAATTTTGAGCTGACTCCGATCTCCTTCCTCCAGTTCTAAATTAACGCAGAATTATTTTAACAAAACTTTGGCGCCCAATGTGGGGCCCCAATATCTGTCTCTCTCCACACCAAAGGACCTGAAGACCTTGCAAGGCAGAGTTAAAAAACTCTTGAAAAGACCTCCAACGCAGGGCTCTTAAAGCCTCGTTTGGTAAGAGAGGCCAGGTCCCCTGGAGAGTGGGACAGTGACGGGGCTAACCAGAGGGGAGACGGACCAGCCAGGTAAACATTGAGTCAGGGGCTCAATTCTTCAAAAAGGTTAAGAATTCATTTCTTCATTTCTTGGGAGATCAGGGATCTCTTATAATTTGGATATAAATTTTACAAAATCTAGTCAGGGACTAGGGAGAGCAGGTATCTCTTAATTGGATAAATGAATAAATAAAACATTTTACAAAATCAAGTCAGGGACTTGGGAGAGCAGGTATCTCTTAATTGGAAAAAGCAAGTCAGGGACTTGGGAGAACAAATTATCTCTTAGAAAACTGTCTTTGGAAGGACAAAGTTTAAATTAATCCCTTAGGCCTGAGTAAACAAAAAGACGTCAGGGTTAGAGTCCCTATAGAAGTGAGGGTTAGAGTCCCCACAGGAAGGAAAAGAAATGAAAAGCCCGGTAGAAGAAAAAAAAACAACGTTAAAAAGGGGATCAAAATGGGAAATAGTAATAGTTGTTGTAATGTTGTTGTGAACCTGACGAGGTTCAAAATGAAGGAGATGTAAAACGAATGGGCAAAAAGGCACAGGATAATGTAAAATATATAAAAAGAGAAAAAGAAAAAGGAAAAGGAAAAAGATTTAGGAGGTAATAAACTTTATCCTGTTTTGTACTCCAACCGAGATAAACAGGAAGATGACGATTATGTGCCTCTGGGTCTCAATCCTAATCCTCCGCCGTACCTCAACCCTCAACTACCACCACCTCCTGCCGCAACTGCAGCTCCAATTCCTCCCTCTCTCTCTCTCTCTCTGCACCGACTCTCTCCGCTCCTACACCGACAGAAAGGGCCTTTGGAAGTCCAAAGGCAACAAGGTCTGGTAAGTGGTATGATGTTTATGATCCTATCCCCATGCCTACACTCTCTCCTCCTAAGGAGTCAGTGAGTTTAAATGATGACATAGAAGAATCGTATCCAATGATAGAAATGCCTAATCCGAGAGCTGGGGATGGGCAAGATGTAACAATTAGAGTGTATAGAGCATGGACAGAGGTTGACGTGAAAGACGCAGCATGTGGCGCTCGCACCGAAGGGAAAACACAGCAGAGTTTAGGGAGCAATTTGAAAGATTGTGTGAAAGTTTCCAGCTGAGGCAGAAAGAATATTAAGGTATATGATAAAGCAAGATGAAGGTGTGTTGATCTGCCTAGAGAGACTGAAAATAGTGTTTGCAGCAAATAGTGGTATGCAACAGGATAATGCTGACAACGGTCTCTACAATATGCAGTTAAAAAATGCATTCCTGAATGGAATGAAGCCAGAGATCATACAGTTTGTAAAGAAGCACCTAATAGGTGTTGGAACTGCTGGGATACAAGCTACGACTGACCATGCAGTACATGCAGAATATGTACTGAGAGAAAAAAGAGCCAAGACTGATGTGTATTTCCGAGGCAATGTTAGTCGTGGAGGCTGGAGAGGGAGTACCAGAGGAGCAGGACGAGGAGGACGAGGAGGACGGAGATTTGGAGAAGATGAGAACTGCTACAATTGTGGTAAATTTGGACATTGGGCTCGAGAATGTAGAGTTCCAAAGGGCAGAGGTCGAGGAGGTTGGCGGGGAAGAGGAGGAGGAGGGACACCCAGACGAGTTGATGATTCATCGGCATGACTGTCAATAAATCAGGTCATGCACTGACACACACAGACACAAACAGGTATTTGGCAGAGCCTTGAAGGAAAACCTATTTTACCAAAACATTTATTTAGATTTTCTGTAATTTTGAGTCATGGGAGTACCCATGTCTCAACAGGAGGGATGGTATCCATAATAGAGAACATATTTACTATATATGGATTTCAAAACTTTGAAAAAAATGTTGTGCTTATGATTAATAAGTTCTAAGCACAATGCTCAAGGTCGATTACGTCTAAAACCAGGTAAATTCCCAGAAGCATTCACCATGCCGGAATTAAAACTATGTGTAATAACTGTTTTATGTATGACCACGATTGCATTCCTTATTGTAAGTATCAAGAGAGATTTTTGAAAACATAAGATACAACTTAGCAACTGGAGATATACTAGTTTGTTCAGGTCATTCAAGACTTGCCTCACTTATTAGCCAGAAAGCTAACATTAACTAACTACATGAATAAGTAGATAACAACAGTTGAAAAACAGTAAATATATTCCGACAGTATGTTTAATAACAAGACTAGCCAGCTAGCCAGCCATGTGATTGTCCCTGAATCAATATCAAGATTTTCATGAACAAATGATAGTCCATGTTGACAGCCTGAAGAAGCGAAAGAAGTGAGTTGAATAACGAATGGGATTTGAGATGATTGCTTGTGTTCAGAAGCATAGGTGGTTTTACCATAAGACATAGGTAGGCAATTGTTTGGGCCTCCTCCACTAGGGGCCTTGGGCCTCATGGATTTTTATTTTTATTCTCTCTATTGGAATAGAATGTGGAGCTGCAACAAGTTGAGAGGGGAACAGTCAGTAATGACAGAAAGGCCCAGAACAGGGGGAAGAATCAGAGAGAGAGCTGCTGAAAGTGTGTTGGTGGCTGAAAACATGTGTGAAGGGAAAGCTCAACAGAATAAATCTAACAAAAGGAAAAGCAGTACTGACAAAGAGTAGAGCAGTTCTAAGGCTAAGAAAACGCTGGAGGATTTGTCAGACAATGATGAGGAATTTGAGTTGACACCTTCACAAGAGGATGACTCTTTATACTCGAGAAAATTTAAAAAATGATTTAGTAAAAACTAAAGGTCAAAGGGCCGTTAAACCAGAGCAGTTTTCCCCTGAATTGAAAGGTGTTGTCAGGTCTGTGACACAGCTGAGGAAGGACTCGGATTCTTTTAGTGAACAAGAGATTTATCGGCTCAAGAAAATAGTGACAAAGGTCAGAGCTCAGCTAATTGAAGATGATGATTGAATCAAAAAAGCTTCTCCACACAGTTTTTTCTTTTCCATGAGTGATTTAAGAATATATTTTTTCAATATCAGTGAAGCAATAAGTGATGTGAAAAGAGCTTCTCTTTTCAAACTGATGGAAATCTTCAAACTTGTTATAATATCTTTCCTATCCTAATTATATTGAAGATCCCATTAATCCTAAAGATGTCCCAAAATAAATACAATGATGCTGTCCTATCATCAATATAGAACTACAACATACAACATTTAGGGCTCTATCTTACGCTTGGTGCAAAGCAGCGCACAGCGCAACGCAAGTGTCATGCTAGTTTCAGACTGATGCAGTTCTCATTTTCGTGCCATGTTGTGTAAATAGCAAATGTACCTGTGCCCACCTGTGCTCCCCTGGGTATGTTGGTCTTAAAGTGAGGTGTTGTCAGGCACACCGATGGAGGATTGCTATCTCGAGGCAGCAGAAAGTGGCAGCGTCATAGAGCAACAAAAATCTGGTCTGAAGTCAAACCGCAGTCTGTTTCCTGCTGTTTAAAGGACGCATTAGATGCTCCTACACAGGCGGATTCACACCGTTCATACACTGTGATTTTATGAATAGAGAGGCTGCTGTCACTTATTTTAAACTCACTGTTACAGATATTAATTAACAAAACTAAAAGCTGTAGTTATAAACTCTCCAAAGGAAACCAGTCAGGACTTCTAAACAATTAATGTTCATCAGCTGTTCCTTGTGCACAAATGTGCATGTTAATGTAGAGATAGACATGATTTCTGCTGGCTCTACAGGATCTGAAGAACTAGAGGCCAGTCTCGCTGCTGTGTGGGGACTATAAGATCCTCTCTAAAGCTCTGGCTTCCAGACTGAGAGAGGTGATGAATGAGGTCATTCATTTTGACCAGACCTACTGTGTGCCTGGCAGGTTAATATGTTATAATATCGCTTTTATTCAACATGTTTTGGACGTCTCTGGCTCATTGGGTGTAGATGCTGATTTCCATAGACCAGGAAAATGCATTTGACCGAGTTGAATGTCATTATCTATGGCAGGGCACGCTTTTGGGTTCAGCCCTATTTCATTGCCAAGATCCAGGTACTGTACCATGATATAGCGAGTATACTCAAAGGCTTGGCTGCACCTTTTGTTGTCCAGAGGGGAGTACGGGAGCTGGGATGTTGTATTCCCTCGCCATTGAGCCGCTGCTCCACAAACTCAGGAAATAGCAGTCAGGTGTCTTGTTTCCAGGTTGCACGTCAGCTGTTAAATTACCAGCATATGCAGATGATATTGTGATAATACTCAATAAACAGTGAGATATTAATATTTTGGAAGAAAATGTTGGTCTTTTCAACAAAATCTCCTCTGCTAAAGTAAACTGGAAAAAGACTAAAGCTGTGTTGGTTGGGAGAAAGTCTTTAAATAACTTCTTCCTCTACTTCTATAAGGATGGCTCATTTGGAAGAAAAGGGGGATGAAGTACTTGGGAGTGTTCTCGGGTGAAGGATCTGTGTTAGAAAAGAACTGGGAGAACATCATAGAGGAAAAAGAGGGCAGGCTTAAAAAGGGTGAAGTGACTTTTTCCAAACATGTCATATAGAGGGTTCACACTGGTCATTAATGATCTTGAGTTCTCTTCTTTATGGCACAGACTGGCTTGTGTGGATACCCCCTCAAAGTTGCTTTCCAGAATTCAAGCTGTTTGGGATACACTGCACTGGATTCCTCAGGCCGTTCTGCTTCTTTGAAAGGAAAAAGGAGGACAAGGACTAATACCTTTGCCTAGTAGAGGTGCTGCTTTCTGCCTCTGTTTTATTCAGAGACTACTTTGAAGTTTTGGTCTGGGACTGCAGGACTCACTGATCCTCATGGACTTACAAACTTTGAAGCTTCAGACTTTGCCACCTTTCTTCTGTGGAGTCCTCACAGTGTGGAAAACTTCAGCATGTGCAGTTCAGAACTGAGCAAAGTGACTCCTTCTACTGGTTGTTGAGGTGGTGCATGGAGGACGTTTCGACAACCCCTGCTGAGCAGGATCAACAGTGATAGAAATGTTCTGCAGATCAGGGATTCTAACCCTTGGGTCTGTAATGGACATTGCTGGACTAGCAGAGAGCCTGGGAGTAAGATCTGTGAGGATCATCAGCAAGCTGCTTGGACCCTGGAAACACTGTCTGACTGGACACGAGTGTCTCCTGTTTAAGGACTATTGTAACGGTGTGACTGTGCCTAATGCAGATTATCCTTTTCCTTGTTTAGGTGTTCGGCCCAGGTTTGATAACTGTGCTGGCTCTTTTCTGGATGAGAGAAGTTGTATTTTGATGATCTTTGAAGAGGTAAGGGGTAAAGCTCTGTACAGACTGATGGTTACGTGTCTGAACATAAAACAAACTACAACTTTGGCGAGGTCACCTGCACCTGGGAGGTGATGTCAGACCTGCCTGGAGGGGTTTATATAAGCCCCTGTTAACAAATAAAGTAACTGATTTCAGTGGAGGCTCTTAGACGGTGCAGTCAATGCCTTTCTGTCTGTTACTAATAACAGTGTGAGTGATAATGGTCCTTTTTCTTGCCTGACAAAGAAACTGGGATCCACTGTTATTCAGTGTGTGCGCCTGCTGCCATTGTTCATGTTGTTGGAGAGGTTACTCAGAAAAATTGTGTTGGAGATTTTCTCCAAACAAACGTTCTTTCTTGGTTTTAAATAAAGAAAGTCAGCCAAACACAAATGTCAACTTATTAACTTCATGTTGGGACAAGCAAAGATGTGAGATGGAAGAGGAAAATTGATGACTCATTAGACATTGATCCGACACTATTGTTCAGTAGGATGGTCAAAGCCAGATTAATGATTGATTTTAATTATAATAAAGAAATTAAGGATGTAGATCAGTTCAGCATGATGCGAGTACATGGTGATGTGTTGTGCTGTGTGAAAGAAAACCAGCAGCATGATATTTCTTTGTTAATAGCTTGTTGAAAAAATGACAGAATAAGTATATAAATATAAACATATATATATGCTTTGAGGAGATTACATGATCATAATAGCAAATATCGTAATAGCCTTAAAATATTGTAATATTATTTTAAGGCCATATAGCTCAGCCTATCTTCAAGGGTGCAAAAATGAATTGGGAAGAAAAACAAACTAATTGAAACCTGAGCCAAAAGTAATCCAAGCATAGTCAAACCCAATCCAATTGTGGACTTCAACAGAAACTACATGGGACAACTACCCTACCCCTACCCTCTAATATTGGACGAACTTGGTCCAGGGTCTTGGATACAAAGAACAGAGTGGCTCATTAAGACCTGTAATCAAAAGAATATTAACTAGTCACGTGTGTGGTTTCAAACTTACCCTAAGCGAGGGTCGAGGAGGCCTTACTGGTCTGACTGGTTGTACTGGCTCTGCGACTGGGTTCGCCTGCCTTATGCCCAGAGGCTCTAGGTCATCAGCTACATCAGGACAACCGATATATCCTCCAGCCCCAAAAACTGAGCCCAGATCACCCTCTAACAAGTTGTGACTGGTTGGAGCATTGGATGTAGTGAAATCCTTGTTAGCAGACATGTTGAGGGTATCAGCAGTATTGGTGTTTGATTTGTTGCAGATACTGGAATTACTGAGTTCGAGTCCCAGCAAGTCCTCTGATGCCACATCGCTGTCTGAGCTGTTATTGGATGAACTGACATTGGGCTCTGGTTCCACAATGCATTGGTTATTGTTCGCTTCTGGGAAAACTTCCTTACTCAACATGTCCAGTACCTCCTGGTTGTCATGGCTACCTAAGTCTAGCAATTCCTGATTTTCATTGCTACCAAGATCCAGGAGTTCCAGGTTGTCATGGCAACCTGAAACAAGCACGTCCTGATTTTCTTTGCTACCAAAATCCAGCAATTCTTGGTTGCCATGGTTATCTAAATCCAGCACTTCCTGATTTTCAGGTAGGGAGAAATCCAGCAGTTCCCGATTGCCATGGCTACAAGGTTCCAGCACTTCTTGGTTATCATAGTTACAAGGTTCAAGTAGTTCCTCAACGGAGATATTGCGATAGGGTTCCACCACTTCCTGGTTGTCATGACTGCAGAGATCCAGGGGCTCCTGGTTTTCATTGCTAATTAACTCCCTGTTGTCAAGGCCAGAAGGTTCCAGCACTTCTTGGTTTCCATTGTTACACAAATCCAGCAGTTCCTGGTTAATGTGGCTACAATGTTCAAGCACTTCTTGGTTTTCATGGGCATGAGGTTCCAGCGCTTCCTGGTTGCTATAGTTAGAGGGTTCCACTTGCTTGTTGTTGTCATATGTGCAAAGGTCCATTGCCTCCTGGTTATCATGGCCACAATGGTCCAGTACCTCCTGGTTCTCTTCCTCAGGGCTGAGTTTAAAGCCATAAGGATCAGAGTCACGTGGCATTTGCGAGGAAGAGATGTCAAACCCATAGTGATCAAAGTCCAACTGGTCTGGTTGAGAAGAGGTGGGCTCATGGTCAAGGGTCAGCTCATTTTCAGCAGGTTCTGGGCTTAGTTCAGCTTCATCAGGGTCTAAGAGGGTGTGACTAGAATGTTCTGGACTGAGTTTAAACCCATATGGGTCAAAGGAAGACTGACTGGTTGGTTCATAGCTCAGTTCAAAGCTCAGCTCTCTGTTCTCATCTGAGTCAGGCTGGTTACTGAGGTTTTGGTAGTCTAGAGAGTTTTGGGGAGTTGCAGGGTTTACGGGTTCCTCTTCAATGTTTCTAACCCATTCTTCCCCCTGACTGGAGGTAACATCACGTAACAGGGTTTGCTCTACTTTGCCTGTCCAGTCTGGTTCCACAAGGACTTGTTCGCCAAGAACAGGAGCAGCCTGAGCTGAACCAGCACTCAGACCTAGGAAAAGAAACAACAAGGGGTCAAGGCAAGAAGTATAAACCATCATGGGCAAGATTTTTTAGGCAGCCCAAAAGGCAACAAAGTTACATTTATTTTAGATTTAATAAAATTACATTCATGTTAATCTTCCATGCTAAACAATTTGAAACACCACAGCCATATGTTTTAAGGCCTAAAAAGAGGATGCTGTCAATGTCCAAAAATATAGAAAAAAATATAGAAAACTACACATAGAAGAATATATGATTCAGAAAACAAATCATTGGACAAATAGTCTTGCTACTAATTTAGAAAGTCATTGAAACCAACATATAACACAATTGAGACCATTGTATTCAGAGTATTAAATTCAATCTAATACATCTGTTTTGCAGTAATTCACATTTGTATGGCATAAAGGCTTTTTTCAATGACAAGTACTGCAAGCAGATATACAGTATGCACTCTGTTGTATGTATGTATGTATGTATGTACATAACATGCTCTACAATGCATCCTTAAGGTGTTGTCAGACTGAACACAAAGCGCATTTTTAGTTAGATCTAGGTCTATAGAGAGACTTGAGTGGAAGTGAACAAACAAAGCTCTACAGGGTGGCACAAAATGAGGCAAAGATGTGCCTGCACAAGGTGGAAATGTTTAAATTGATTGATTTTTTTTTTTTTTTACATACAATGAAAAAAAAGTAAAATGTAACTGAAATTAGTGTAAAACTGCAGAAATTGGTAAAGTATTTGAGTATGAACTACCTTGTTCCAGTCCTTCCGTTGCCTCCATGTTAACCTCTCCAGCTAGAGATCCCAGACTGTGTTCTTCTATGTCAGAGGGAGGGGAGACAGCACCAAGGTCCAGCTCATACCCATTAGGATCTGATTCTATAGAATACTGACCCTGGGACCTCCAGCCCCGAATGGGCTCTGGCCCCAACTCCTCTGATGAGCTCTGAATGGGTTTAAATCCACAACAATCATCAGCCACAGCAATGGCATCAAGGTCCTCACGACTATAGCTGATCTCTATGTCACTGTCTTCGTCTGGGAATTCAGACTCAAAGCACTGAGTTCCTGTTGAGGCTTTGTTTTCAGCACAGGACAGACTGGTGTCTGCCTCATCACCAACATTTCCTGCCCCGCCATTAGAGCCGACGTTCACCTCAGGGAACAAAATATCTGCTGCAAAGGGGTCACTGCCTTTGAAAGGGTCTGAAGCGAATCCATCTGGCAAACAGATTATTTAAAAAACTGTATATAATTCATGTATAATTCTTTTAACATTTTAGATCATTTTGAAAACATAAAGATCATAAAGATAAAAGTTTAAATCAAGAAACATGACACAAGTACTTTCTAACAATCTAGTAAGAGAGCAGCAGATAGAAAGATTGTATGTAAAAGCAATGGGCCAAGAATTATTACAAGTAATAATACTGCATTTAGTAGTGTATTATTTCTTACCTGATGTGTCAGTTTTAGGGAACAGGTCTTCATTGAAGAGGTCATCTACAAGTCAAGTGAGAAAGAAATTCAGAAATGACTATATACAACCAATAACACGTTAGGAAAGAAAAACTTGAGTCACAGCATAAATCCAGTACAAGTCACATCCATCATTCACTTTTGAACATAATTCATGAAGAAACCGAAAATGGTTAAACATTTTAAAACATTCAATTGGGTGAAGGGGGCAAATTTGTATAACGGTATCCTGGCTGAATAATCAGTAAAAACTGCACAATAAGACCAAGTGTAGGAATTAAAATTCCCATAAAGTCAAAATCAATCTTTAAGTGTTTTTATCACATATGTCTTTCTCTAAATCTCACATATACAGCAGTATTAGGCCTAACAATGGCAAGACAGTTACACCAACTAGCCACATCATTAAAACCACTGACAGGTGATATGAATAACAATGATCATCCTGTTACAATGCAATGTTCTCCTGGGAAACCTTGGGTACTGGCATTCATGTGGATACCATTTGACACATACCAGCCCAAATTGCTCCTGATGCGAAGTTGGCACCTTGCGAGGCAGCCTCTGCCATCAGAGGGCCCTGCGATGAGCTGGCGACTCATCCAGGGGTGTACCCTGGCCTTCGTCCTCTGAGAACTGGATTTGGCCCCAGTAGCCCCACAACCCCCCAAAAGGGGGACAAAGCGGCAACACCCCGCAACCCCAATAGGGATCAAGCGGACAAGACAATGAGAGATGAGACATACCACCCATCCAAACACCAATGTGGACCAAGTACACCCCCTTATGGCAACGGCACTCCCTGATGCCAGCGCCCTGACGCACCACAAAAACTGCTCAGGAACAGCTTGAGGTAAAAGAGCCTAAGGCAAACTGGGCTTCCAAATTTCCTAGATCCCAATCCGATCAAGCGTTTGTGGGATGTGCTCGAACAAGTCCGATTTATGGAGGGCCAACCCCCCAACATACAGGATCCAAAGGATCCACCACAAAAGTCCCAGTGCCAGACATCGCAGGATACCCCCAGAGGTCTTGGGACCATGCCTTAACAGATCATAGCTGTTTTGGCTGCACAAGCGGAACATGCACAATATTAAGTTGGTGGTTTTAATGTTGTGGCAGATCTCTGTATTTTGAAGGTATTCTTAATAATATTTAAGTGTTTGTAATTTCCATGAAAATGAGTGTTTATAATGCTGTCCTGGATGTTTAAAAAGAAGGATGCTGTCAGAGTGTTTCTGGGTACCGGGCCTTTACATGTTGCTAAAGCAACTGCAAAAGGCTGCTAACAAACAGCCTCTGTATGAACACCTCCAGACTGGAATATTCGTGAGTCCCTCCCTAGCTGCACATTTTTACAAAAAATATGTAACTTGCCAAAGCAAATAGCAGCCTACTAGCCATTTTCTGTGAACTTTAATATCTATTAACGTAGTGAGTGTGGTAACAAGATATTCAGAGGCAGGGTTGAGTTATAATCTGAGCTTTGTGGGGGTCTGTAAGATAAGTAACCCTCACCAACGTTAGGATAAAAGTAGATACATAAGATAATAGTGCATACAAGACATAGACATTAACTATGAAAATATAGGCCTATACCGACATCATGAGAACAAACTGATTCTGTTTTTACACAAAGAAAAAATGTGTATAACGCTTGCCGAAGGAACAAGTACACCCAAATAGTCAAGAATGTGTTGTAGACAGTGTTTTACAACTTGTATACAGTTTCTCCTATTGCAAAAAGTTTCAAAATTGAGCGTTTTTTTAAGGGAGTCTTGCAACTTTCTCCGTTTTCCTTTCTCCAAAGAAGTAACAGGCTTTTACAGCGATGATAAGTGGAGAAACTGACACTTTTTAAGAAACATCTTAATGTTGACATTATTAGTGACATTCATCACTTAATTATGTGGTCCATATCCATGACTTTCACATACACACAGCAGCCCACTTCTTGCAAGAATTGTGTAAAGTAGATCATTATTATTTTTTAAAATTCATTATCATTATTTAATTCAAATAAGAAAATGTATGTGCAGACCCTAGAGAGAGAAAATTACAGTAACGTGGTCATTGACACTGTCACTGTGAGAGAATATGGTGCGTAGTTCCTCTTTTTACCTACAGTATTTATAACATTAATGTAAAAATTACCCATTACATTGAAAAACTCATCATTTGTTATTAACATAATGTTTTTTGGTAATTTACTTGAGACTAGAGACCCCCACAGATCTGTGATTTCACTCCTGGGAGCTCATACCCTACCTTATGGCAGCTCAGCTCCCATTGGCTTCCACGTAACTCGAACCCTGGTTAGAGGCTATACTGCTCTTTCTTTTTCTGGCAAGGTCCCCCTTGTACTACCCAGTCAGACAGGTAGTCGGTTGTTACATCCAAGCTTGGTTATAGCCATGTTGCAGATAGACCTCAAGTATTATCTAATTTTTTTTGAGTTGGGTCTATTAACTTGACAAAGTTACCTTTTTGATATACTGTAAAATGTTTTGTAACCAGGCTCTACTGGAAGGTTTCATAGCAATAAAATCAATGGTTCTAATGTTAGTGGAGACTCATCTCAAGTAGGGAGTAGGGAGGTGGCTGTCCTCTTCTGTTGTTTGCCAATTGGGACTCTCAACCTAAATCTCTCTGTTTAAGTCCATCCAAGCTCATATTTGGCCTTTGAGATTACTACAGAAGTGGTCAACAGAGAAGACTGTACATTCAAAATCTCCAGGGGATGTTTTATGTCTCCTCTTCTTGAGCCGGGTTACACCCAGCATGTGAAGTGGCAAGTTAAAACTTGGCTTTGGCAGTGCAGACCAATCAAGAAGACCAAGTGACCCTGACTCCAGGGACATGTGACGAGTTGGGGCCTGGACTTACCAGTCCATACAGTGTTGGGAAGGTGAATAATGTACTTTGTACTCTCAAACAACAATAACAACAATGCATTAAAGACGTACTGTATACATTTTATGAAACTGCAGTGTGCTGCACAGTCCCTTGAGCACTGGAGGGAGACAAATTGGATTCTATTCATTTAACCCCAGATATTGCTTGATATATAATTGCCAGTCTGTATAATACTGATTAGCCAGCAAACCCTGTTAATTTTCAAGATAGCCAAAGGCAGAATGTAAGCAGTTTGGTTCATGCCTTCTCTACGCAGTTTTGGTATGTTACTGGAGTTATTGAACCTCCTGATAATGCTTGAAATTCACTTAATGTGGTAGCTGCTCAGGAGGGAAGAGACGCGGCTGACTGTACGAAAAATAACAGTGTAACAATGGCTGATGCTTTTTCAGTTCTTGTCGTATAGATCAAGTTGGATGACCAAATTATGTCATAATAGCTTGTCTATTGAAATTATACTTTCAAGTAATGCTAAATGAAGCTTTAGTGAAAGTTCAGACAGGAAGACTACTTTATTGGATGTTTCTGCTTTTAGTTTATAACTCCTACCATCACATCATTCACTCCTCTCACTCATGCTCACGGTGTCCTAATGTGCTGCCTTATTGATTTCAGCTGTTTGCATCAGCTGGTCACATCTATCCAATAGCACAGTGACACACATTCACTGTCAGCCTATCATCTTGCTGCTATCTTTTTAAAAATGATGCTCTCTCTGCCTTTAGTTCATTCATGCTGCTGTTTTGCACGCCCCATTCACCTCCCCATGACCGCCCAGTCTTTGCAGATTCATCAGCTTCATCATGTCATCAGCCTTCCAGTCTCAGAAGAGTCATCTGCCAGCACCCCCACCAGTGTCTGGATGCCATGGGGGGATTTTTCTTGCTGCTGCTCAGGGCAGATGCCCCTCGATCACAAAATCTCCCTGTATAGTCTCATTGCAAAAGACTTTCTGACAAGACTCAATTATCGCATCATCTGCTGTCATAAACATTTTCTTGACTTCATTGACTTGTCTCTCCTGATTGGACTGAAAGAGTCAGATTGTAGGTTTTCTACACAGGTATTTTTATGTGGCGAGCGATGACAAATAGCAAAATTCCAGCCTGCCAATGCTCAAGTGTTGAGATGGAACTGTACAACATTTAGGTCAAGCACACTTCAGAAACTGTCTTATTGCATGGCCTGTTAGTAGCTGGTACACCTAGAAGGCTTAGTTGTAATTAAATCCCCTAGACCTCAAATCAAAACATTTTACCAGTACAATCTATGCCGTGACGGACAGAGGAATAAAAGATTAAACAAATCTGATTTAGGCTTCATATATTTGATACATACGATCACTCTGACAGTGGGCGAAGGGGTCAGCTTGGTAGAAGTCCAGTTGGTTCAGAGGGTTTGCATTAATAGGTGAATCTTCCTTCTCTCTCTCTTTTTCCCTTTCACTGTTGATCTCCCCCTCCTCTGGGTCATCCTCTATGTCCGATCTGTCCATCTGTAAGACATGACAACACGTTAACTGAACGGTGCCACTGCTGGTTGGTTGGTATCTTGGTATTGGAGTTGGAGCTGGTTCCAGCTTCAAAATGTCACCCTTTCCTTTCAGGGACCACCTATGAAGCAGCACTTGTGGGTGGTGAGGTAACTTCAGAGTCAACTCTGGGTTTTCAGTGTTACAACACAGGTTCACTCCTTACCGGGGGGTACATCACCATGGTAACCTGATTTACAAATTAAGCGCTTGTGCACATGATATTTTCTCATGAGCTCCATATATTCTCCCAAGAAACTACTGTGTGTGCATGCTGTAAAATTTTTAAAAAATATATGCGGTAAAGAAGCTACCTTTGGTGAGCTGGTTCCACTGTCATCCACTTCTTCTCTGGTACCTGCTAGATTATTGCAGAAAGACGAGCCACTGGCCCTCTAGTCACCCACACAGACAGAAAAGAAAGAAAATGCAGCTGGATCAGTTGAATAAAGGCAGTCATACCTACATTATATTGAATGTGACAGCTCAATTTTAATGACAACAGCGAAAAATTTCTCCAAATAATTAAAATTGCTGCTACAGCTGTCACACCCCAACTGTAAACTAGGAAGGTGCGGCCTTGTTGTTATAAATTTGTAGACTGCAAGCCCAAACTAATACCACTTTTAAACGGAAATTAGTGTGTACTGTATATGTGGGGCTTTTAGACACGGGTAAACCCGGCAATAGTCAGCAATTAACTCCGTTCACATTGCCAGTGGATGAGTTTGCCTTTTTGTTTTCATTCCCCTTGTGTGTCTCATTCGTCATCACAACAGGTAACAGTAGAAAGCAGCAGATCATATACTTCCTCAGAATACATTCAGAAGAAGTTAAAGTCAGCCAAGCTGAGGCGATACATACCTGTGGCTACTGCAGGGTCAACTGACCCGGAATAAATCCTGAAAATCTACATTCACATTGCATACAAAAGCCAGATGTTAGCAGGTGTAAGTGTGTTTTTTGGCCCATGTGAAAGGGGTATGACATTACTCAAGTGTTGTCACTGTGCAGTAATCAGATTTTACCAAAGAAGTGAATGATAATAATGTAGGTGCTCGGAAACATAATAAAGTGACATACCAAAGAGTCTACAGTGTTGTTACTGTAATAGTCTTTTCCAGGCTCAAACATGTTTAAAATAGTACTCAGCATGATTACTGTGATGTACCATTATCAGGTCAGCATAGGCTGGCAGTGACTGGCTCCTCCCCCACGGCTTCATAGGGAGCGGATCATCTTCAGTGGTGTCTGCAGGAGATGTCGACTCCTCCAGCTGGCTCTCTGGAGTGACTGCACCTCCTGACAGAGAACACAGAGTGTGCTCCTCCTACAAGGAAAAGTATGGAATAAGTATAAAAAAGAAATGCAAAACTGGAATTTGTATATACAACAGTGCTGTTTCACTCAAAAACTGTGTATATTTACTATACTACTACTGGTGATATAAATCAGTAAATGAAAAAAACATCAACATATTATAATCAGGAGGTAGAACAGGTGCATTCTGGCTTTGCCAGCTAAGTCATGATAATAAATGATGATGATCTAAAGCATATAATGAATAATATGATAAATACTTTTTTAGCAGAGATGATTTTATTCAGGCCTACTGTTGCTATCACAGATACACACAAACACACACATACAATACACACACATAACACATGCATATCCTCTTGTACCTGCAGGATCTCTTCGTAGGACTGTCTGATGGAGTCTTGCAAAGGATTGTTCCTCTCTCCAGCCTCGTCCACCTTCCTTTTGGCCTGCTTCACCTCCTCTCTGAGCTTCCTCAGCCTCCACCTGGCTCTGGCAAGTTCCCTCTCATACTCCTCCACCTGGCTCTCCTTCTGCATCTCATCTGCCTGTAGAGACAGGATCTGGAAAGAAAGTAGAGAGCCATTGTCGTGTGATTACAGGGATTTGTTTAGATGGAATGGTCGTGTTTCCGCTGCGGCCATTTACACTCAGTTAGATTGTTTTTGGAGAAAAAGATTCACCACCTGCTGGTTCACTCTTAATCTTCAAGCAAACAAAACAAACATCAAACTGATAAATAGTGGTGCTTATTCCTTAAATAAACCATTGTTAGTCATGTCTATATCATACATACACCAGCCTGCAGAGATCATATACAGACAACAACCAATCCATCTGAGATATAAAGAAAAGGGATGTTTGCTAGTTAATACTCCTTTATTTAAGCCATTTCAACCACAGTTCTTGTAATTTACAAAATTCACTTCTTCAAATCACAAATTCAATTAAGACATCATTAATCATAAGCAATAATAATAACTGGGGAGGCTAAGCCTCTTGTAAATGATAACGCTGATATTACACTGATGCTTTCTGTGAAAGACGGGGCTAATTGTTTTTTATTAGGTATTTACCAACATTCTAGTATTATGTAACATGGCAGCATTAAAAATATGCAGGTGGATTCCCCTCCGCTTGGGGGATGAGCTCCTGCCCTGAGCAAAGAAGCATTGCTGGGGGAGGGGATGTCTGGTATACCCTGCTGAGCCTGCTGCCACCGCAACCCGTCAGCATGGAGGTGAGTAACAAAACCTATGAGTTATTTTTGGGTCAAATTTTCCAATTAAATCTTGTTTAGTCGACCTCCACTTAGTTCAGTGTGAACTGGTTACTCAGAAATATCTTATTAGAAACCCTTTAACAACCTGGACAACAGTGCAGTATAACAGAGGCAGTATTTGAATTTTCCCTGCACATCGTTATTCATTTATAACATTCTGTATTTAATGAATTTAAGAAGTTAGTGGTTCATCATTACCTGCTGACTCTCTTCATAGCAGAGCTGTCTTATTGTCTTTATCTGCTGTACCAGCTTTTCTTTATGTTTCTCTAATTTATCCAGAGTCTCCTCCAGCTCCTTCCGGTCTGATTGTTGCTCCTGAAGCTCTATGTTCTCCACCGCCACAGCATTCTCCAGCTCCTAGTCTCACACACACACACACACACACACACACACACACACACACACACACACACACACACACACACACACACATTAGAAATTATGAATGATTCAAACTGTGCAATGATAAAAACATGCATGTAAACAGGGCTGTATCTATATCATAATTTAATAAAAAATAATTGAATCAATCAAAAATCCATCAAATTGTGTAAAATGCTTACCACAATTTCCCAGAGCTCAATGTGACATATTGAAATTGCTCCTTTTGTCCAACCAACAGTCCAAAACCCAAAGACATTTGCTTTTACAAATGACAAGTAAAAGCAGCAAATCCTTCCATTAAAGAAGCTGCAACCAGCAGATATTTGACATCTTTTGCTTGAAAAATTATTTATACCCTACGGCGATTATTAAAATAGTTATTTCGATGGACTTATCAATTAATCACTACTGTGATTGACAGCAGCATAAAACTAGAGAAGGCAATTTCCGCAGAAATTGCGATGTGAATGCTGGAAGTTGAAAAGCTGAAGCTAAACTGCACTGCTGGTTTTAAAGCAGAATAACATCAATAATATATGGAAGATCATGTTTTCAAGTGTTTTCTCACCTGTGTTCCTTAATTTTGTTTCTCTCCTGTGTTACTTTGCTCCTCCTCCACACCTATCTCATATCAGTCACGCTAGCACTGCCCTGTTTCCAGTGTCTCTCTACCTGCACCTTATCCCCTCCTTAGTTTAATTGTATTTAAGCCTGTGTTGCTCCCTCACTCTTTGTTGGTTCCTCTGTTCAGTTCTCCTCCTCCTGTCACTCATGTTGTCATCTTGCATTCATCATTCCTGTGTTTTTCTCTGGTCCGCGATTGTTCCCCCTCTTCTGCATTTGTTCCCCTTGGATTTATGGTTTGTTCTGTTCTTGTTTCACTGTTTAGTTGTCTGGTTTTGTTGTGAACCTGCCTGCCTCTGTGTCTGCTTTTGGGTCCTGTTTTTGTATAAATGACAAGATGTGGAATATTTCAAGGTTTGTTGAAGAGCTGAGCTTAATCTGAATTAGTGGTTTCAATAATACCAATAATGTATGGAAAATGTGTAGTAGTATTTAACCCATAAGAGCCCATGGCGACAACAACAAACAATTGAAATGTCCTAAAATGGGTCTGGGTTCAAAACTGCTTGTTTGTTTTCCCTTAAAGGAACATTGCTGTCGATTTCATGCACATGTATCCAGTAAACAAATTAGCCCTAGAATAGCTTGTTTCTTGTAAGCCTACAAGCTAACAAAATATTAGGCTCTTTAGGTACAATTCTTATGACATACATTAATGTGAAGTAGAGAAGGCCTATTGTATTCTGCTTACTGTTTGCTGCCGTCTACTAGGGGGTGCTGTCGATACTTCGACACTGCTTAAGTAGCTGCTACCATGCTCGGTTCACTGTAGTCAACTTAATTTCAATGCGGCTGCTTGAACTATTCTTCACCTGCGCCGCACTTTTCCCAATAGTTCCTGGTCAGCGCAACATCTGTAACGTTTTGAACATTTCATTTTTCCACTGCTTGCTATCTTGCCATCACAGTTTGAGTTTAGCTCGTAATTAATCATGGATGACATATGTGCAAATGGCAGGCGGAAACAAAGACATTACAGTACAAGACCAAAACTTATTTTAAATTACGTTTCAGTTCAAAGGTAGGGCAGGCGACTCTGGAGATAGTTCATTGTTGAGTCTCATTCACATGTCGTTGAATACAGACGCTTTGGTTTAGGATTTGTGTTGATTACCGACCCACAGCACCCCTACCTTAAGTATTTTAACTCCAAATTCTACAGAATGTGGATAGTATTATGTTTTTTAATGTTGTGGGATTCCTCCACCTACCACTAGAGAGAGCAATTTGATAATACAGGATGTCCAGTATGCCCATCTTGGGTAGATGTCTAAAAATCTGCTCGAAAATTAAACAAACACAGGCAGCTCGAACGTTTATTCAATTAACTGGTCAACAGAAAAATATTCTGCAACAGTTCTGATAGTAAATTTTCAGGTTCTAGTTCTGAAATGCCAATATTTGCAGGTTTCCGTTTGTGTTTTTTCTGAGAAAATAAATAACAGATTTATCTATATGTAAATGATCCGTTGGAGGCCTGTTCGATGCCATCAGATCATGTCTTATAAAGTCATCTAGTGATTGGTTTTGTCCTGACTACAAGACTGTACCTCAAAATTAGCCAGACCAGACTAGCACTGAGCACATGTACCTACAGCTTCATCCAGTCTGACACTAGTCCTACAGCATCATGACATCACAGGAGAGCATCATGGGAAATGCAGTGAGTCCCTAACTGGATACACTACATATATAAACACACATATGATTTATGTCCTGTACACCATAATAACAAACTAAAAAAAAAATGACACCAACACAAAACATATCTACACAGACAGAGTATAAAAACCCAAACCCAATATACATGCACAAACACACACACACACCAGCGCTAGATGCTGCGGTCTTCTTACTCTGATCTCGGCTGCTTTGGCAAGAGCTCTCTCATCCGTTTCCACGACGTCCGTGTCCCTGGGAGACGACCAGCAAAGGAGACAGGAGTGTTTAAGGAGGGAGGAGAGGGAGCACTCATTCTTCCAGTCTGCCTTCCCTCCATCATGCCCTCCTTCCCATGATCCCTCTATTTTTTCGTGCTGCACTGCTGGCTCCTCCATTGCTGCCCTCACTAGCTGTCGCTACACTGCAGAGGAGGCGGGGCTGCTTCTGTGAACGTTTCTGTGTGTGTGTGTGTGTGTGTGTGTGTGTGTGCGTGTGTGTGTGTGTGCGTGTGTGGTTATCGATGCATACAGGCAGAATGCACCAATGGGAGAATAGCAAGAGATGAGTCACAGTGAAAGCAGCAGGGCAGGCTTTTCCATCCATAGGAGAATCTATTTCTTCTCTTCTAGTCTCCTCCCTTCATGTCTCTCCTCCTTCCTTTTCCCTCCTACCATCACGCTGCTTCTCTAACCCTCACACATCTCTCACCTCCTCCTCTATTTCCTCCTCCCCCTCCATCGTCATTACCATCACTGCCACTGCAGTATGCTTCAGTCCAAACACACACACACACATACATACACACACAGAAAGCATCGATAGAGCCATTCATAAAAATCCCAGGAAGCACAGAATCAGCAGTCTGCACAGGCGAGCATTACCAATCGATCAATTATCATGAATGCATTTTAAACATGTGACCAGATGATTAACTGTAACACTTTCATTTTTTTCTGCTTCGATCATCCGATACCTGTCGTGAATTTATTATAAGGTTTATGATTTTACTACAGTCACATTTAATCATTGTATATTGTAATCAAAACGAATTAAATCATGTACGTGTGTATTATATCATTACTGAAGCATAATAACAGTTACATTATATACATTTTATTCAAGTGCTTGTTCAGATATTCAATGATGCTTTTCAGCAGACTACAACAAACAAACATAAAACAATTAAAGCTGCACAAATTATTATCATTCTTATTCTTAGTTCTTAGTTCTTTTTTTTTTTGACAGTAAATTGGCTGAGAGAGGGAGGATGACATGCAGTGTGGCTCTTTGCCTCAGGTCAGATTTGAACACTGGGCGGCTGTGGCGAGTACACAGCCCGTACTGTACATGGCATGCATGCACTACCAACTACTCTGCCGGGCACCCCAAAGCTGTTATTGTTAACACCTTGAGCACAAATCATATTTTGATGCAAATTTGCAAGGGCCTGCTGAGTGATATGAGCCACACTGGTTCTGGCAATGCACAGCAGACATGCTTGAGCATGTCAGTGTGTGCAGACAGACACCAAGCGTAGTGTAAACAGAATCATGTGCATGTTCACTGTTTGTTGTTAGCATATCATATATAGTGGTCTGGTCTATAAATTGTCCAAAAGACAGTGAAAACAAAATGTATAATCATTGTATCCAAAAGCCCAAAGTAATGTCCTGACAGTAAACTGAATATCTTTGGGACTTCTGCAGACTGAACAGGACATTCAGTTCACTGTCATAGAGGAGTAAAGAAGCTGTTCACATTTAAGAAGCTGGAAACTGAATTTTTTTCTGAAAAGATTATTCGAAACCAATAAATTGATTATCCAAATAATTAACCAACAAACTAAACTTACTGATTTATCATTGCAGCTCTAAAAGGAATGGGGGCAAATGTCATGATTTGTCCGTCTTACTTGCTAGGAGCTGTCAACAATATAAACTGGAGCTTATCCACTTATACAGTATATACTGAAGCAATGCCTATTCTTGTAAAAACATTATGTTACATAGTTCTGCTGCAGCATGAGTTATGTGTGTCTGCAGACTGTATCCCCAGCAGCCATCAAATTGGTTGTAAATGTGTTCTAAGAGGCGAAACACTAAAAGCTCCTCTACAAGATTCCTCCGTATTTATTTGAATTGTTGGGCTGATTGCAGTTACTGTACTATCAGCTGTAAGACTCATTTGTATTTTTAAAATGTGCACGCACATCTAGTGTGCATGTAATAATTCAATCATATTGTTTCAGCTCCAAAATAAAAGCAAACAAATAATCATCAACTATATGACACATCATCAAGGTTTTGAACACAAACTGACCTGTTTAAAGTAATACATGGATCTGAATCACTTCAATAATAACTGATTTGAATGTTTTGATTTGAATTAGGCCATATCAGTCTCTCTCCCTCTCCCGATATATTGGATATATGTAGTGGATGACCAATACCATTTTACCAATCCACTTAAATTAGTCTTTATCATTTCTCTTATACGCATTATCTGTTTTTTTATTTTGTATTGTTACATGGTACTTAGCCTCCATTATTTGTCAGTACAATGATGTGATCTTGAGTTATTTTCACCCACAATCACTCAATTGAAAAAGAATAAGGTAATTATCATATCATGAATTCATTTCTTTAAAAGATAATTCATCAATTCTCAGAATTCTGACTTGAATCTTGGAAATCAGAATTTTGAGTAAACAATAACTCCACGTTAATCTCAGAATTCTGACCTTTTTCTCAGAAGTTATAAATTCAGAATACTGAGGGACAAAGTCAGAACTCAAATGATTCTTTCACAGTGTAGTGCAGTGTAGTCAACACATTTATTTAGCCCTTTTTGAAGTAAAAACATGTATAGTTATTTCCTTTTAATCATTAAGTGGAGGAAAGAAATTGCTCCTTTACCGTTTAGCTGGCTTTATTGTGTTGTTGTCTGTGTTTGATTGACAGCAGCTGGCATGCGGTCCTTTCTAGATGGTAGGCCAAGACCTGTGAAAAGATCTCGGGAGGGTGATCATTTAACCCAAACCCTGATCTTTTCCTAACCCCACCCAAGTGAAGGCATACTAATCTCGCTAGACTTTCACAAATCCAGGGTTACCATCTAATATTTGCCCTGGCCGCCTGTAGGGGCTGCTATTAGAGAATGAGAGACATTCACAAACTTGTGTTGTAGCCTACATGTGATGTGCAGGCAGAGTGTTGTTAGTGGTGTTGAAGAGTAAGGACCACACCAGCGTCTAAATGGACCCAAGTGACACTTGCAGGCACGTTTACTTGCTGTTAAATGTGCTGCGGCTCAGCAACTAATTAGCCATCCAGCCTGCAAACTGACGATGCACCTCTCCCCAGTGAATGTTTGTTTGGTTGCCGATTCAACAACTAAGGAGAAGGGCAAGACGCGTGTTCATGTTTGTAAGTTAGACAAGGTGAAGACTTGCGTGAGCTAATGTGGGTTGCTGTTCAGAGCTGGTGGCTCTTGTGTTGTGCGGCGGGCTTCTGGCTGGATGGCTGATCAATCTGACCATCTGTTCTGCCTATGATACTGCATTGATGTTACTGCTTTATGGAAGATTTGATTGGCTGTATTAAAATTACGCTCCATCTATGTTTGTATATATATATATATATATATGTATATTTACAGCAGTACATATATATATATATACATATATATATATACTATATATATATATATATACATACAAGTATACATTTCTCCCTTTTGATTTCCGATTTCTTTTTCTCAAAAGAGAAATTTTATTTACAGATTTACAGATCAGATACGTGCAGAAGAGTTATGAAATGTATCATATATTTGTTTGTTATTGCTGACACATGTATGAGTTAGCAATGTTTTCATGGTGTAGCCGGTAGGCTAGGTCATTTGATTCTAAAATGTGGTGGACTAAAGTAGTAGAAAATAGGAGGACTGAAATAAAGGCAAGCATGTTGGGTAGGCTACATGAGTGACTGTAGGGGGTAACAGGGCATCTTATCACATGAGTACGTTGTCACACTGGTAAACTTTCCTATTTGTCAATCCATGAAATTAAAACAAATAAACTGCACTATTTAAGTAATAAAACTTGATAAGTACAATTAACTACATACATGCAATACAATAACCATTGCAACTTAACGGCACATACGGCTTGTACTCCACAGTTGGCAGTTTATAGGCTGTCAGCACTGTGACTCTGCCAAAGACTGATTAGGCTACATAGCCTTTATCGTTGACAACATGTTATCTATATTGAGTCAGTTTGGTTCAGAAATGTTACATTTAATTTTAAATTTGAATTTCAAATAAGTCATAGTTCAGGATAAACCATTCGTTTTCTGTGATTTGTTACTTATGAACTGTTTTTTCAGAGTGCCTTTTGGTCTGCACACTTTATCACAGTACACTGATTATTTGTTAATTGTCCATTTACTTACATGGGCTGTTTTTTCATGCACTGACACTGACAGAGCCTGGTGTTTGAAACATATCACTAAATAAGTGAGAGTTACGCCTTTACTTTAATACATGTTCTTATTTGTTAAAAAATATAATGTGCAGCTCATAGTGTGACAACTTACCCGGTGATGGGGCAAATAACTGTCACCATTACTTAACCATGTAACAGCACATGTTCCTCCATTTTAATGTGAGAAGTACAGAACTAAGGATAATACAGGCATATAAAAGAATGTATTATTAATTTAATAATAATAGTAATTATAATGAGTGACTGTGATGATGCCTACTGAGACCGAGTGAATGAAGTGGAGGCACAGGGTGTGACAGGATGCCCCACTCTCCCCCACTGGTTACATTTACTTAGTTACATTTGGCCCCACATACTGAACCTCAGGCTCATTAACACTACTGAGTGTCCCTCAGATGGCTGCAGGCCTCGGTTACTGGAGCCTCTCACTTAAAGGCTCAATCTGAATTACGGATGCTCTAAATGTAAAGGGCAGCCTCCAGTTACCTTACACTGACTGAGAAGTTTAACATCAACCTTAACATCATGAAAACAACACGACTGGCTGCTGTAAAGGTTAACTGAGCGGTACTGTTACCCTTCCTCCTTGGGGTTCCTCGCCCCCGGTGTCCTCAGGCAGTCCAGGATAAAGCGCATCATTACTGCAGTGCTCGCGCTCTCATCCTCCGGCTGCCGCCTCCGTTACGACAGAGCTCGTGCTGCATGCAGATGGACCAGCCGTCCTCCAGCCGAGCCTGCACTCCTGCTCACCACACAGCCTGACTGAGGGCAGTGAGGGAACTCCTCTCTGCCGTGACACAGTGAGCGCAGTCCAGCTGCAACAAACGCGTCAATGAGGCAGATAGAAAGTACTTCCTGTGTAACCTTTCAGTGTAAGACCAGGTGGTATGAAGGAGTTGTATCTTAGCTTTAACCAGACAGAAGTAACACAAACACAATAACATGCAACAACATGTGATGTTTTCATCCGTTTAACCTCAGAGCTGTTTCCACTCTGTGTGCATCATTTTACCACGTTGCCCAGTAATCGTCGCTTTAACGCTGAAGGAGAATCCCGTTTCCTACAGCTCTCCCGTGTGCTTGACGCAGGTCTCGCGATTCTCCTGTGCCGCATCCCTGTGGTATCAATCTGCAAAAAAGTAATTACATAATCATTTATCCCCTGGAAAACATCCTGCAGGCCTCCTACACCCATCTGAGATATGTGGGGGTGCAGCAGTGTGGCCTCCTCACTCAGATCAGCCTGTAGAATAACTTCAGTGCTGGCTGCAGATAATGTTCAGTTGTTGTCTGTCAAAACATCTAGAAACCATAAAGCCTCTGATATGATGACTAGCCTGCAAGAAACTTATAGACAATCAGTTGGGCTTAATTTTTAAAATGTCACATGTTCAGTCTTTTGAACATACAGTGGGCTACAGCACAGTGTTAAAGGCTGTTTGACAGTAGCTGTAGTTTTCCCTGGTGCTCATCATTGTGTGTTCCAGCAGAGAAACAGAGCAGCCATATGTCAGCCTTCAAATCCTCAGTTTGGCACATAGTAAATCCCCCTCCACTGATAATTAAATTACTGCCTTATATTAGCATGAGGGTCAGAATTGTAAACAGACATCAATATGGCACACCATTTGGTGTGCTGCTGCCCGTCCCCCGTAGTTCCTGTCAGATGTTGCTGGAGGCTTTTCGGTCCATCATAGATCTGTGCTGCTGTGACAAAACAACAACATTGGACCAATGAAGTTGCTCGCATTATTCATATTTTATTTGAGACAGTGTAAGATGTCTCCCTGCCTGCTAGACATTAGAGGCCAGACTAGGGCTGCTTCTTCATGTTTTTATTATTTTTCATGAAGATTAAATGATATAGAGGAAAAGCTGATGACTACATTCAAACTTTACTGGATAGTTAAAACCTTTTGTTTTATGTAACTTTTGCAAAGTCGCTATAGAGGTCAGCCACCATCACCAGCACACTCCCCAACACTGCACACAGTCCGGTAATGTCTGCCTGTGCCTACCAACCCTTCAGCAGACGGTGTAGGAGAGCCAGGGCCTGTGCTCATAAAACTAGGGTTGCCAGTGCAGGCAGCCAGGGTGTGGCCAGACAACAGTCTGTTATACTCATAGGCTATTGCAAAACACAAAAGTCTGTTTTGTTGCAACGTTGACATGGAAGTAAGCATCCATCAGGTGGATGGTCCATGAACCAGGAGCCCAGCTGAACAAAATGTAATCTCCCATCTTTTGGGGGACAAGGAAGCACGCTGAGTGAAACCCTCTCTGTCTGTTGTCCCTAGGCACAGTGGACTACGCCTGTTTCCATAGCATGCCCTGGATCTCTGCAGAGTGGAAATCTATCGCTTAGATGGATAGATCTGACACACATGAATAGAGAAGGCATGCGGGGGAGCTGGAGTGACTAATCAAGTCTCAGTCCCAACTGCATTAAAGGTCAGGCGACTAGTTGCAAAGCGGCGGCCATTTGCTGATGTTAAACAATGATGAGAGGAGATTCTGTCTCTTTCTTCTAATGGTCCTTCTGACACACACTGGACCACATGATTCTGTCCACATCTTCTTCTCTCAGCTGACAAACAATACATTTGTGCTCCACAGCCTTGTAACATCCTGTTACATTTTTCATGTATTGATAAAATGTTACTGTTAAATATGCACTTATGCCCTATTTATCACAGAAGGGGGCAATTTTGAAAAGGGATTATGGGTTTAGTAAAAACATATACAGATTTTAAAAACTGAGGCTGAACTGTATATTTAATCACTAGAATCACTGAGTGTCGCTGTTAGCTAAAATGTAATATACAACCTCTGACACACAGGTCAATCATGATGTGATAACTCTGTTAAGTTGCTAGTAATTGCAAGTGAGTGTTTAAATGGTGGTGTGAAAAAAGAACTACAGAGTCAGTGACTGTAGCCTACACTTATTAACTGAACTGGAAAAATTGTTCAAATCAGCAAATTGTGAGTTCAGCAAGGGTTCCCATTTATCTTGTCAGTAAAGATTTTCTTCAAATGCGTCCACATTAGTCTCAAGTTTGTTCCAGTCAATTCGCCAGCATGACAGAAACACGGTTAAACAACAGTGCTGAAGGGGAGAGACTTTGTCTTCCCTCAAAGAACATCTCTCTAATTGGTGTGGGAAAGCGAGGCAGTTTTTATTAAGAGCCATGTGTCAGGGGGATCCATCCTGCCCTCCATATATGTTGCTAGACTACTGTAGATATCTGCAGCTGCACAAGACCAGACAGGCTAATATTGATCTTGTGACTCCTAATGTTATATATTAACAGGCAGCTCATGCCTATACACATTGTAGGTGTTATTATTATTATTATTATTATTATCATTATTATTATATACATTTTGTGTCCCCTCGGACTACTGTAATGCTATCTATTCCATTACCTAATTACAGTTAGTCCAAGACGCTGAACTAGACTACTCACTAGACCTCATAGCTCTTTCATATCATTCTGATTTTTATGTCACTTCACTGGCTTTTCTGAATTCAAGATCTTCCTCCTCGTTTACAAGGCTTTTCATAATCTTGCTATTATATCAGCTGTATATCAGTGATGTTACTAAAATCATATTACTCTGCTAGGCCCCTCTGGTCCTCTGAACAAGGTCTGTTAGTTGTACAGTACCTCACAATCTTGACCTGCTCTACATGAAAAGTCCCCTGAGATAACATCTGTTATGATTTGGTGCAGACGTGTTGTACTCCTTATGACCACTAGAGGGAGATAAAACAGCTAACAGAAATACTGATCTGTGAAAAGGGCACTGCAAGGGGGAGATGACACTCCAACACAACACTTTCTGTCTGTCTGTCCATCTATCTATTTTTGCATTTATTTATTTTTATTCTCTCTCTCATTCTCTTATGTTGATCAGGTTTCTATCTCCCCCCTCACTCTCCTCCCTCCCTTTCTCTTTCCCCTCACCCCTGCCTCTTTCCCTCTGTCTGTCTAATCTATGGTGACATTACCATTGTTCTTGATCACAGATGGTCTATTGTTCTCAGCTAGTGTGGTCTGAATGTATCAGTACCCCAACAACTTGGCCCCTCAACAACAAAAACAACAACAAACACGAACATATCCCCTGCAGAACAAATCAACACACAGACACATGCACAGAAAGGCTAAAGCAGACATTTTGCAATGATTGTACTGAAATCACTTACCTAAAAACCAAGACTACAATCCTAATGTGAACCATCATACAGTCATATAAATCTTAGGGCAGCTGTCTCAAACCTAAATTACCTGCGGGCCAGTAGCTCAGTTGTTTTCTCAGGGGGAATCTTGAACTCTCAGCGGAAATGAATCAATTTCAAGTAAATACACTAAGATGCTGAACACGCCTGCATGTAGATAAAACAGGAAGATCAGTACATAACAGCCTTTATTGAGAGAGGGAAAATTCAGTGTGTTGCAGCAGCACAAGGGCAAAAATATGTTCAGACAAATAGAGCTAAAAATACATATTTAGAAGTAAAACAAAATATAGATAGGAGAAAATATAAAATAGAAAGGCAAAATTAAGCTCACAATTACAATCCAAGCAGTATACATGCACTACCCATGATCAGAGTTGAAACAAATAGTGCAACAGCTTCTTGAGTGTGACATGGTAGGAGCAGCAGAATAGAGTAATATGATGTCAAACATCATTTCATGCCAAATCAGAACCCCCCACTACACAGAATCAACATTTGGTTGCAACAAAGTGAAAAGTAGTGGAGATTTTTAGATTCTTCGTTCAGGTAAAATATAATTATTTTAATTAGGCTACTGTCACCATTCTGCAACAACTATTTAAACAAATACAGGTGACCAATTATCATCTGTGTTTCTTGGATGTTCAGGACAAATTTCAGCCGAAAACATTTATAACTAAAACATGATTTGGACTACAGCTATATGATTTGGTAAGGTCCCGTGAATCTAATTCAAATATTTATTTATTTGTTTTCTTCAGAAAATCCATGACTTGAATGGGGAGGCCCTATAGGTACGTTGGTTTGGAATGACCCATCATAAACTATTAATTATCATTATCAAAGCTGTCAGTATTACAAAAGATTACATAAACAGTATATAAAATAAATATAAGCCGGCTGCCGTCTGTTCGGCATAGGCAAGTTGTATTGTAAAAGTAAGCTCTTTAAACTGTTAGTGCTCCAGGTTTGGAAAGTGACAGACATGTGACCCAAGTCATGTTATTATTTTTTCTTCAGCAAGTTAACTTTGTTTAAGTCAAGTTGTGTCCTTAATGAAGGAAAAATCAGGCCCCATGATGGGGTATTAGTACCTGTCTAATAATGATATTGTTAACCAGTTTCTTTAACCTGTTCAAGGGCTATGATTATTAATTCAATTTGTATTACAATATTTTATATAATATCTTCAAAAATATCTCCTCCTCATCACTTTTAAACAGTGAAACACTAAGAGCCAGACTAGAGTTTAATTCCAAGCTTAAGCGATCCCTGGGCTGGTAGTATACGTACCTCTTATATAAAAGGGTCTAAGAGGGGGGTGATGCTCAGCTGTAGCCAGCAGAGGGCGCTCAAAGTGCAGGGAATGCTCAATGAACACAGAATCCCCATGTCTGACCATCAAGTTATTATTGGAGGATTACTGGTGTGCTTATGGAGAAAAAGTGTCAATGCAGGGAGAGTTGTAGAAGTTGCTGCTAGTATGGCCTGTTTAAACAACTGGAAGTTCTTACCTAATAGGACAAATCACTTTAGGACTGCAACTAACAATTATTTTCATTTTTGATTAGTTTGAAGATTATTTTCTCAATTAACTGATTAGGTGCTTGGTAGGAAAATAGTGAAACACCTTTATTAGTATTTACCAAAGCCTGAGATGAAATCATCAAGTATCCAACCCAAAGATTTTAAATATACTGTAATGGAAAAGTAATGAAACCAGAAAATATTCACATTTAAGAAGCTGGGCTTAACACTTTATAATAACCATCATTAATAAATGATACATTTATAGTTAATTAAACTTCTGTTAATAGTTATTTGGCTGTAAACAATAACAAGTGTATAAACCATTTAATAAACAATTGTAAAGGTTTATAAACATCAGTTATAACTTTTTACAATGGTCATCCAAATAATCTTTATGGATGAACTACACAGTGTTTATGAACCATTTACAAAGTATTGTAAACATGAGTTGACACTTTACTGTAAACAACTACTTTATAAAGGTTCAAAATGGGTTAGTCATGGCTAACAGTCAAATAATTACTAACTGAAGTTTAATTAACTATAAATGTACCATTTATTAAGGATGGTTAATGATGTTACCATTATCTGTTGAAGCTCTAAATCACTTAACAAACACACAATGAAACATTTTCATCATTAAGATAAACTGTTCAGTATAATTATGGAAGTGACTTATGCATATATGGCACAGAAAAAAAACAAACACAAACCTTTCAGTCTGAATTACCTTGGAGTAGGGCTAGCACACACATACATACATACACACACACACACACACACACACACACACACACACACACACACACACACACACACACACACACACACACACACACACACACACGCACACACACCCTCCTCCCCCTCCCAAAGCTCAGAGTTGTCTGTTGATATGTGTCATTGATCCTCCATTCATTCCTCGACCGGCCCAGCTGTCAGTCACTTCCACGTCACTGCATCTCCAACGGCTGCACAGAGTCTCAGTGAAGCTCCAGACGTTGTTCTGGGCTCAGTTATGCAATTTGCCTTCTCACTACTACAAGTTATCATGGGACAAATAATACTGACCCTGAATCAGTCCCTGACGTGACACTTTGGGGGAGTAGGAGGGAAGAAAGAAACAAAGACAAGGGAGAAAGAGAGGAGGAAAGAGGAAAAAAGGGGAAGGATGCAAGGTCGGCTAGAGAGAGAGAAAAAAGAAGAAGAAGAAAGATAGAAGAGAAACCTCATCATCTCAGACCATCATCATAAATCAGACAGTGTAGAGCTGCTCTTAGAGACACAGATTTAGGTTCTGATTAATTAAAAAAATAGGAGCATATTGTTTAGCCCCCAGGGCAGACTCATACAGTAGAGAAGCTACGCCAGAGGAGACGGGGGTGGGGTCACATCTCCAGCCACCAACAGAGATATCCAATAGAGGCTGGAGGGGCCAGGGGCGGGGGCCGTACATTTCCTCATCCAGGGATTATGCAGCTCAATCAGACTCTGGCAGATTATGTCTGACCAAAACAGACTCCACTGGGGAAGGAGATTAACAACTATTTCCAAATAGTTTGTTGGGTGAAAACAATCAGCTTCGGGCATCAAATGGCCCACAGATGTAAAAGCGATGGTTTTGGTAGATAAATCTGTCAGGCAAATCCTTTCAGATCCATTGGGTTCAATATGTTTGGGTGGTTAGATTGTAATTGGCTTGATTTTACTAATCCAAAAACTATTAGCAGACAGCTACCGAAACCCAATTAGAAGCATCGTAAATATGTTTCTGTTGGGTATAATTAAAATCCTCAGAGTGTCATGAACACTAATCCAAGTTAAATGGATAAAATGTATGGATTAATTATTAATACACTGATGAAATATTTGATGGAATTAATAATAAATTGGCTGGATTTGTAATTATGCTGGAGTTTATTGTGATACTGCATTGTTGTTCTTTATGTGCCCCAGAACTGTAGCGTAGGGGATCTCCAGGACCAACAAACATGACAGAGTGCAAATTCCAGTTAATGGAATTAATATTTAAAATTCATGTATTAAAAATTAGATTTATTTGAGTTGTTGTAATGTCAGTGATGATAACATTGTATTTGTTAGGAAATAGCTAAAATCTGGAAACACAGTCACATGAGCAGACACACAATCTGACAATCAGGTTGCAACCAGTTTACTTAGACTGTCTGAAGCACCTGAGCACAGCTGATTCAGGTATTATTAGCAATTACTTATTAGCTAATTAGACTTCTTTCAGTTGATTGTTGCTGCATCCCTGGATCATGACGATTATCTTTTTAACCAGAATTATACTTTAAATTCATGCATACACCTTTCAATTGAAAACACATTTTATTCTATGTGGACCAAAACATTTTCTACTCTCAGGGACTTAAGCTTGATGTATTGATCTTCTGATGTGTTCACTTTGGGTCTGCCCGATCTTTCTTTGGATACAAGGCATTTTGAGGCATTTTATTTACATTCCCACATACTGTTCACCCGTATACAGAAGGATCTGCTGCCGTACCACCATAAATAGTTTATTTCTCTGACTTGATTATCATTTGTGAATTGGTCTGTAAAGTTTTTGTTTTTGTTTGTTGTTTTGTGTTCATGTAGCTTCGGGAATTAAAAGAGGAATTTCATTATACAATCTTGTGTTGCATAAATGCAGTTAAATTCATTCTGAATCTTTGAAGCTTTTCACTGGGGTCATAGGACCCCAGTGACACTGGTATTTTAAAAAACATTAGTTAAAACAGAAACAAAAAGAAATCAATTGTATGAAGTCAATACAATCAAAACAGTCAGAATGAAAATTGGAATGACATAAAGATTCACATAAAGTATACCTCTAAGATATCTGACTTTTTTCCCACTTCCTGTAATGCACCTCACTGTGCCCTCTGTTAGACCCTCTCTGTCTAGTAAATATTTATGTGTTTAACCTTCAAAGAAGTTTGTGGCATGCATCCAGTACATCATTGTCCCAATGCATTTATGTCCTACTATGTTCCTCTTAAGTGTGATTGTTCAAATGGCTGATAAAAACACATATACTGAAACAAACGGTAACAAATAAACACACAACATCCCACAATCACATATTTTTTAAATCCTTCATACGTCACCTTTAAAAACTGTTGCACAACAATGATCTTCTCATTAGGCTTCTTTAATTCAAGTTATTATGATAAATTAAATTAACCTCCATGCTACTCAAAGTATTTAGTCCCTGTCAGCGGTGCAGTGTGGCTGTGGGGAGTGTGGAATGGAGGTACAGGCTGGATGATGAGTGACACCCTGAATGTGCATTCCACTTGATTTGCTCAGTGCTTCAATTCACTGATGGTAGTCCTTTCATCCTATTAGCTCCAAATTCCTATAACCGGGTCTCTAAATGCATGGGCCCCCATATCAGGGCCGGCCCCTGCTGGGAGGGCATATGGGCTGCTTTGTTGGCAGGAAGGGAGTGTGTGTGCAGGGTCCACCAATCACTGCCCTCGCCTGGGGAGTTAAACAAATTGATTGGCAGGCTAGTGGCGGCCAGTTCCAGACACTGTGCTCCCTATTCATCTATGCTCAGAGCACAGAAAGCTCTGCAGTGAACCAGCTGAAAGGCTTGGCCTGAGGCAGACTTAGAGGACTCATAAAAGGGGACTAGCTTATTCTTTATAGCATCAGATCCTAAAATTGAGTCTTAATTTAAAGTTGATGTTTGGACTTTAACTGTGTACATCAGCAGTTAGCTGGGAGCAGATTTGACACTGTTGGGTGCTGTGAAATCAGGAGGTGTATTTTTCAAATACTCAATTTTTTTTTTTTTGTGTCAGAGAACGCTGTCGCTGCCACATCTTATTTTCCAGGCACTTGCTTCATAGATGTACACCTTTGTATCTGCTAATCTCTAGTAGTTTCAAGGGGGACTTGTCAAGTAGGACCACATTGCTTTACTGGATGAGTTTCCATCCAAATGCTGCAAAGTGTTTAAGTACATGCCCATTATAGCATGAAGCATCCCTCTTATGGCTTATGGTTACATACAATACATGACCTAAAATATTTTCATCTTACATTTTTCTGGTCTTTCTGTTGCCCGAGTGATGTTGGTTTGTGCTGTATATTTGACTGCTTTAACCTAGTGTGATTAAGAAAATCAGATTTTCCACTCAATGTTCTGGTCTTTATAATGGGGATTACAATGATGAAGCAAGGTTACCTATGCGTCTTCAGTGTCAGCATTTCAAATTAAAAGCAAAAGGAAAGAAGGAATTAAGTTAAATACACAGAGCTTTTGTTTTGTTTTGTTTTGTTTTGTTTTGTTTTGTTTTGTTTTGTTTTCAGAAAAATGTCTTTCAAGTGCTTTAAAGGCCCAATATCTAAAAATTGGCTTCCTCTCAAATTCGTACTCAAAGGGAGCAGCATATCACCAGAGTGATTGCTAACTCCTGCTAACTTGAGAGGAGGTCAATTCTGTTAGCTAGTTAGCTCAGTTAGACGTACAGCTGGCAGTCCAGACAGAGAATTTGGGGTGGTATGAGAAAAGGACAGGCCGGGGCTAGCTGGTTAACATGCTAACTTCAGTAGTTATCTCTGCAACACAAAAAGTCATTGATATAAAGTAAAAACTATTTCAATCAGGTAGGGGCGAGTAAATCAAGTAAACAAAATGTTTATTTCAGTAGATGATGGGATAATTGAGTCTTGTCAGAAAGTCCTCAGCACTCACACAGGGGATATTTTGTGATTGGTTGGCATCTGCCCTGAGCAGCAGCAAGACAATGCCCCAAAATAAGGGGCGCAAGTCCCCAAAACACAGCCCAATGTTACCCCCAAAAGAAAGCTTACCTACCATGCAGGAATGAAATGACCACATTAAAACAACAATGGTATAATCTGTTAAGAAATGAAACCGACTATAACATGAAAAGTTGAGGTAAAGAGATTAATGTAACAGTGAATCATGCATGAAAAGCACTGACTGAACAGCAACTTTCTTTTTCTCGCTCTTCTTTTTTCTTCCCCAGTTAGCCAGCAATGTTGATGGTTTGCAAAGTTCTGAATAGCTTAGCCAGCAATTGCTAGAGGAAGCAATGCCCTGCTCTTGATGCAGTGGCTTAAGCCAGCAATGGCAAACAGAAATTAAGATGGTTAAACAAATTGAAAAATACCATGAGTGATGCATGAGGCTGCATAGACCATGGGTGTCAGAATTTACAACATAATAAAAAGGTCTGTCAGGACCAAACTGAAGTAAAGATCAGGAGGCCAAACAAAAATCAAGGTCAGCCATGAAAATTAAAAGAAAATTAAGTTCCAGTAGCCAAACTGAAAAACAAAACAAAAACAAAAACAAGAAGTGATGCATGTGGTTTGCCCATGAGTATCAGCATGTACAACAAGTCAAAGCTTAGCCACTATGGCTAGGAGACAGGAATAACAGACACCGGCCTGAAATTCTGCAAATAATTAACTTGGCCAAGAGGTCAGCTGTGTCCTGAACATAGCCAGGAATGGCTAGGTCACCTTAACCCAGGGGAAAGATTAAGCTTAGACAAGAAAGTCAGCATTACCTACTACTTTGACATTATGAACATTAATTTATAAGTAACTGAAATCTGCAATTCAACAATGAATCAACAGCGACATGAGTAACTTAGCCAGCAAAGAGATTCCATATTTACAATGAATAAGCTTTGTCCAGCAATGACTAATGGTGAGTGGTGACCTTAATAGCTTAGCCAGCGATGGCTAGAGAACATTGCGGCCCCACTTGCAATGTAAAGGACAGGTAGACATAGGACATGATAAGGCTTCATGATACGGTTGAAAAATAATATTTTTACTGGAGACTATTAACATCATGATGCCGACATTTGTATAAAACATACCCATTTCTTACATCTAGGGAATTTTACATCTATTGATTTGTAGGCCAGATATCTCTGCAGCATTACAGTACTTCATTATAATGCTCTACCTCATCGTGATGGCAGAGGATCGCAAAGCCAGCAGATGGGTCTTCACAGGACGCACACACAATGGAAAATGTGGTGACATAGTGAAAGTCTCTGGACCACAGAGTGTTTACCAGGAATCAGACTAGACGGGTAGGTCAGAGGCAGGCAGGGTCGGTAATTAATGGTAGTGGACTCTTCGATGCATATGGTGTAACAACATTTGAAAAGTCTAGAAGAGCCTTAGTATTAAATTATTTAATTCTATTCAAGTTACTGGAGGACGGCAGAGGTCGCTGGTGTGCTTGTTCCTTGGATGCTGGGTGGGTGGGCTCTGGGTGACTTGAAAACCTGACTGTCTTTGGTGAATGTAGCATACAAATTTGAATCAGAAAGTATTATTCAATAATTTATAACCATTCCTAAGGCCATTAATTACCACTTATGAAAAAAAAAGAAAACGCTACTATTATTTTTTCCATGCCTGTGGTGCTCCATTAGGCCCACACTGTGGCTGGGGCACAAACAGGCCTGATAGGAGTGGTCATCTGTCGATGCCAAGGTGAATGGCTCAGTGCCCACACAGATTAAGCAGGCCAGCAATTAGCCAGGCCCAGTCAGCCAGCAAGACAGCAACACATGGACAACAACTACAACTGGCCAACCAAGCAGAGCATACTGGACAACACAGCAATGAACACCCATGCGCACACACACACACACACACACCGAAGTCCAGATGCTAGACTCTAATCCCTGAGTGTTGTTGCGTTATGTCTTTTGTTGGGTCTGTTTATGACGCTCTGTCATGCTTCTGACTGCATGCAGTTAGCGTTCACACACTCAGCCTCATGAAGCGTGACTTCTGACACTGACTGCTTTGATTTATCCTCCCACCTTTTTATTTCCTTTAATTCGCATTTCACTGTGTCGTTTTGCCAACGCGAATGAAAGTGGCTGTTATGGAGGCCTTTGTTGCCTCTGCTGTATTCAAACAGATCTGGACTCCCTCCAGTGGAAGCAGAAAAGCTCCCTTTCAGTTTAGAGAATAAAGTGAAGTTTTCCTTTACTCAAATATGATCTCTGTGCACTAAACAGTGCTGACATCTTTCACAGTGAATGAAACCAAACTGAGAGACACAGAAACACACTCACACACACACACACAAAAAAAACGTATTTCCATTTTCAGTTGGTTCTGCTTGAAATAAACATCATCAGACAGTGATGTTTCCAGGATTATTGTAGCAATCATTCTCAGAGCAGGGGGCCCCAACGGTAAGGAAAATATGTGTGGCAGAATGAATTCTTAAGCTAATTCAGCGGCTGGACTTATGTACCCATATGAACTTGGTGTGTATTCAGCCTGAACCATCACGGTATGGGCTTCATGGTTCGGTGCATGCAGTCATACGAAGAATACCTGTGATTGCCACAGTTGGTGAAAGCATATGGCAATGGGCACTCCAATTCTGACATTTATCAATTGTGAATTCTGAATTATCAAAACCGCCATTAAACAACAAATGGTGACAAGCTGTGACAAACAACTATGGTGAGCTCAGATGACAATTGGGGCTGGAGGTCCCGTCTGCTTCTGTGTGGGAAACTGATGTAAATTGGCGGAGGACAAAGTGTCGGCGTTGTTTGACAGTTGTATGCAGGTGGAAACACGTCAAATATGCTTACACGCTAATCATTGGAGGGAGGCAAAAAAAAATAATCTATCCGACAAGAATCTCCGTAAGTCTTCCAGCAGAGGGTTGTCCAATGTTTAAAAGTTCCTCTCTGGTGAGTGTGACCAGAGCGAGGTGACAGAAAACCAAACAAATTCACAAAAACACCAAAAGTACTAGAGAGCAAAGTACCGAGGCAACCATCGGCAGCACCATATTGGATCCATATTGTCATTAAATGTACATTTGTCTTTGTTATCAGCCCTGCATTAAAATATGACCTATGTGAGAGTGTATGCTCAGTTACTGCTTAATGTTTGACAAGCAAGGTGAAGCAGTGTTCTCCACCTGTGTAACAAGCTTCCTGACTACCTGGGATCTGCTGAACTTGAACTCGTTTAAGTAAGGGCTTAAAACATTACTGTTAACTGTGGCTTTACAATGTTACAACTCTAAGGATATTTACGGAGTGGATGGCCGGGAGGAGCAGGGGGAAGAGCTGCTGCTCAGCTACTAAGAGCCGCTACAGACTCAGGATTAGAGCCAAACCCTCTGGAGAATAAACACCTGGGGCCAAATCTATAAAACTCAGGTGTAGAAATCTGTGTACAAACAAAACAGGAAACATGCATACACAGTCTTTATGTCACATTTATAAAACCCCATGTACGTCTGTTCCCAAGTGTCTCCTCATACATCTCCATCATCCTGAAATTTTACGCATGCGCACAAGCTGTCTCTAAACATGCCTCAAATTATCTGGTTTGCATATTTTAGAATTTAGTTTAGTATTTAGGAGAAATGTGAGAAGCAAAGAAGCAGTTGAAGAACAGGAAGCGTAATTTTGAGGACTGTGAACTTGAAGTAACGATTGACCAAACTCACAGATGAAAGAGAGTATTATTTGTGGGCCTTAGTTCTGGCTTTAGCAACAAAATGAAGCAAGTGTAACAGCAGAAAGTGACAGAAGTGGTGAACGCCACGAGTTCAGAGCCACAGATCTCTGTGCACAGTGAGAGTGTGAGAGCTACTGTGAGAGGAGAGGGGATCCCTGCACTCTCTCTGCTTGATGAGCGGTCATCACCAGGGGCCAGAACATCAGTACGGTCCTTCAGAACTCGCTCTAGCTTAAACTGTGCATTGGCAATTTCCTCTCACAACACCAAAGCAGCTATTGTATCATGTGGCACGGCCATTACACACGGCTGCAGCCCTTATAGTGCCGCTTACACCTAAGGATTCTTCCTCCCCAGTTATACAGGAAAACAATCTTTATTTACGTATATAAAGATCATGTCTTTATCTGTTTATTTACATAAGGATCATTATCATTCTAATTATCACAATGCATACTGACAGACATATTTACAGAAGACAGTAAAAACAAGGGGAACAACTCGTGCATCACCGTTTAATCATAGTGGAGGGTTTTTTAAACTTTAGATGTAATCCTAAGTGGATTTACTGTATATTCACTCTGTGTTTGGGTGTTAATGCACTGTAATGTTGACTGCTGACTAGAGCTGAAATGAACTTTACTTCATGAACAACTTTACAGAGAGGAGAGGGGAAAAGAAGAGAGAGAACTGGAGTCCCTGGTGAGTTGGCTACTGAATTCAAAGAGTGTGGTCAAAGATTGTGGTCTGAATTTAACCACACAGACATACTGTATGCTGTCGGTGTGCCATTACTCACTAACATTAGCTTACGGCTAATGTACAGTAAAGTAAAGCGGCTGTTTGGGGCAGATAAGCACTGCTTAAGTAATGCAAAGAAACACAAATGACCCTGCTGTCAAAACTGCTTTACTGTTGATGTATACACCACTAAACAATCACCACTGCTGATGAAAATCTACCTGGTGTGTCTCTACCCTGTAAGTACACACCTCAATAAATTATATCACAAAGGTCTAGTACTTTGTAGGAATTTTAATGCAGAATTCTTATATAAAATACTTTTTATATAATATATATAATAATATCTGAATGTTGTTTTCAGACTAATTTGAACATCTGAATTTATCCTTTTGATTACATTTTTAAATGTATCCTTCTCTCCTTGTTATAGCCCTCCAACCAGACTGGCATTTTTGACACCTCTTCCAATAAGGGTCTCCTGAGTGGATTAATCATAATACAACAGTTTTATATTTATGCAACTATGGCTTTTGGAAAATGATGATATAAGCCTCCTCCACAACATCAGTGTTAAGCTTTTAGCCCAATATAACAATAGAGATAAACTAGCTAAAGTTAAATTTCAATGTCAATAATTATTTAATTCAAGCTCCAAACAGTAGAAAAGTGTCCACAATGCTAATTCTTCTCAATTCATCCCAGTTTGAAGTGAAATGAACATTTCAAACTGCACATGACACTGAAATGAACCTTTAAACAATTACTGGTTAGTGAATGGTTGTGATATTATGAAGCTGTTTCCATTCAGCTGTACAATCTCAGTACAACATTATATCCAAATAAATTGTCAAATGGAAACTCTGCTATTGCAACCTCACTTTACAGGAGTCCCCTTATCTCTCTCAACAAATAACACAACACACAGCCATGCACGCAAACACACACAGTATGACTGCGTGTGTGTGTGTGTGTGTGTGTGTGTGTGTGTGTGTGTGTGGGTGTGTGTGCGTGTGTGTGTGTGTGTGTGTGGGTGGGTGGGTGGTTGGGTGGGTGGACAGACCCAGCTGCCAATGTTGGCCCTCTACAAAGCACTGACCTGAGTGACATGCAGCACCAGTATGAGGCACATTATCCACCTCAACAAACAGACCCCCTGAATTATACTCTTTGTATCTAATGTACTGGGCTCATTTCAAAGGAAGAGCTAGAGACAGAGAGAGAGAGAGACAGAGAGAAGGAAAGAGAAAGAAAGAGAGAGAGAGAGAGAGAGAGAGAGAGAGAGAGAGAGAGAGAGAGAGAGCTTTTTATTATTCATTGGATGGAGTCAAAGGCAGAAAGTTGTTCTGTTGCTTTGTCCGAGAGTGGAACTTATATTTGCTTCACAGCTGGAGTGCTGTGCCTTTTGTGTTGCATATTAAAAGAAAAGTTGAAAAGACAGAGCGTGTGTCTTTGTGTGTGTATGAAGTGCATGTCAGCATGCCGCTCACAGCTTTAATCTTATGTATGTATGCAGTGTTAACATGTGTATAGCTCTGGATCTAAAAATGTGTCTTAATGCTACAGGTTGCAGAAGTATATGTTGCAGAAAAGTTAAACATTTCAAGCATGAATTATTAATTATTTTACTCTTATTCTTGAATAATAACTCATAATAATAATATCTGTTTAAACATTTTCTTTTCAGAAAACTAGACAGGTAAAGACAATGTTTTCCAAATAGATATCAGAAATACGTTTATCCAGATTAAATTTAAACTTTTCTTGTAAATTTTGAAAATTTTAAAATCGGAAAAACTTAAATTATTCAAGTATAAATTATATCATAATTATAAATAAAACAGACAAAATAAGACAGACTGTGAATTGGTACAATACAAGAAAACATCACATGTACCCCCATCGAACCTTCACACCTCTGACATAACCTGTTAACTTTCCATTGTTTCCTATGCTGAGTCCTAACCAAACGGTCAGAAAAGTGCCACTTGGCCATCAGAAAAAGGTGTCACTGCTTTACATGATGACCTTTAAAAAAAAAAGCTTCAGCTTATACATGAACCATGAAAATGAGAGTTACATATGTAACTAAGGTTCTATGAAAATAGAATGACTGCCTTATATTTTGTTTAGGCATTAACATGACTACAACACATTTGAACATTTACCCCTTGCACTTCCATATACTACTCTTCTGGCTCTGGCTTTTTGCTCATTCAGAACTACTTTGTGGGATGTATGGCTGGAAGGCAGTATCTTGTTATAAAATCATTTAAAGACAGAGATAACGGTGCAACTTCTCAGTCTCCCCTCATAGGCCAGATTCCAATACATCCCAACTACTTAGCTTTACGTTTTCCTCATTGGGGGCTGTAGGGGAAGGGTGTCCTCATTCTTGTTCGGATAGAGGTGTAGGGTGAAGTGTTAGGGCTACATGCCCCTCCAAACAGGATTTTTAGAAGCACACAAATCAAGGGTTATTAGAACTGACACCTGAAATTAAACTAAAGTCCAGCAGTGGCATTGCTGCACTTGGTATCACTCCACTAACATCAGTATAGACTGGCGGGGGAGGAGCACAAGTTGCTAATGTTAGCCTATAAAGCACTACTAGTGACCAGGTAATGAATCAGTCTTCTTTTTTATCTAACAACTTGATTGATAGTATGACGTTTTGAATGAATTGCGAGTGTCCATGCTTTTCTATCTCCATCAGATAAATGGCAAAAATGGCATTGTGATGATGAGGGGTCGACTGATTATCGGCCTGGACAGTTATCGGCTCCGATATTAGATAATTTTTCTGATTGTCAATTAGAATCAGTTAATTTGTTTGGTTACACCTCACATGAAAGATAATAGTCAGTCAACACTGAAGGCTTGTTGACCATAACAGGGACAGAAACACTGCAGAGAAAGGGGAGATGCTCCGGTGAGCTGGCAGAGCCACATTTGGATGGTAAAGCAGTGGGTATTTCTGACGTTATAAACACCACAATCCTCTATACTGTAAGCTTTGTCTTGGAGTTAGTATAATATCAAATTTTAAATTTTGACACCAAGATTTTTGTTTTAACTGTAAAGGCATATCGGTTCCAAATATCCGTTATCAAACTCCTTGGTTACTAATAGTTGGTATCGGTAGTAGCCCAGAGAAAAACATATCGGTCAACCTCTAGTGATAATATCAGGATTGCCATGGTAATGCAAGAGATATCACCACAGTTGAGGACTGCACATTGAAAATGTCTGTTTACATTAACGCCATTGATAACTATTGCTGACGTGTAAGGGTCTTGAAGGGTTGACTCATTTCAAAGGGAAAGGTTTTAACCACTAGCCCTTGTAACTCTGTTCTGAGGAGGCACTCAAAAATGAGAGGTAGGGGTACAAATTGGAAATAGGTTTGAGCCAAAGTGTTTCGCTTGGCTGCCCCTATAATCAAATTGGGAGTGATGCAGGGAGGGGGTTTCAAAAGCTATTTGACCATCGGACATGCAGTTCTGAGGAAGCATACAGGCCCCTTAATACTACAGTCACATCACACTTGCAGGGAGCCACTGAGCACTTGTCTGCTTGTACATGTATGTATACATAAAGAGAGACTGAGCACTCAGCGCAGATTGCCAACACCCTGCAGTGTTTGACAACACTTGTATATTTGACCACTGTCGGACAATGTGTGGGAGCTCTCTGAGAGAAGACAAACAGCATACAGGTGGATTCACAGCTTTCAAGGGCTTCTTTATCTAGCACAAATGTTTGACTGCCATTCAGCATGCTTATGTAACTTGGCGAGCCACCTCAAAGGCTCCAGTAGAAACAAGACTAATATACACCATATCTGTCAGTGATTGATTAGTCATTTACACCAGGGACCGTCATTACAACCTCTGATGTTTGTCCACACTTTTAAGGCACATTTAATCTAAGAGAACAGAAAGGAGCTTTACACCCTGTTAGGGTGGGACTGTAATCACTCCAGAGACCTTGAATGCGACTTCAACCAAAAAGTCATTTTTTACAGTCGTTACACAGTAACACATAATTTACTATATTTGATATATCATTTAGTTTTATTATATAATATATATAATAATATATTGATTTAATTATTTATCATTAAATATGTCAGCATCTTGTGCATATTGGATGAATTTTTTTCACTTATTTTTAGAACTTTTGCCTTTTTTGAAACTGGAAATGGCAGCAACACTGTGCATTTGTTCAGACCTGACCTTCAGCATTTACACTTGCATCTACTTGAAGCACTTGAGGAAAACGTATGCATTTGTGATACGTTTTTCCATCTGTGGTCTGTTACTGCCACCTGGCAAGAGATACAGAAGTATCCACTGATGTAACGCCAGACTACACAGCAGTCTATTTCCTCAGGCTGTGAGACTCCTGAACTCTCAACGTTCCACCATGATTACTTTAAAATTAGTCTGTATAGGTTTTGTTTTATTGTGTGCGTATCTTAGGGAATTACAGCAGAAGTTTTATGATACAATCTTGTATTGCATACTGACTGTTCTGCATAATGAATTCTGTTTGGTTCACTGGGTGTGTTCATCAGAAAGTAATAAAGGTCATGGTTAGGGGTTTGCATTCCATTTAAAGCAGTTTATTTATCATTTAAAGCACATATTAGCAGATTATACTTGATGAAACCTCATCACTGCCTCTGCTGGCACTTATGCCCAGTGATCATCAATGGATCTGGTCTGAGAAGTATTAACTTCACATTACCAACTCGGTGTGCTCTGAGTTAACCTAAGAAAATATAGAGTGAAAAGGAAAGCAAAGAGCCACCTGTTACACCCCCTTTTCCATACTAGTGTGACTAAAGGTGCGTTCACACCGGACCTTTTATTTTTGTCGCTGGCGACAAGTTTACATATTAAGTTAATGCAAACGAGCGACTGAGCGATTAATCGCTCAGGCGAAATGTCGCTGGGGCTCTGAGCGACAGCGTCCGAGCGACGGAGCGAAAAAACGCTCTGTGGCTCGAGTTGAGAAACCCCAACTCTCTGGCCGTCAGTCGCTTGTCGCTCAGCGCTGACTGGCTGCCGTAATCTATATGTAGGCCTAATTATGACAACTACTGAAACCATGTAAACGTAATACAACTCCACCGGTCCGGAAGAGCAAAGCCGGCTTTACGTTGACACACACAAACACCGGAGACAAATGGCCAGGCGCTCTGGGATGGAGCGCCTGTAGTTGGTGTCCAACCGGGCAATTCCTGCCTCCGATTCTCGCCAACAGCTCGTCAAACTGAGCCGTTGTCACCCGCGTATACCGTTGAAAACGGGAAGAAATGAGCGCCTCCGAGCGACGTGAAATTCACTGGAATCGCTTGAATGACGTTATCAGAGCGATCTGTTGAATTGTGCCGACGAGCGACTGCAGCTGAGCAACAGAGCGATTTTTTTGGAGCGACATGAGCGACAGCGACAAAAATAAAAGGTCCGGTGTGAACGCACCTTAACAAACACAAACTAGAACTTTAGAACTTTGAACTCAATGGTTTGGAGGTCAGAACCTGGTCACAATGTTGTTGGGATGAGGAGAGGAGCTGTCTGGGCTGAAGTGGATCATAGAAAAAAGCAAGTGACCAGGGACAATGGAGCTTGGGAAACAGTGCAGTGCAGAGTTGTAGTGCCCTGTCCAGCAACCCACATCTAGATCAGGGCAGGATGTGAACCAGTGATACGATGTGCGCTCAGAATTATTCAAACTTTTCACAGACCCATACTTGTTGATCATTGCCTACCTTTCTCTGTAGTGCATTCATTCTGAAAAAGGGCAAGCTAATATCCAGTCAGCATAGTTGTAAATGAGGGACCAAATGTAAATGTTAGCATTCAGGTAAGTATCAATGCATAATGAAGTTATCCAGCTAGTGGTATCATGCAAATGAATAGCCTAGCAGGTGATTAAAACTGCCCAGAACATCACTGGTTCCCATCTATGGAGCATCAGTATCCACTGATGTAACACCATACTACAGAGCAACATTTTTCCACAGGCTGTGAGACTCCTGAACTCATTCTCAACACAAAATGTTGTACAACCCTATGTGTTGTGGAATCCCGATTACAATTCAGGGAACCTTGAATCTTGAAAGCTCATTCAGAATGCCACTGCAAGAGCTCTTACAAAAAGTAAGAAAGCTGAATACATTACACTAATTCTCGGATCTGGCTACCAGTCAGGAATACAATTGATATATGAAGTTACTGCTGGTTGTCAATACATTTTTTCATGGCTTCAGGCCTAGATACATTTCTGATTAACTTCTTCTTTATCAACGCTCCAGGCCTCTTAGTTCATCTGAAACTGGTAGACTAACTGTTCCAAAAGTCAGAACAAAACATGGTTAAGTGACATTTAGTTTCTATGCTGTCTACTGTTGGGACAAACTGCCAGAGGATCTGAGAGCCCAGACGAACCAAACCGTTAACTGTTGCATCACCTCATGTTGGCTTTGTCTCAACCAAAAAACTGCACTTGAGCCCACAACAAAGACTACAGCCAATATACAAACCGTTGTTAACATAAAGCAGGGTATTCCTATTATTTTCACAGCACTCTTGCTAATACAGCCACTTCTATTGAAATTATGGCTGATGAAAAGTTGCACCAGCGAAGAGGAGGCAGCAAAAAATAAGGGAAAACTGCACTAATTGGGTAAAATCATTGACACTGCAGCAACAGCTTCAAAGGGCTATCCCTTTATTTTTCTCTTCAAGAGCCAATCAGAGTGGTCTCCATTACAGATGAGCTCTGCCACAGATTCTATATGCTTATTACAAACCAAAGACATATAATAACAAAGTGCTTTCATCATAGATATATTATGTTGGTTTGAGTGCCTTACCTACTTAATAGTGGGAAACCATTCCAGAGCTAATGGCAGCGTTTTAAGACAACTGCTATATTTCAGATCAGTGAAAGTTCAACCGCACCTCATGTCTCACTGTGTATTTGTTCAACTGTCCATCAAATACAATAGATGCCAATAGATTTGAGGCTGTGTGTTGCTGTAAACCAACAGGCCATTGATGGAGACACACTAAATGGCTTTATTGGGTGTTATCAGCACTGTCCAAGGTAACACGGAGCCAGTTAATGATTGACATGCTTGCAGACCGAGATCGCTGAAACACATGGTGAATGGGTGAAGTTGAGTTGTAGCTTTGAACCTTTATGATGAGGTGTTGTAGGTTCCCGGCAAGCTAACAGCAAATACTGATAAGGACTTAAAAGTATACTGGCATTCTGCCACAGCTCTGATGTACTGCTTCTATTGTTTTTTGTTTTTTTTTGAGTTTTTTTGTTTTGTTTTTGAAAATCTCACAATTTTTCCCTTTTAAAGAAATGAAGGAAATGCTGTCTTTTGATATATACTGATGGCAACTGGAGCAACAGAGCAGATGTATATTTAGGGTCTCTAAGCTTTTTCTGGTTCATGACCCCATTAAGAGAGCTTAAAAGAGCTGTAAGATTGTGATCTGTTTAACACTGTGCTGATCTTGTGTTTTTTTTTATTTCATTGATGTTCCATAATCCAAATTAATATTATATAGAAAGAAAACACAAATCGCTATCGACTATTATTGATCTGTCATTACCTTAATCATCAATTATTGTTCCGTATGTCACCAACTGCCAGAGATATGAGGAAATAATAAGAGGCAAATACCATCTTCATTATACAAGAAAAGAGTACTTGTCAGGGCGACTATCAAGTGTGGAGCTGGAGCCAACGGGGGAATGGCATGACACATTCACATGATCAAGGTAAGCGATTCATTGCCATTATTCATGAGGTAAACAAATGTTTGTAATGAAAACTAGATTAGCTTAAAGGATAACTTCGGTACAATAAAAGCACGTCAGAATGGCGGTTTCTGGTTAAATAAAAAGGATCTTAATCTTTAACACAAAGGTCTATCTCTGTAGGGATCATGCTGTAATGCTGTCAGACACCTGAAATAACAATCTGAGCCTGTCAGTGGCAAAAACAAGCACTTTGAGTGGACATAAGTTACTTTGACAGGGGCAGTTGCCCAAATTGCCATTGCAGCTATCCTGCGGCTGCCGGCTGAGGCGATCTGCTGGACCAATTCCAAAACTGTTGTATTAGTCATTCCGTAACCAAAATATGTCAACATAGGGCCCAGGTTTAAATATACCAAAGTTATCTCTGTAGTAGATAGATAGTAGATAGATAGATAGCTAACGTTAGGTGCTTTACAGCTCCAAATAACAGTCAGTCAGTTGCTCAGGTACTAGTGAAGAGTGCTAGAATTATGTAGCTACTGTATGGTACCCAACATGGTAGCTACAACAACAGACATTGTCAGGAGTCTCATCTATAAGTTACAGTTACTATTTTTATTAAATGCTGCAGCTTCTCAAGAGCAAGTAAGGTCTCAGGCCACAAACAAACTGAAAGATGTACACCTAGATGTGTGCCGCAGGTTGGCTGTGGCTGGACCACCCCAAGACACACTGGACTGGAAGGATCTTGTTAGATGTTTTTATCAGAAAAATAGAGCCAGGAGAATGAAATGTGCACAGAAAGATTGCACAAGCTGCAACAGAGTTTTTTGCATTTTATGTTGATTCCTTCAGTTTCAGTTTTATTTCTTTCCAGAGACAATGTACATAATATAAATAATATCTCAAGTTTTGTACTTAAGCACAATTTTGAGGTGCTTTCTGCTACTTTATACTTCCACTTGTAGTGGTAGTAGTAGTTTTTCTCCAATGCAAATATCGTAACTTACATTACTAGTTACTTTGCAGACTTCTATTGCTATTGGTTAAAAAACACACTTTCCTTCTAATCAGAAAAATGCCGAATTTCAAACCCACATAACTGTTAATATATATATAATATGCTTTTACGTGTGCTTTTATTACTTAAGTACATTTACTGTCAGGTACTTTTACTTGTTATATTTGTATGGGAGACTTTCACTTTTATCAAAGTAATATTTTCACATGACATCTTTTTATTTTTACTCAAGTATGGCTTTTGTGTACTTTTTACAACTCTGTATTTATGTGTGTGTACACATATGCACAACCTTGAAAAATTTTGAATCTATTCTTTAGGATGCCTTTAAATCACCATGTTGATCATGGTTACAGTTTGTAAATAGGATGCACACTCCAGTCTGCCATATAAAATTCCACCACCATGTTTTATCTGCTTCCTGCATTGAACACTGAACATAAATCTTGCACTGCAGATTTGTCTCAACCATATGAGACAATTCCCAGTGAGCAAAGAGTGGTCTAGATCACGTCTTTTAGACATCATTTATGGACAGCCAAGATGTCTAAAAGACGTCCTCTGGGGAGCCAGAATGAAAGTTTTTTATACGTCTTTTCTGGACGTTGTATAGACGTTTATATATCGTTTATCGACTAATTCTGGCTGTCAGTGGACGTCCAGATCAGAGCCAGTATGAACGTCTATTCTCAACTAATTCTGGATGTCAGTGGATGTCTAGATTATGGCCTGACTGGACGTCTTTTCTCAATGTCATTTATCGACTAATTCTGGCTGTCAATGGACGTCCAGATCATGGCTTGGCCATGTCAATAGTCAGGCCATAATCTAGACATCCACTGACATCCAGAATTAGTTGAGAATAGATGTTCATACTGGCTATGATCTGGACGTCCACTGACAGCCAGAATTAGTCGATAAATGGCGTTGAGAAAAGATGGCCAGTCAGGCCATAATCTAGACATCCACTGACATCCAGAATTAGTTGAGAATAGACGTTCATACTGGCTATGATCTGGATGTCCACTAACAGCCAGAATTAGTTGATAAACATCATATAAACGTCTATACAACGTCCAGAAAATACGTATAAAAAACTTTCATTCTGGCTCCCCAGAGAACGTCTTTTAGACGTCTTGGATGTCCTTAAATGACGTCTAAAAGATGTGATCTAGACCACTCTTTGCTCACTGGGTTCATATGGATGTTAGGTTGTTCTGTGGCTTTGAAGGCTTTCAGTTTGGTTCATTTCTATTGATTGTTCACTATAACTCAAAGATCAAACTAGGCATTTTTAAACTGATCAGTGTTGGTGTGCACTTTTGTATATGAAAGGTTGTATCACCGAACACGGCATTTGCCAATGATATTGTTAAGCATTCCTGTGAAAATCTGATATTGGCAACTTTAGTCCTAAAACTAATGGCACTGGACTTCAAAACCCTATGTAGGCTGAACATAGTCCTAATATTTAAATGTAAATGAAAATAAATCAATAAGTAATTTGTTTATATAATCAACTGCTTAAAGAGTATAATAGTGATAGATTTTTTTTTTTAAATGTATCAAGCCCAACTTGTTGGAGGTCAATGTTGATAGAGGGCAATAATGATAAAAATAGACTAAAGATCTGGTACACTGCCACCCCCTAGAAAAAAAGTAAGAAAATGGTACTACCTTCTCTATAGGGCTACAGTTAAGAAGCATGTGTATGTTGAAGTTGATGTTCATGGAAGGATAGTGATGTATGTCTAATACATAATCTACCAAAAGTTCTGATTGCTTATAAAATTATTCTTACATCATTTATAATCCTTTCAGCTATATGTCCAGCGTTTGAGCAGAGTTGTCACTTGCCGACACATCCCCCATTTGCAAACACACAAAGGCGCTGTTGAAAGACTAAAAGAGGCCACTTCACCACATAAGTGTCCTGACCTGACCCCCGTCTCTTGCCAGGAGACTATATGGATGACATCCTCAGCACCAGTAAAATGCTGGATTATTGATTATTAAAAAAAAACACATTAAACACAGTAAAATGATTTCTGAGTTTAACAATGAATACAGAAGATACAAGGTGTGTGGACATAGTATTTTTTCAGTTTTAATTGGGCTAAATGCTTCTCCTAGTCCCCAGTGTTTGCACTAAGCTAGTCTAAACATATCCTGGCCATATCTCTGAAAAACACGATAAATGCCAAAATTTCCCGAATGTCAGAATTATCCAATAATGCGACTGTTTGCCAAGTGATTTGTGTATAGTCTGGTTGGGGCATGGGGATTTTTTTGACCAAATATCAACAATATTGTAGGGATTACTATTTGCGTTTTCAAAAAAATATTGCACTATACTGTATATTCCACTTGCTGGCTATAGCTTCATATTCAATTAACAATTGTGACTTCGGTATCGATCTCCTCATCTAATTTCGACCATAATGCTAATAAGCATACTTTCCTAAATATAGAACTACTACCACAAGGATTTTTGAATTTCAACCACAAGGATCAGATTTAGTGCCATATACCAAGATGGAGTATTGTTGCTGATCTAATATTGGACTTTTAAATCCAAAAGGTCATGTGAGGAGACAATGGTCTGACAGTGAAAATCAAAGGTCCTCCAGGGCCTTGGGTGTTCCTTAACCCCACTTGTAGAAACGCTGTTTTAGAACACCTCTTCAGAGGCACCTGTCAGAAAACCCTAACCATTTGACAAGTCTTTTAGGAGACAATAATAGTCGTTCTATAAAGAGAGGTATTGGGCGGTTGAAAAAAGAGAAAATATCAAGAATAAAAGAGAGCACTTTACCTTTACAGCTCATGGTCAGAAGTGGAATTCAGGAGTTGTCATACAACAGCAACCAACACAATACTAATAAGCATCAAAATGGCCAAGCAGTGAACATGATAAAAGACAGACTGATCTTAGATCAAATGTGCTTTCTCACTGATAGAAACTCTCTCTAAAGTGAGGCATGCACAGTGGTCAGATGGAACTAGAGATGGATGGACCGTCAGACAAATGGTAGGATAAATGTTAGTGGAGGTAATGGTATAGAAGCAGATGCTGGCTGCAGCCTGTGTTGGTGGAGGCCCCCTTGTTTTTGACATCTTGTTAATAAAGACCTTCCCCCTCAGGTCACTTCAATCGCCTGCCATGTTATGTCACATGACCAACCTCCCCCCATCAACACACCATTTCAAGTATAGTGCTTCTGCTTTTTTTCATGGGTTTATTTTTTGTGTGTGTTAGTGCATTTGTGTGTGTGTGTTTAGCCCTTTGACTGGAGTAGCAAAGTGCAGTGTTCGGTTTCCAGACTGGCACGATAGGTTGAAAAGTGTGTTTTTCGTGTTTATTATAGTGATTTTGATTATTGGAGCAAAACCAGCAGGCTTGTATAATATTATGGGGGCAAGGCCTTCCAGTGTGAGGCCAAAGCCACAACTAGAACATCCCTTATCTGTGAGTGTGCCTGAAGAGATACTGTGGGTTGCAGTTATGCTCATAAAGCACCAGTGGAACACTAACTGTTACGTGGTTATATAGGCAGCTGTACTGACAAAATGATGACATACAAGCATATCTGTTGCATGCGTCAGAGACAGACCACTAAAAAATTAGGCTGAAAGCATCCTGAGTGGACAAAGTGCAAGCCTGAAGCCATTCCAGAAACTTTTTAAACTATGCTTAGGGACAGCAGTTCAGTTCCAGCACCTAAATTAAGTGCATTAGCACTGGCAGCATAAAACATGCAGAGGGGCTGAGGAACTTTCCAGATATTTGATCTTTAGAGAATGGATACCTGACCTGAACCTGTTTGGAAAGGATAGGTCCTGATGGGTCCCAACGGGCCAGGCTGGGTTCTGAAATAATGTCCCAGTTCATGTTTGGTCACATCATATTCATAAAACAATGCCTTTTCACGGTCATCTACATTTTACATATCTGTAAGAAGTGTATCCAGACAAACTGTAACTATGGTATCTTTGTGACAGGATAACACAAAAAACTGGTTCCAGCTCCTCTGTCAGGCTCAAGTCGGGTTTGGACGTGAAAAGAAAACATGCTTCTTGGGTCACCAAAGTTATTGCAAATCATCGCGTGAGGAATATGAATGTCTGTACAACATTTGGCAATGTTAATTCATTCTGAAATATCTCAACTAAAAACACAAACTCATGCCGGTGCTCCATTATCTAGGAAAATACCAAATTCAGCACCATTCCCTCTTGTAGATGTGGAGATTTTCAGTAGATAAGGTACTGGTGGAGGTAAATCAAAAGACAGAATCACCTTAAGTCAGTTGGATTCATCCACAGACATAAATATCGTAGGTTGTCAGATACTCAGGCTTCGGGATGAGTAGGTTGAGCTGGCCACCTACGTAAGCTTCAGTATTTGACGACCTGCAAATGAGACTCAACAACAACAATCTTACAATTGCACCTTTAAAAGGGCAATCTGAATGATGTGGCCAGATTTTTTTGAAAACATTCAAAAAATAAACCAACAGTCAAGTTTCCTTTTTAAAGTCTACTGTCAGTCGGGCTGTGATCGTTCCCACTCGAGTCTCCAGGTGTACTCATGGTGACTATGTGATTTGAAGTTGCGGCCCAGGTAGACTGCCTCAGCTAATAGGGCTACCACCTCCATGACCAAGTGAGCTACTTGTTAACAGCAAATACTATAATGAGCAGCAGTGATACTGCCCCCTATAGCCCCCTATAGGATCAACCTTTCTTATAAATTACACCTTTAACTTTCATGAAGCTGCTTATTTCGATTTACTTCAAGGTAATTCTATTCTGTATGCACAACATCTATTGCATGTCTGTCTGTCCTGTAAGAGGGAGTCCTTCTCTGTTGTTCTTCATGAGGCTCTTCCATTTTGTCTCGTTGAAGGTTTTTTTTTTCCTTACTTGAATTGAGGGTCTAAGGATAGAGGATGAACTATGCTGTAATTGAAAATGTGTGTTTTGTGTGACTGGAATGAACACCAGGCCTAACAAATGTAGCGGTTACTGCTGATGCAACATTTTTCAGAGGGTCTGTTGGGGTGTTAGGTTTCTCCTCCGCAAGGTGAAACAAGACAAGCAGGTGCAGTCTTTTAACTCTGGTCTATGTTTCCACACAGTATTGTGTCGGACCTTTGTGTCCAGTCTTAATGATGGGCCTCTCAGCTCCTATGCACAAACAGATACATACGTCTTCAAGCTAACCATTATATTACTATTACAACAACAGCACTTAAAGGCATATTCGATAATCACTGCCTTCCCTCCCTTGTGTTAAATAGAAACCTGCTTTTTGAGACGGCTCAAGTGGCTCTTCCTTAAGTGTTAAGAGTAAACATGCACATCTTTCAAGATTTCTGTAGTCACTAATCATCACCTGGAAGACAATATAGGCTTTAGTATATTCAAAGAAGTGGTCAGTCTCCACAGGGCCTCAACACAAGGCTTAGTGCAACTAGAGCCCATAACTGGATGTGAATGCTTCTTTTAAACCACAACACAATAACTGGCTTCACAATAAAAAAGGTAATGACACATTACTGTTGTTTGTAGTGCACACATACACCCACACACACACACACACACACATACACACGTATGGATGTATGTATGTATGTATGTATGTGTGTATATATATATACTGTGTGAACATATATATATTTAGAGAGGGGGGGGGGGGGGGGGGGGGGCTGGTGGTATTATCACTGATTTTCATAGATTTCATTTATAAATAACAAATAAAAATTCAACTGTCAATAGACAACTTTTTTGCTATAACATCACTCTGAAGTGAATAATTCTGCAGTGTAATGGCTGTAGGAAAATGACACCATCCGGAAAAAATTCTTGCTTTCAGCTGCCACTGGGCAGGTCATATAAAAGTTTGCACTCTGAAGTTATTGATTTAGATTTACAAAATTGTCGGATAGGAACGATTTGAATAGCACTAAGGTAGTTGTGCATAGGACGAAATTTCACGATTATCTACACAGCAAGGGAGCAGTCACCCTTGGCCCAGGTGCTCCTAACCATGCTGAAGCACAATTTTTCCCTGCTTCCCAGTCCCCCGCTGGCCTGCCCTCACATTGCTCCGGCCGGTTACCTCTTGTACATACATCATCACATTATAGCACAGTCCCATCACAATGGACAACAACACAGAGAACATGACTTTACTGACTTTTTCTGGCTTATTTGTGTCGTTTTGGTCATAGACGGCCCTCTCACATTCTTGGATTTCTTGATTATGCAAGGTAGCATATTACGCATGATTATACTTCATGTACACATTGTGCACTAGTGCTTGTGATCGTGCATGAGCAAGCATACCGTGCCGTACCATGCTGAAGCACACCTTTTCCAATCGTGCCAGGGTCAAGAAAGTCTATTGTGCTTGAGCACGGTATGGAGCGCACACACTAGTCAGAAAAAACTGGACTTTGGGGGTCAATGGTGCTTGGGCATGGTATGGATTGCCTAGTGTGAGTGCGGCCTAAATGTTTGTAATGAATGTTGTGTAACAACTGCATGGATGTTGTTATTTCGGCATCCTTCTGAACCATTTATTGCAGCTACATCACAGAGAAATCTCTTTGTTTTGGGTTCATAATGATTTTGTTTGCAGTTTTATTTGTGCTACTAAAATACAAGCACTCTATCTGACAGCTCATCTGACATTGGAGAGGTGATTTCAGTTAAAGGCAGTGAAACATGCCACAGTCCAGTGTTAACATGTCACCTTTGGCACCCAGTGGCAGGAAGGTTAAAGTCTGTCCGTCTCTTAAATGCTTAATCAACAATACCTCACAGCTTCTGATCACAGCATTAGTGCTATCAGACAACGAGTAAACAGACACGGGCAGCTCACACATATGGCTCCCGTCGCTATTGATTTTTAGCTAATGTACAACTGCTGGTTCACCACAGAGTCACCAGTGAAGTGCATTCATCAAGGTGTCCAAACCAACACTTTTTACCAACATCAGGAATGTGGATGTTCTCTGGAGGTACTTAAGGCCTCAGCGCAATGCTTTAAAACAGCAGCAATGCAAAAGTAACTGTCACAGTCAGCTTTCAATTTAACGCTCAGACCAATTAACAGTATGAGAAGGAGCTGGGAATAGTGTAAATATGTCCTCTTGTTTAATGTGATACAAACTAGTTCATACAAAGTGTCATCTGACCATGTCTGAAGGTAAAACTGTGGCCCAATCCCAGTGTCCCCCAAAGGCCTTAAACCCTGAACCCTTTTTTAGGGAAAACGATCCATTACTTTGTTATTGCTTAATATTATTACTATTATTGTGTTATGACTCTATTTATGTGATTAAAGTCACAGGAGTAAGAGTCTTAGGCAGTGATTTAGAAAGTGTCTGTTTGTGAATAAACAGTGTTGCATATAGAATAATGAAATTAATCACATATTCAAGAGCACACTGCATTACTAGAGAAAGAAAAAAAGCCAGAAGTCCACCATCTCAACCCTAACAGTCTCTCTTATGTCTCTGACTACAGAATGGAGGTAAACAGAAGAATACAAAAAGAGAGGGAAAAAAATGAATCTAAAAACTGGGGAAAAACTATACTGTACAAAAAGCTAAACAAAAAAACAGACAAAATCTAAACAAGAATTTTTTAACCCAGCCAAAAAACTAAAGACATACTGTATCAGTTCATAAATATGTTTATAATTTGATCCATTTTCCCACAAGTGAAACAATTTTGTAATAAACATTTCTTCAGGTCATCAATTGAACATAATGAACTTTACAGCAAGCACATGAGATGAAAAGCCAGTGACCATGTTCTAATGCTGTCATTGATGAACTTGTCTAACTTCTGTGTTGTGTCAGGTGAAGAAGTAGTGTGTGTTGCAAACCTAATTGTGAAATAAAGTGAGCTTCCAAATAATGCAGCAACCCTCTTTTTTTGGACATTTGGATCACAGAGCGTGCCATTAAAGCTGGGGCTGGTAAGATTGGAACAACCCGTAAGAGCAAGGTACATTTTTCCTTTCAGAGCCAATCCTCCAAAGCACATGAACACACACTGCCTGGCTACACCAAGCCCAAAATGCTCTAGCTGGCCAACAGGGAGATGTGTGTTAGCAGCTATGTTCCAGAAGCTCTCTCAGCTTTATTAGTCTAATGAATACATTAATAAACAACTCTAGTAAATGCCACAATCATATAAACACAAGTAAAATAGCTGCAACAAACATACCTCAGTCCCAAAAGGATACCATGCTCTTTACGGCTGTAGCTGTGTGCATTGTGCTAACTGGGTTAGCTGCTGAACAAATCAGATGCTGCCACAGCGGTTCACTTGTTCTTTGGCTCAGGGGTGAGGACAGCATATTGTTGTCATCGCTAACCATAACCAGCTAGCCATAACTCATGTCTCACATGTAAGAAAGAACTGAACATTATCATAATTAACGTTAGCAAAGAACGTGGCTATTGTGTTATACTCACCGTTGCACTTTCTCTTCTATGCTTGTACGACTACCTTGCTTATAGCTTTAGCAATCCAGTCATGGGCAGTGAGTGCATGGGCAGGTAATTAGGTATAAAGATAGGTAGCCTGTCTAATCTTTTCTAACACACAAAATGGGATGATTGGATTTGCTTATTAGTGTCTTACAACAGTCAGAGATACTAATTTTTTTCTTTTAAAGGATAAGTACCGTTTTTTACAACCTGGACCTTATTTCTGGCAAAAGATATGGTCATTTACTCACCCAGATAACTTTGGTGTCATTCGGCGTCGTTCGGACGAAATTAGATCCAGTGTAGCGGCGATATATCCATATAATGGGAGTAACGGGGCATCGACACACAGCCTCTATATAACACATTATCTGCCACGAAACTAGTTCATTTCATCAATATTTTGTTATGAAATGCTAGCGCTATTAGCCTCTGAGTCCGAGCTCGTCTATTGTCAACATCCGGGGTCTGTAGGTTGATCTACTACCTCTGACCTGGAAGATGTCGTCTCTGAGCTGCGCGCGCACCCGCGACAGCGCGCCTTGTTTACCTGTAGCTGCTACTGCTAGTTTGACCCCGGATGTTGATAACGGACGAGCCCGGACTCAGAGGCTAATAGCGCTAGCATATCATAACAAAATATTGATGAAATTAACTAGTTTCGTGGCAGATAATGCGTTATATAGAGGCTGTGTGTCGCTGCCCCGTCTCTCCCATTATATGGATATATCGCCGCTACACTGGATCTAATTTCGTCCGAACGACGCCGAATGACACCAAAGTTATCTGGGTGAGTAAATGACCATATCTTTTGCCAGAAATAAGGTCCAGGTTGTAAAAAACGGTACTTATCCTTTAATTGTCAGAACATTTGATTTATTGATTAATTGAAGATAATTCCTACAAACACTTTTAGAATACCTTACCAACCCTAGCTTTAAACTTAAAATCTACACATTTTCTTCACTGAAGGACCAGTTAATGGTATGAGTCAATGATTTGACTTTGTTGAAGCTGTAGGTATGTGACTAAGGAGGCAGATGATGTTGTTTGCAGTCTATTGTCAATGACAAACTCCTACACATTTACTGTCTTGTCTCAATGCACAAAGCGCATCAGGAACTGGACGAGCAGGAGGTCTGTCTCTTCTTTCTTCCTCCATTTGAACTCCTCTCTTTCTTCTCTGTCCTCCCAGACTGAGAAAGAGAACTGAGGGTTTCACTCTGACAGGCTCGTCTCAGCTAGACCGAAACACAGAGTGACAGAAAAACGCCCACTTACACTCCCAACCATGGCTAATGTGACAGCCCAGGCTGCTATTCATTCACTCACTAACACACACACACACACACACACACACACACACACAAGCACACTTCCATGCACACATAAGCATACACAAATGGAGTCACAATCACCCTCACACAGTCCGTCAACACCCCGGCGACACTCAAAGCCTTTTTAACACATGCTTTCACTCCAGTTGATAATGTGACAAGAGGTGAAGGGAGTCCCTCCCACATTATGGCCTCATTGTTGACTGGAAATCTGGAAAAAAGTTAGCCCACACTTTGAATATGCTAGCTGTTTTAAGCTTTTTCTTTACACAATTGCAACTACTTACAATGATATTTTTTTACATGTAACTGGTGCATGTGGTATATGTTACAATTATATCTATTGTAACAAACAAAATATGCATTATAAAGCTGAACATTTTCATCTAAAAACATTTTAGATGTGAACATTCTTTTGCTTGAACTAAGCCCATTTAGCTGCCAGTGCAGTGATTTTCACTTGAGTTTTTAAAAGTCAGGATGGTCAGCGATGCCAGAAGTCTTAAAATAAGATCATAAAGGGTAATTGCAAAGAATTCTTGTTTAGAGGAAGAAGTAGATTCTTTATTGTCACATAAAAACAAATGAGTACAACACACTCAAACTGTTCTCTGCATATAACCCATCGGTGAGCAGCCAACAAAACCAGAGCACTTGGAGTAAACCCACACAAACACGGGAGAAGATGCAATGCAATGCAACCCAGGTCCTTCTAGTTCTTCTTGCCTGCTTAAGGCATTTACACACTGGGGACATCTGAAATAAATGACAGGAAAATGCTAAATACTTCCCTGTGAATATTTCACATCAAAACTATTTGTATCAGCAGTGATGAGAAACTGTTATAGTATGCTCCAATTAGCGAATTTGCAACACAGGCATATTATCACATTAAAATGATACTTACCACAGACCAAGCTGGGCAGGGACTGGCATGAAAAATAGCGCCAATAGTTCCAAGATAGCTGTCGGGGTCTCTAGGTCGCACTGCAGCACTGACTAGCTCGCTGACAGGTAGAGAGAGGAAGTATTCACTGGGTTCACCTCACCTGACTGCAGTCCACTCAATTAAAGGTGTACTAATACGTTAAAACACCAAAGTTATGAACAAACTAACTGATCGAGGCAGCGGTAGACCAGCAACCCCCATATTCTGCAAGGTAAAATGACTCTTTTTAGCAAAGTAATAGCAGTGCTGGTTTTGAAGAGAGCACATATGGATATAACAGTTTCAGTTGCCTGTTGGTAAATCCTGCATTTATAGCAGTCCATCTGAGCAGGGAGAAGCAAGGTTATACATCCTAAGTCACCTTTGTCACGCTGTTTTTATAAAATCAACATGCCTGCCATTGTTGTGTTGCGACTTGACATCTTGCTTGGTGCAGCATAATTGATTGATTACTTCATCTGCAGCGAGAAAACTCTCATGACAAGAACAATATTTTAGTAAAAATATTAAGACAAAAAGGCCTTCACTGTGATGTCTGCTAGAATGGGTATGGACTCATTGGTCGTATTGATTTAGAAAGTATGAATTTCAGACACCATCATGCAATTGGTGTTTTAGTAGGTGTTGAGTAGTGGTCAGAACAATGCCACCAAGATCCGATGTCCACCACTATCAGAATAACCAGAATGTCTCTGGAAAAGACAAAAATCTCAAAACCTGCAAGAAAACCTGCAAGAATGCAATCAAAGTGATTCGCTTGGATTGATCCCATTAGAGAAGGAACGGAAGGGAGAAAATATGTGTCTTATAATGGGTGAATTGACCCTTTAAATGACCTGACTTTTTTCAGTGTACAAAATAGCATGACTGCCTGTGAAAGCTCTACATCATGTCTGTGTGACAGTGCGCTGGCTGCCCTGGCAGACTGCTTCAGTCCTAATGGTCATTACAGCTCCATCTACGTGACTGCAGGCATATTGAAGAAAATCAGATGTTCTGGGGCTGACCTCTGCTGCCCTGACCTTCACCTACTTCTCTGACCACAAGCTTTAAATCAGCCACTCCACCCCATTCACAACAGTGGCCGAAGGTCTTGAAGAAAGGCCAGCACACCCATTCACAATGCAGGACTATGGGCCATGAGAAAGGACAGCGCTAGCCAGGTCAACCCAGGCTCTTTGTAGGAGCTTGAGCTATTGGCACAGCAAGCACTAAAGGCACAAATACTGCCATTCACTGGGTGGAGCCTGAGAATGGCAGAAAAACACACAATGGATTTTAAGAAACACAGAAAGCAACGCCTCCTTAATCAGGATGTAGACTTAACATGTTTTGAATGACATCTTTACTCAGTCACATGTGATCTATTGACTTGTGAAATACACAAGGGATCATTAGGTTTGCTTTTTCTTGTATTCTGGGTAACTGGAGAAAAACATGAAAAAACACGGTTACACTTAATCAAATGACCTGAAATTTGACATCAAACTGCAGCGATGTTGGCTGATTAAATGTCAGACAAAATCAACAGAAAACCTACACACAAGAACCCACACTGATTGTTATGCATAACCCACTGGTTCTAAAATGAGCATCAGGGCCATAGGGAGACAGATTACATAAAACATACTTCTAAAACAAATGCCTTTTGTATTTTTTCTGAAATGTGTGAAATCTTTGACAAATGGCAACAAGAAGACATGGCTTAATTTAAAGGCATGTTTAAAAAATGACCATTGTGCTAACTTTGGGTACTTTAAGTACCCTGTAAAACCCATGCATAACCTGTACCGCACAAACTGGCATGGTTCATCACAGCCCAGGACAGGAAGGCTCTGCAGCAGGTAATTAAAACCACCAGAACATCACTGGTACCATCTACATAGCATCAGTGACATCAGTGAAGTGAGATGTCTGCACAGATCCCAAAGATACTAAAAGACAACACCCACCCAGCCACAGTGTATTCACCCTGCTGCCATCTGACAACAGATACAGAAGTATCTGCTGCTGTACCACCAGACTACAGAGCAGCTTCACTCCCCAGGCTGAGACTCCTGAACTCATCAACACTCTGTCATTATTAATAGTTGATTTTTCCGACTTGATAATTATTCATGAATTAGTCTGTATAGTTTCTGTTTTATTGTGTGCTAAGGGAATTACAAAGAGAAATTGCAGTATACAAAGTTATGCTGCTTAATGAAAAGTTCATTTTGAATCTTGAATAAAAGAATCAGATAAAATCATACACACAAACACTGGAAGTCACCATTATCATATTAACCTTGAATAGTGCTATATGTGAACACAAATCAAAATAAAGCATACATATTCATTATCTCTTCACTGAACGTGTGTTCATTCTTCTTCATTACAGATCTGTGGTTCCACACACATACACACACATTATTGTAAATTGGTTTCTTCCACTTGTATTTCACTGCAGGACATTTTGATACAAACAGATCAAGGTTCACCAGGTGCAGGTTCCGTTAAGCCCTACTCATCTCATCCAGCTTTTCACTCAGCCGATGAATATTCATACTACTGAGACTTTAATTTGTCTTCTCGGCCATGGGGAAAACAAAAATGTATTCACTGCACACACACACACATGCAGCCACACGAACACACATGCACTGGGGTTTCTGCTTCTACTCTTAGCAGGATTTGCTTCAAGTCATTCAGGGTGAGACAGAGCGGAGAAATAGAACTGAATAAAACATGGAAAATGCCCTCAAATCCTTTAGTCTTACTGGCTTCCACCCATACAGATAGATTTTTCAGGCTTAATAGGGATGTAAAGATTCACCAGTCTGAATCGCAAGTTATTCATCTGTTAACTTAAGCTTTGCTGCTAATTCTGCACAGTTTCTCCACTTTCTTTTAAGGATAAAGGTGAAAGCCAGACTCTCATGTTGATGCAAGACTCTCACATTACTGAGTTGTGTAAGTATACTGTTGCTTGCTAGGGAAAAACAAGAACCACATGTTCGACAATGACAACACACTTTATAGTGCACCATCACATCTAAAATATAAAGTTTGGAAGGCATTTTAATTTTATCAGAAAGAAGGGAAATTGCCATTTGTTAAGTCTGTAGAATAGCCTTAAAGTTCATCAGGTACATGACGAATCTCAACTGCTGAGACTGCATGGTGAAACCAGTGTGGACAACAAGGAGTAGGTGCTAGTATAAATAGCCCAAGCAAGATATTAAGAAGATATGCCACTTTTTCAGCCAATACTTAGCCACAACTCTGCACAGGTAATCAATCAGGTTTTTTGTCTGTGTCTTTTGCCAAAGTAATAAACAATGACATGTTATTCTGACATGATACATTTGTCTCTCATGCCATTAAGTAACAAAAATACTTGGGATCCTGGTCTTATATGAAGTATATCTGATATACTTCATAAAAGACCATTCATTTGTCATGGAAAATGGATGACTACATGAATCAAATTTCAATAATTGTATCAGATTGGATCATATCGCATCAACTCCTTATTTGACATTTGTCTCATGTCTGACAATCTATGCCACATGCATCAATGATAATATCAATATCTAGTATTGGAAAGATTTTCTGTGCAGTGTATGAATTAATTTGAGATTAAATCCTTACTTGAACATTAGAAACTAGACAGTGGAATTCTAAAATTGCAGGGAAAATGTTGATATGCAATGTTGAGGCAATCTCTTTTTTTAGACATCTTTTTTCACATTCACTAATGATGTCCAAGTGACACTCTGATGGGGTTCAAGATAAAAGTTGTTACACGTTTCTATGATGACAGATGTCCAAAGGGCAGCTTCTTGTGGTTCAACATAAATGTTTTCATGATGTCTTTCTTGGACTCACTTCAGATGTCAACCCACTGCACCTCAAATTTACTTCATGCTGTTAAAGTCACTGGGTGGTATCAAACCTCTACCTACAACTTATCAGGCAAGATATCTACCAGGCTGCCTTTCAGCTTGTAATGATTTAATTCAAATGGTACTCATTGAACACCATGTTTTAGTCATCAAACCATCAAGTAAGCTATTGCTCAAGGGTTCCAAGGCTGTAACTTTGAAAGATACTCACTTTATTTGTCTGACTTGGTTTGGACTCTTAAATGTAATCCAACATCATCTGTATCATTTGCCAGATCTGTGCTTTCCCTGTGATTACATGTCAAAAAAAGTTATATTGTCAGTAAAAACTGGGTATCTTTTGATTGATCTCAAATCTTGTGCACGACTTCAACTGAAACTCTAAGCAGATGCTCTTATTGTCTTTAATTAAGCTTTCAATTGTGTGTTGAAGAACCCAATACTTGCTTGGCAGCCTATGATAAATCAATAGGGACATCATAGGAAAAAATCCATTTTCAAAAGCCACTCCTTCTCCAAAGCTTCCATCTAAAATATATCTCATAAGACTTGTCTCCTCTGACTGTCTCCATTGACACCTGGCAGTGTTTTCCTTGGGGTCGTGATGAAGTGAGAAAAGAGCAAAGGTCATGGCTGTGTTTCCTCCTGAAGCTCCTGATGAGGATGCTGAGACTCACACTGACCTACACAGCTGAGTTAACTGCAATAATCTGCAGGCCTCATATTGACTTAGTGATAATTGGTCTGTGGGCTTAATGAGCTTAGCCTCCATGACTAGCATAGATAAGTCTGAGCGGGGTGTTCAAGTACCCCCACCCCCTGTCAATATGGAAGCTCACACTACAGACTGAGCTATCAGATGCACAGAAGCCAGCCTGTTCATTTTAGCAGATTATACCATTGTTGTTAAAAATAGACTCTCGGATATGTTAACATCCCATGTGATGATTAGACCTCAAGGGAAGCTGAGGGGGAAAGCTGTTTGTATCAGTGCACACTGTTGTGAATCAATGGACTGACTACACAGGGGATTATACAGCGACTGATGACGTTTATAAAACTCAATCAGCCCACCGCATGAACTTTGATAAGTATGGATTACATAGTTAGCAGAACTGCAATCAACACAAAATGTTCTTTTAGAAGGAATATGTTTTAATAATCAGCATCAGGAAACTTTGGAGGATTTTTCTATTCTAACTCAGCTGAGAGAAACGTCCTCAGTGCTTTGGATAGTTAATCCTTATTCCTTTACAGTCAGTTTGAGTTGTCTACTTTTGATCCCAGTCCGTCTTAGGCAATCAGCATTGTTTCTTTTTTTCCTTATGTGAATCTTGAGATTAAATAGACTTGTTTTATTCTCTGTGTTTAATTGTGTGTGATACACAAACACACACAGGTAAAAAAAAAGAAAGTCTGAGATGGCTAGGCAAAATACTTTTTACATTTGTTTCTTTGTTTTAAATGTATTACTATTCTTTTTTTATTACAAATGATCATCTTAACAGTTTGAGTGACAATGGGAATCTTTGAAAAAAGTCCATGAATTTCAGAATATATTACTTTTTGTTGTGTTCGCCTTTCGCTTTAATGAGAGCATGCACACGAGCTGGCACAGACTCCACAAGTTTGTACAAAACCTGATGACCCATTTTACCCAAGCATGATTTGACAGTGTTCCACAAAGCATCTTGTATTGTCACAGAATGTTTGGCTTTCTCAGTCTTCAAGTCCCCTAAATGTTCAATGGGACCAAGGTCCTGTGACTGTGGAGGAATGACAGTGAGGACTTCTTGATCTTATTTCCTTCCTTCAAATCTTCGAGGAGTTCTGTCAAAGCTTTGAGGTCAGGATTTTGTTCAGTCCACAGTGAAATTCTGGTACTGTTTAGGCCACCTCAAGTGTTTGGCCTTGTTTCCATCCTGAGAAGTGGTTTAGAAACTGCTACTCCTCCTCCACTACTGTCTGCTCTGTCCAGTCAAGAAGTCAATAAGGTTGACAAGGAGCGTGCTGGAGGGCAGTCGCCCTTGACAAAAGCAACTGGACTTCACCCGCTAACACCCTGAAAGATGTGACCCAATGGGCCGGCCGCCCACAGCTTTACCCTCCCCCTCCCTTCTATACATACCACCACCACCACCACCAGTTTTGGGTATCCTCATATTGCCCCAGCCTATACACACACACAATCACCAACTCACCCACCATGACCCGACCATGTGGTCTCAGGCCACCTCCAGCCAGGTCCCAACCTTTTCTTCCCCACCCCCGCCCCTCTCAGCTCATACATCACTGCTGACACATCAGTAATTGAGCTAGGATAGATAAGGGTCTGTGGACAGGGCCCCGAGGTCTTGACACTGCTGAAAAGCTGAGAGCAAACACTTTGTGTCACCACATAAGACCTGTTGGGCTCGGTGGCCTCCCGTTTCCCTATTTTTCTCTGGCTCGTCCCATCTGTTTCAACCATGACAGCACTTTGGTCTGAGCTGCGGTCGAGATCAACACATCATTTCTTCAGTGGTGGTACCCCAGTGAGACATCATATCTGCAGTGAAGCACATAAGAGTAAAACAGCTCAAAGTACTTCTGGTCTAATTATTTACTTATTATTTAGAATCAATAAATTGTGTGTTCATTTTTACATGTGAGTTTGATTTTGTTTTATTTTCAGTCAGTTCTTTTAAGTCACATTTTTGTCATTTTAATTGATGCATTGTTTGCTTTAGTAAAACAGAAAGTAAAGATATAAGTCTAGTTTCTGTCGGTAATATTTAAGTCTCATGCATTTTTAATTTGTATCGTTCCTTTAATCAGAGCTACAGCTGTCACCATCATTAATGTGTGTTCACACAGGAAGCAAAGTGAATTTTCACCTCATGTTACTCATTTAAGTTTGACCTCAGGATGATTTGTGATTATTTGTGTTACCTGAACGTGTTTACCCCCATACCCCCACACAAACAGAACACCTTACTGTACATTAGCTGTAAGCTAGTAAGCAACAGCAGGCACCATGGATGTGTATCTGCGTGTTTTAATTCAGTTTAAGCCCTGACTAAACTCAGCACTCATCAGGGACTCTGCTTCTCACTCTGATTTTCCCCTCTGCTCTCTGTACGTTCATGAAGTACAGTATAACACCCAACATTATGAAACTTGGCAGTCTGTGTTTACCTTGAGAGCAAAAGCTAAAACATAAAATGGATAAAAACTGGGACAAAACAAAGAAACAAGTAGGCTAGCATGCTGACAATTACAAAGAAGTAAGCTAGGGTTTACATTTAAGACTTGTTGTTTGTTGTTAACAGCCTACATTAACTGGTCTCATCCCTACTGATACTATACTAACAAAAGAAACTATGATAATGTTATGACTTAATTAAACTCGGAACAATTTCTAGCCATGTTTGTGGCCTCAAAAACTGTTTTTTTTTAATGTTTTTTTTTCTGTGGCAACAAAGCAAGTATTTTAAGGCAAACATGTTAAAAACCTAACCAGACTACAATCACAGCTTTGTCACAACATAAGATTTAAAATTGAACATTGAAGAATCATAAAGATGGAGCATAAAGAAATGTAAAGTATGAACATATCCATGGTCTGCAGGAACGTGCATTGCCAATATTTATTCTGCATATTGGGTTTTTCATGTGTCAGTATTTTCCTTTCAAGAACAAATAGATGAGCTAACATTACTGGCAGAGGTGTATCATGTCTTAAATGCAATCTAATGCTTATTGGTGCAACAGGTCAAAGAGGTCAGTCCACTTCAAATCCTCATTTTTTATAATTCACAAAAATTGTAGCACATTTCAACTTAGCTTTCCTTTTTTTTACATTTAAAATGTCATTTATCAAGTTTTCAGTTGTGAAAAAAGGTTATCAACAAACATTTTTGTCATAGTTTTTTGTCAACATTTTTGATTAATTGACAGAAAATTACTCAAGTCACTAATGAAGTATACAAACACAAAATATTTGCTGCTTCTAGTTTCTCCAGTGTTGGGAGATGTTTATTTCCGTTAAGATCATGTAACATGTAAATTGAATATATCTGGGTTTTTTGATTGTTGAGCAGTTTGAAGGCTCTTGAAAGCCTCTTGAGAGTCTTTACGTTTGACATTTTGTGAACTGAAAAATTAATTGAAACATTAATCAACAGACTAATCAGTTATGAAAATAATCATTAGTTGCGGTTATACTTTTAACCAAAACATGTTAGTGCCACTGTATGAACGTGGGTTCCCCATCAGTGTTTGAGGTTCAAAAGGCAGTAAGGCTAAAAGAGAATCAGTGTTTAAATAGAGAGAGAGAGAGAACACGTTGTTAGCAGGACATACAAGCGTGATAAATTTCTGTTCGTCTTTTGTCAGTGAATACGTCTGGGCCCATATGCTGGACTACAAAGCTACGTGAAAGCAGCGTTTAAAAAGCCAGGCCTACCACATTAAAGCCTATAACAATCTCTGTTCATGGTAAGTTATCACTCTCAATTAATCACCTCCCACAATGGGATTTCTGATGTGCTCAAGCCCCCTGAAAGCTGCAGGTCAGGCTGAGGGCAGACTGACTCTCAGTTCCCCATTTTCCATCCTCTCACTCCCCCTTCACTTTATCACATCTCTCAGCCGCTGCCAACTGAAGCGCCTTTACATTTTTCTTATTCCTCGAGCTCTCTGAAAGAATGAGAGAGTCAAGCAGCACACACTGCAAAACAAACACAGAGAGATAGATGTAGGTGTGGGGATGTGGGGCTTTATGTGAAGCAATGGCCTCTGTAGTCTGACTGACTGACTGGCTGGCTGAGTGCCTTTCTGCCTGATTAAAACCCCTCCCTGGTCATTCCACTGGGGCTGTGTTAGCCTATGAATGGTATTGTATTGTTAAGGCTCTCCCCATTCCTGCACTGCTGAATGGGTTTAACCACTGGTTTAGATTCAGTTACACGGTTTTGGTTGAAAGTGTCCCCCTCCCACCGCTTTGGACTCCATGGTTTCCTTGGCTGACCTGTTTAGAAGCTGCCGTGGAAATGTCATGTCGCCCCTCCCATGGGCCGGACCTGACATTCATTTTGATAGGTAACAAAAAAATGACTTGGGATGGGATCAAACCAATGGCTCTTTTTTAACCACAATGAATTGGCAATCTATGGTGGAACATAACGGTGATGGAAGTCTTTGAAGTGGAGGATGCGGTGATTCACAGACGAGGGTATGAACATTGATGGGGCATGGGCAGAAAGTTAAACATTCCCTTTATAAAGAAAATCACTATTATTATATTTATCGCACAAGTAGCACAAGTAGGACATTTTCAAAACTTTTTTTAAAGAATATAAAGACTTAATTCATTACAGTCAAGACAATACAGATTAGAAGCAAGTCATTTCTATGACGTAACATTATTTTCTTAAAACAAGTGAGAAAAGACATTTAACTTCTGCAGTGTAAGTAACAACTCAATCTATGCGCCGCATGGAGATGACAGAGTAAAGCAAAATCAATTCACAAAAGTTTTTTGCACCTTGATCTTTATAAGGTCTGAATAAACAAACTCTCCTTCCTGAGCTAACTTTTCACAGACTTAATAGACTTCCTGCTTGATTAACATTGTTTTTCCACTCCAGTTGAGCTGAAAACAAGTAATGCAATGAATGTGTGAAACCACATTCTGCTGCACTCCCAATTAACATACAACTTGTTTGTTAAATTCCTTGATATCTTCTGACCTCCAATAAGAATTAGCAAAACTCTAAATTCTGGAATTCACCTCAGAGTTCCAATCTATTTCAAAATGGTCTGTGACCAGGTGTATGTTACACAGATACAGTAGCTAAATAAAAGTTATGTAACAATGAAATGCTTTACAGTCCACATATTAAGCATCTGTAAAGGTTTATACATTTTATAATGGTCATCCAGATCATTTTTTTAAATGAACTACACAGTATTTATTAACCATTTACAAATTATTATGAATATCAGTTCCAACTTCACAATAAACTTTTGCTTAATAAATGGTTTATAAAACATGTCATTGTTCGTTAACAGTCACATAACTATTGACTAAAGTTTAATTAACTATTCATTTGACATCTATTGATGATGGTTAGTATAAAGTGTTTGAACAAAAATCATACTTTTGGTAGTTATACATAAAGTACGCTTCTTCATTGTTTATAGGAACTCTTTGACATATGATATGGAATTATGTTAATAGATTAAATCAGGGCAGCCCAATGTGGGGCCCATGGGCCAAAGTTGGCCAACCATAAGGTTTGATTTGGTTAGATATTTCTAGTGAAAAAAATAAAATAAAATCTAATTTAAAGAGATAGAATTCTGAAGTATTAATCATTTCTCATAATCTGACCATGGTGGGCAGAGTGATACTTTGCACAGGAAGAAAGTCAACTGTGGGAACTTGGAGGATAAGCCCTGTTTTGGTAACACTTTGGCTATTGCAACCGTCAGGTCATTTTTTTTAGCTTTTTCATAAGATTATCCCAAATGTATATAAATGTATAAATGAACTGAGTGCATTCATGCTCCTCGGAGAATTAGCCGAGAATTAGAGCATTAGAATTGTGTCAGGTACAAAGTTTGAACTCTGTACACAAACATCCTGGGATCTGTAGTTCTTATTCGTACCACTCCATAATGTGCATCCAGTGCCAGTGCTCAGTGCTAATGCAGTTTATGCAGCAAAATGGAATTTAAAGGTTGTGATGGAACCACCTAATTTTCTCTAAACATTTTTAACAAATCACACAGTTGGCTTTATATTGCAAAATATGATCACATTTTCCCAATTCTTACCTCATCGCACTGGTTACCCGTGTTTTTTTGGAATTGATTTTAAAATTGTATTGCTTCTTTTTAAATCACTGATCGGCCTTGCTCCTTTTTACAATATTGACCCTTCAACCCCTTACACTCCAACTCTTAGATCTGCAGACCAGCTGCCGCTCTTGGTTCCCAGGCCAAGGCCTGAGACAGAAGGTGGGAGGGCATGCACCATGTGGAAAAATTTTCCATTGAGAATCAAGGAAGCCACCCCTGTGTCCTCCTTTAAATATCTTTAAAAAAATGTTTTATGAAATGGCTTTTAATTAGTGTTTTTTGTTTAAACGGAATCTTAAAAATAAATATATGAATAAGAGTTAATCATATATTTATTTTTAAGATTCTGTTTATTGTTTTTTGTGTGTTTTTATTTCCTCCTTACTGCAATGTCTATGTTCTGTTTTCATGTCTGTGCAACTCTTTGTAAACTTGTTTTTGAAGAGTGCTACATAAATGTAATTATTATCAATTATTATTATCCAGCAATATTTGGTTGCGGGCTATGTAAAAAATGCTGCCATTAACAGGGCTTTGAACTAGCCTTGTTTCAATTATAATTTCATTATTGTGAATGTCCTTCGTTCCTGAAGATGAGGACAGGAAAAGGCAAAGGTTTTTACCATCTTTACATCTAGTAGCCCTGTATGGTAAAACTAGAAAATACTGTCCATCTTCGTCTGTTCACTTACTGTTGTTTTAGACTCTTGCCAGCCCAATGCATTGAGACAGAATGCTAGCCTGTTGCAGCAACACATCTGCATTGCTATGTCAAAAGCTTGCCAAGTACAGTTCATTAACTATAATGAGTGAATTACAATTCATTACCCCAAAGCTGTAACAGACAATTACTGTGCTGAATGGTGAACTTTCTACCGTCCTCCTGTGCTGCTGCAGCCAGTGTCTGACTGGTAGAATGACGAGTGATCTGCAGCTTCTGTGCCTTTGTGGTTCACAAAACACAGAGGAATGCCAACAAGGCTCTTTAAAGGAATTTTCTCTGACAGTAGCAGCTCACAGACTTAAAAAGAGGGGCAGGGATGAGGGAATGACACAGACCTTTCTTTTCAGTGAACCCAGTTCAGAGCAGGAGAAGCTATAACTAAGAAACTCCTCAATACTTTAATTGGATGCCGCCATGGAGGAGCTGTATTTGGAAGTCTGAGGGCCCCCCGCTATGTCGCTAGGACTGAGGACTTTCAATAAGGAGAGAAATATAGACCAAAGTGTTTCCTAAAAAGAGAAATCCAAGTGCACACACTCACTCACACACAGAGTTCATTTCCCATCAGTCAATAGGACAAGCCTATAATCAATTAGCTGTTCTCTCTTCATGTGGCTGTCAATTAGGCTGGCCAGTGATTGGGGATATGACTGCTTTATTAGCTGTGCCAGCTGCCCTTCTCCTCTGCTTACTACATTACTAACAACTAGTAACCCAATAACACTTTTACATGACATTTATTAGACAGATGCCTCCCTTCTAGCCCTCAGCACAACATGATGCCGCCGCAATAAAACCAGCACTCATCCGACTCTTGACATGGATTCTGATGCATGAAACACCTTCCACCCTTCATTTGTTTTGTCAGCACTCAAATCTCCATTTTCCTTGAGCTTATTTGAGGTGGTAATGTCAACACAGTCTGGAGAATCCTGTACCAGTAAAGGAAAATTGCTGTTTATGAAGTACACTTTTGTGACTTCCTGTGTTTTAATATTCTCGTTATGTAGATGACAAGTACAAGTACAGACTTTTCTCTCAGATTTTGACTTTACCCTCAGAATTGTGAGACTATGATTAAAAGGGCACTATGTAGGTTTGGAGAAGATATTTAAACTCAGAATTTTAATATTTACAATATTTTTAAGATAATAAAACAAACTCAGAAATGTGTGTTTTTTCCATAAGTGAATAAACCAGCTGTTCTCAGAGGAAAATAAGGTCCCAGAACACCATTTGAAGCTAGAAAGGTGGCAGGGTCCGCCACATATAAACACAGTAAAACCGTATAAAGTGTGTTGTCCTTTAAGGTCAGTTTGTTTATTCAGTTTATTCAGTCATGAAAAAAAGAGTTTGATTATTTAGTTTGTTTAGGCAGTTCCTCTGCTCATTAACATTTCTGTCCCAAAACTACAGAGTGCTCCTTTAAAGTAGAAATTCTGAGATTAAATGAGATTGTGACTTTAGGATCAGAATTCTGAGTAATAAAGTAAGAAATCTACGGAGCCCCTAAAGGCATAAAAACAAACAGAGTTTCTGGCGAGCAGGAGATAATATCTGAGGACATCTCATGCTTCATTTGTAAATGAGGAGGTCTCAGAACACAGACAGGCTGCTGCTCCAGTGATCAGAGGAAGAAATGAAGTCATGAAATGCATAAAAATCACAGAGCATTATTTATTAATCGTTCATAAAATTCACTATAAGCAGCTGATTATAGCGCTACTATCCTATCATTTCCTTTCTGTGTTGTGCTACAATGTAGAAGAGAAATTGAATTAGGGACAACGGTTCTATTTACATCCACAAAAAGCAGTAGGCTAGGTCCTGTCTGTCTGTCTCTCTGTCTGTCTGTCTGTCTGTCTATTGCTATGGACAGAGCTGCACTTAAACCCTACTGATCCAAACTCAGTAATGGTTTACTTCAAAATAAGTTTAACGCTCCTGCGAGGTCACAGAGTGCCGCAACCCCCAGGAATAAGTCAGCATGTTTGCACTTCCGGTTCCCTCATCTTGAAGTCAATGGGTTTTTTTGAATGGGTTTTTGATTTAATGCCTGAAACAAGGTCCATGGTTAACAGGCCTAATAGATGTTCACATTTTGTTCTAAGACAAACTATGTCAGTGAATAGCCCAGTTGTGAATTTTAAAGCATTTGTTAAAAACTGTTAGTGGTTGCTAACAAGTGTCTAAATGAGACTACAGAGGTTGTCAGGGACATTAAACATCATCACAGTGAACACAGAGACTCATCTCCTCACTAGTCCATCTTTACAGGCCCACTTTAGTTACAAACTATTCTCACTCTGACTTTACAACTTGTACATTGATCAGTTTATAGAAAACCTGTATAGTAATTGTGCAGTAAGACTCTTAGTGGTGGTGACGTTTAAGTCATGTGACCATGATGTAGTCTGTTTGTAGCCTAACATTAGCTTTTTACTGCTACACATTTAATTTATCACAAAGTGGTGTTCATCTGTGACGATTATCTGGATGAACGAAATATGCATGATAAACTTGTATTTGACACAAACACAAGTTTATGATAAAAATCCAATTGAGAATCCCAGAGGGGCTTTTTGTGGAGGGACCAGGGCCATGCTAGCTTCCATGTTAGCCTGTAAAAATAAATCATCCCTACTGCTCTTTATTTAATACTCAGGAACTGAATTGGAAAGGAAATCAGTGAAAACCAAGAGATGCTTGGCAGACTTGGAAAAACATTGTGAAAAAGTTATGGCATGCTTTTGGAAAATGTTCATTAATGTATGACTTATTGCAAGTGCAGTAAAATATGCATTAATAGTGTTAGGATACTTCAACTCAATAAAAACATTCATACAAATAGATATAATGAAGAGCGGGCTCACTTTAATGCTCTGCAGTCATTAACAGTAATCACAGTGCAAAATAAAGTTTAAATGTGTATTCATCATACAATTCCTATTATTACAACTGCTCTAATACCAGAAGATGAAACACATATAATCACATACGTGAGTTTTAGAAAAGGTTTTGTGTCCTTCTGGCTTCTCCCACACATCAGTGAGTCACCATGGGAACTGACTTTAGGTATATTTTACAGCCTGTTGAAGCAGCTCAGGAGGGTTTCCTACTTCACGTCTGCCTCTCCTTTCACAGCTATACTCTATTGGTCTGCTAGAACAACACATATAGTGTCGGCACCGAGGCTTGCTGTAAAAGTAATTGGTTTCATTGGAAAGTGGATAAATAGCAGTGGCTGGTTGTGGAGGGCGTCCTGCCGAGTTTGACCGCTCCTGGGTTAATCACAGTCCCTCTGAGGCTGGAAGTCTTCCCAGTCAGCACTGGCCACCAGCCACTGAGCTGTGACTTACAGCACAGCCGGCTGCGCTTCAGCTGCAGAGAGACGGAGGAACAGTCAGACAGGGATATTCAACTTAGTGCTGATGACAGAGCGTATTATGATCTTACAGATAAACCCTGTTTAAATACAGTTTTACTTGACTAATTTGATATGTTACCTCTAGAGAAATGTTCATCCTGTGTCTGAATGATGTATTTATCCATGAAGGCTGCTGCTAATGTTTATTTGGATTTAATTAGGTTGGCAGTGAAGGAAAAATATTTAACAATCTCAATGGAATCTACCTATTAATAGTTTGTATGAATTGATATTATAGCATCGGGAAGCCTGTGTTTCACACTGGCTTGTTCTCAGTGTGCACTCTTCAGTCGTGCAAGTGAAACATGGACAGGTTCTCTTTGGTATTAGTGCCGAGAGTAGTGTGGCTCAGGTCGCCCTAAGCGTTGAGCCTGATTCTTCCAGTCTGTATGTGAACGCATTGTAATATCATTTCTAAAAGGAGAACGTTAAAGGAAAAGCTCGCCCATAATTGAAAATATAGTCATTATCTATCCAGCCCCAGTGATGGAGAGCCGGGTGACAAAACATTCCTGGAGCTACTGAAGTCGCTAAAACATAAAGAAAAAAAAACATAATATGACTCCATACAGCTTGTTAATATACATCTCCAGAAGCCGTGACATCCCACATTGATTTAAAAAACGGTATTTACACCTTCAAGCTCGTGCAGCCCCCTCAGACAGGGTGCGCTAACACTTTGAGATAATGACTGAGCTTTCATTTTTGGGCGAACTTTTCCTTTAAGATTTATTTTTTTTACTGTAACTTAGCACAAATGGTTTGTTTTGTTTGACCTCCTGTGCTGAATGTCAGCACCACATCCGACCTGATCATTACTCTGATAAATGAGATGCGTTCACAGTACTTTTATTTTTCACACTTTATAGAAAAATGTGAACGCAGGGTTTTTATGTCTGCTTTTAGGAAATGATTTGTATAACGCTGTTATTTGACACATTCTGGTTAAATCCTGAATACATTCGCTTGCTTCAATATTCCTCGTGCTCTTGAAATCACACACAGAAATGAGAAAGTCCTCAGCTTCCTGTAGAAGAGCCAGTCTCTGAGGAGCTGCCACTTGTTACGGCTGAGAGATGCACTCCTTTATAAAAGGCAGAATGTGGAGGATCCGGAATGAATGCAGTAAAACATTTGAACCATTATCTTAAAGTGTCTGATCTACAACAACGGCCCGGTTCACTCTGCAGTCTTCCCAGTGTGACAGAAAAATCAGCCACAATTTCAGCACCATAAAGTCAGTATTTTCTGCATGCGGGCTTTTGTTTTTGATTGATTTGACGTCTGCATAATGCTGACTTTCTCCATCCCATCGGCTGACTGAAACGGCCTTTTTGTGCCACTTGACTCCCTCACACACACACAGCTGCATTTGTCTTGCAAATCCATCCCCGCTGCGCCGCGTTCAGACGAGGAAAAGAGAGCAGTCGGACATCAGTGAAGTTCAAGCCAGCGAACAAGCGGAGAGGCTGTTCCATAGCAGCCGCCTTTGTCGATATCAAAACGGAGAGCTGGTGAAAAATGATGCATGCTTTTACACCTCTGAAGCCTGGCAACTGACAGGGCAAGGGATGGGCGTGGGGGTGGGGGGATACAAACTAAAAACTAAAAAAAAAAAAAAAAAAAAAAGAAACTTTCCCGTCCCTGGAGGCTGGAGTCAGTGTTGGAGGGAACAAAAGAGCCGAGTGTCCTCTACCGCACGACGGGGATCAGCAGCGCAGAATGTAGGAGATGGATGGAGACGCACACGTACAAACGGCCGTGACTGAAATTTGCATATTTGTAATTTATCACTTTTTTGTTGAGTTATTCAGGGATTTTTTAAAGACTTAAAAAAGAAAATGAATCATTTGTCAAGGCGTGCAGGTCGCTCGCTGAGGTGGAGCTTTTCTCCTCAGCGCTCATGAATGTCTGCTCAGAGCCTGCGATCCTTCCTGTTCCCGGGGACAAGTGTTCACCTACTTATTTATCATAACATTATTTATTACTTGTTGTCTCGTGTTTTAAAAACCCGCTCTGGTATCAGCCCCGTCTGCTTCATTTCCATATCTTTTCAAAGCAGTTTCCTCGTGAATAGACTGTAATATTTCATGATGGGGCACGCAAAAGCTGTGCACAATGCCTCTCATATCCACCCTGCTTTCAGCCGCAACAAAGATCATAGCAAGACGTCTTTATGGCTAATTCAGTCAAAGGCGCATCCCCCGTCCTCTGGCGCGGAGGTCAGCCCGCCGTGTTCCGTCCACCAGGGGGGTTTTCAGAGGCCAGAGGCGGCCAACTGGCTCCGTCACACTACACCACACACAAACACTCACACATACCCATTTTAGCGAAATGTCCATTCAGTAATTTTTTCCAAACAGGACGGTTTCAGGCCCCGACTTTGTTTGTAGAGGGAGGTTGATGATATACATTTCACTGAGGGAAAAATGTAAAAAGCTCATTTTTCGAATTAGACCAAGGAGCACTTTAAGAATACGTCTTTTTGCAAAATAATTTTAAAGGGTAGGCTATTGTTTAATGTTTGTTAGGCTGTGATATAAGCCTAACAAAAGCAGCAGGCAGCGGCATTTTTGCCCCCAAAAACCGCTTCAATACGTCAATATATCAGATTGAGACACGTTTTATTTTACTATGCTGTTATGTGTCATTTCGGAACACTTATTTTTTTAAAATTTATTTACAGCTTCCACGCGAGGACGTTTCTATACACACCGTACTTGTTGGATTGCGGGTGTGACGGTGCTGGATTTATACGTTAAACCTGTCAGTGGATGTGTGACACCAGCACGGGCCATCACACTGACCACCGCCGCTGACCGTAACATCGGTCCTGTCTGTTAGTGCAGCATACCACATGTCTGAGGTGCTTTCATGGGGAAGTAAGATGCAGCCAACTGTAGTTGAATTATCCCAGCGCGCAGCAGACGCATCATTACGCAATAAGGCGACCGTGGAAACAGGCCGACAGCTTTTACGCATGAACGCACTGCAGCCGAAATCAGAGTTTATACGGAGGATGTCATTTTTATACGAGGTTCATAGGCAAAAAAATAATATTGACATATTCTCAGTCATCCTTTCTCACGTGAATCCACGTTTTATTTGTTCACTACAGCACCAGCTGATATTTTATTAACAAACACAATGTACCCTGAGGGGGGCTCCAACAGTGAATTTTATGAGTAGCTGAGTGTATTTTATTCTCTCATTCTAAGGGAGTTCAAACTGACTGCATGCGCACTCACTTCATCCCCGGTCTGTCCATGCGTTGCCATGGATATCCATGCGCAACAAGAACAGTCCTTTGGAACAAATCCAAGCTAACGCATCTCTCTCCGTGCTCAGAAATATAAATGTCCCTAAAATGTACGACAGCGTGTGTGTGATAAAGAAAAAAAACCCTCCTCTAATTATTTACTCACTAACTCTTCTGTCTTAGCCACCCTGCTTCTCTCAATGGGCAAAGCTGCTCGTGCGCCCCGGAGCCACTTGTTGCCGGCGCATAAAGTTGGAGCTTTTGAGAAGTTAAATATCCCGGAAAGAACACAAGTTAGTATCTCAAGGGCTTCACGGGGACAAAAGACCAGCGCCTTAGCACCATATGCTTAATGGCTACAGCCGTCCAGCCTTTATTAAAGGCAAAAAGTGGTCCTTTAAAAGTTGGAAAGGCTCCTTTATTTGAGTTAGATGGAGCACTTGCGCACAAAACCAAAAGCGCGCATTGCCATTGACTCGCCCCCTTTCTCTTTCTTTCAGGAGTCTGAAGCGGCCACCGTCATCGCCTGTTTCACTCCAACATAAGCTTTTCATCACCCGGCTTTGTTCTCGGTGAAAGTAATGCTGCGAATCAAAGAGATGACAATATTTTCCATCAGCTTGGAGACCCTGGACAAGAGCCCTCGAGCTTTGGCAAAAATCAGGGCCGGTTATTCATCCTGTCACTCCGCACCTGTGGTCCCGCATTCAAAGTATACAAACCTGTCCCTATTAACATTAATTATTCACAAACAACACAAAGGCTGAAATAGAGCAGGTTGAAGTCTGTTTATGGCTCCTAAATGTTTTATTCCTCTGAAGATGTGCCCAAAGCTTTTTTTCTCTCCCTCGCTCGCAACCGAGTGGCTGTCTCTCTTTCAGCCTTGAGTAGCCCTACAGTTTGGGTTGTACAATCGCAGCATCTGCTTAATCTTGCTGATGAAAATATGACACAAAACATAGCAAATAGAGGATTTGTTAAATCCCGGTAATGACTGATCAACGCGGGAAACAATGGCGCAGGATGGTGAGAGCCGTATGGCTCCGGGGGCACCGGGGACAGTTTGCTCTCTTGTGGAGAAAGCGCCAGGTGATGGCAAGATAAAATGGCCGGTCCGAGAAGGAGAACACACCAGATCCACCTCCTTTCTCTCCTGAAGAAAAAAAAAACCAGAAGACATAAATTTAATTGGCTTATCAAGGCGCGGCGAAAAGCCCTCGCTGTTAATTAGCTGCGGGCGCACAAAACAAACGCAGGGACATGTTCAGCCTGGCTGGCCCGCGCTGCGCTTTCAGCCTGGTGTCACATCATTGAAAATGTGTTTTATTATTGCAAAACGTCATGCTTTACAGTTGCCATATTGTGTCCTGCACAAAGGCTGATGGAACATTAAAGACGTGGAAAACGGTGCCAACCCATCTCGAAGACACTGCAAGGGCCTCTCTCTTTGCTTGCTTTTAGGCAGCTGCTGTCCAGGGACTCAGGCGCAAGGACATGAAAAGAGACAAAGTTTGAACTACCAGGTGCATCCCCGGAGAACACGGCGGAGACCGATCTGTTCCAGCGGGACAAGGAAGCGCTCATAAAGATGTAATTTAGATTGGAAGGTCACGTCTGAAAGAAAAGAGCGCACGGGAGGGGAGAGTGATCCCAGCTACCTCCCCTCCCTGACACACACCTCCCTCTGCTTCCTCCTCTGTCAGAGTGAACCCAGCAGACACCTGTTGGTTACCAGCGGCTCACCGAGTACAGCATCACACCCCCTGCAAAGAGAAACTGAGCGTCCGGCAGAGACCTGAGAGTCCGACCACGTCAGCCTCACAGCTGGCACACTGATGCCAAGTTGGTCAGAAAAAAAAAAACAGGAGTCAGAGGTATTAAGGATGACCAAAGGGGCTGTGTTTCCGCCGCGAGATAATCTGCAAATCAAGCCGATTTGTGGCTGTTGTTCGGCGTCTCTCCCAGCGCGCTGACATACGGCCTGAAAGAGGATTTGACAGCATTAGAGGCGATACAACCTCTTACTTTCCGCTGATTCGTGTATCAGTCAAAGCAGTTTAACTAAAGCTTCACACCTTCGCTGGTGCCTCTTTAATCACTGCGGAACTATTGAACCTGATTGCCTCTTATCTTGTTTGGTGGTTATATTCGTTCTTTAGCCATGGGCGCTAACCAATGCCCACACTGCAGCCACTGGTGCGTAAAACTGCCAATCACTGGCATCTTCCTGATTTTAAGACATCAAAAGACCCTCGAGAGAATGACTGGACCGCTGCAACGCCCTGTCATTTAAAGGCAAAAAGCAACAAGTGTCTCTGCATGACAGAAGGAAAATAACCCGTTGATATATGTCCTGGTTTTGTGCCCATTAATAGAATGTACCCAGCTGTGAGCTGGGAGGAAGGTTTGGGATGTAGCCTGTATACCGTGTATGTAATATAGTTATTACACGTAACACCGGAAACTTAATGTGAAATGTTTATTATAAAGCTCATTAAAATTCGCTTGAAATATTTTTTTAAGGTTAAAGCAGAGCTTGGTCCTACAGTTATATGTTGTACGACTTCATTTATGGTGTGTTAAGTAGCCTCTGAGCTAAAGGAAACTGAGGCCATACAGACAGCAACTGTTGGGGGGTTAAAAAGTACGGAAGAGCATTAGGGCCACTTTAGTTGAGTTTTCCTCAGACTTCTAAGAACAAAGTCAAAATTCAGACTTTTTTTCTGATATCTGAGTTTTTCTCAGAATTCTGAAGGAAAAAAGTCACAAATTAAATATAATTTTCAAAGTGGCCTTCAGTCTCTACCGTATGCCCCTAAAATGCTTCACAAGCACAATGTCAACATTGTTTATGATGTGGCACAAAGTAGTTAAAGTGCAAGTCCTGTGGTCATACTTTCACAGCTGAGAACATTTATTGGCAATTAAATGTACAAAACTATTAAAAGCCAAGAGCCCCATTTTAAAGACTATTCTCCGGAGGTAATGTGCAGTTGTAATCATAATGCTGTTTGGGTTTTTAATCTGTAGTTATGGATTATTAGATAATGACCGGCAGAGTGACAGCAGCCATCAGATACATGTAGGATATCTGTCTGCGATATTTAATAAAGTATAAAGTTAAATTGTTTCTGTTGAACTGAGGTCTTCAGCAGTGACCGGCTGTGGTTATGCACATTTAGAGAGTTTATTTTGTTAACGTCTATTTGAATGAATTGTAACATACCTGGATATGACGCCTCTGTGGAAGAACCTATAACCCTGGTGTTTCCTCAGAACTGTGAGTTTGAATTTCAGAATGTAAAACATACGACTTTAAATTACCGAGTGTGCTGTTTAGGTTCATAAATCTATATATAATATAATCTGATTCCTTTTTAAAAAATCAGAATTATTTTTCAGAATTCAGAGATTAATCTCAGCAATAATCGGCCATAAAATAGGCCATATATCGTCCTGTCACAGCGCTGCGTCAGTGCACGGCTGTCCAATGTAAAGCGCGCCGGTCTCTATATGGTGAAACAGCGGCCTTTGAGTTCAGCGCCGAGCCTTTCTCCAACAAATCACAGCTTGGCGTGGCCCTCTAATGTTCAGCCCGCTGAGAACTAAAGGAAATAAAACCTGTCACAGTGAAATGCTCGTGTCCTTTTAAGCCTTGCCAAGCCCGTAGCCGGAGTGACAAGATAGCCGAGAGTATTTCAGTCTGTCCCTTCCGCTTGGCTGCGAGCGCACCAAAGGATGTGGAGAGGCGCTCTGCGCTCCGCTCACTAACAACCATCACCGGCACAAAGGCGTTAAGGTGCGAGGAACTACAATGCTACCACTGTTTTAACCCCGGCTCTGCTGCGCACAGTCAGAGCAGAACCGGCCCCCGTGCCAAAGAGACGGAGCGGCCCAGCATTGACTCGCTAACATTTGACTTTCTAATGGCTGTAATGGGATTACATGCTCCTGTCGCGCTGGTAATGAGGAGCGGTTTACTCACAGGAGCCGGAGTCTGCTGAGGAGAGAGAGCAGACAGGAGCTGCCTCAACATGCACATAAATGAGGTTAAAACGTATGTGACGTTCTGAGAGAATGGAAGACCTGAAAAGAGCCTTTGGCTGTACAGAAAAAAAATCAAAACACATGAGAATCATCAAATAATAATTCTGATCAAAGCAATGATGAGCAGACCCACCTGTTGTATGCGGAAGGGTTTTAAATTCCAAACTGCCACAGTGCTCTGAGCGGCCCTGCAGCAGTGCTGCGCTGTCGCCTCAGCCTTGTGTTTGCAGCCTTCGGCCCAACATGGTTCATATAAACGCGGAGTGAGGATGGTGTGGGGGCGGCCTCAGCGCGGAGGAGGCCGCGGGGGCACATGGTGGAGGGATGCCGCTACCACGGGAAAATCTGTCCCGGCAGCACCTGGCAGCACAGAGCAGCATTCAGCAGCAGCCTCCCACCCTGCTGCACGCCCGCCTGCGCGTTCAACACCTTCAGCTGTTGTGGTATACTGTGTCCTCTCATTAGCATCTCATTAGCATATTTATGTCGCAATATTGGGCTGTATTAGTTTGGGTTAACTGTTAGCTTCCCCTCTGGACTTGTAGCTCAAAGTGACCTCTTTAGTGGCTGACATCTCACAGCACCACGTGACCACGAGTCATAATGATATGATGTCATATGAGGCATAACAGGACCCTTCATCTGTTTATCTGCCGGCATTATGTGTGTTTAATGAACATTATTTATTTAAAGGACCAACATTTACACTGTAAAACAACAGGTTTGTATTTGAGCTGGTGATAATTATAAACACAGACGTGCAGTTTGTACAAGTTCAGATGTTTAGCTTCAGGAAAAAAAAACTTTTGCTTCTGTCTCCTAAAAAAGTTTTGCCAAATTTCCAGGTAACCCAGGTTTCACCAGGCAGTCTGCTCTTTTCACTTCGTTTTGCGTTTCCATCTCAAAAAGTACGACTGTACGTGAAGGCTACCGGAAGAGCCGCTCCATGCAGCCCAGTTTTATCGTTAACCCCCTCAGTTAAATCATTAGTGAACCTGTTCTAAGAATTTATGTCAAACCTTTTTTTTCCAAAGTCAGAAATGAACAACCCAATCATCAAAATAAAAATACATGTCTGCAAAACAGATCGGTGAAAACTTTTCTTGATGTTGCAACATTTCGTTTGTTCAGGTTCAATGTTCTATGTTTCTCTCGTCACAATGCTGCGCTTATTCTGCTGAGGTTTAGGCACAACAAACACTTAAGTTCATAAAAGATCATGTCTCCTTAAAGTATCCAAAATGTGGAAACACAGACTCGAACTGCGGTCACTGGCTGCACCTCCCAACATTAAAAGTCAGGTAACAAACGTGGTGTGATGGATATGTCAGTGTGGTACATGTACAGATTTGAACATAGTGGTTTGCAGAAATGTCGTCACTGAGTCCGGCTGCTGGGCTGATGGTGCAGCTTCATGCTCAACAGTTATTGTAGAGTCATGTAATGAAACATGTTGCTGCTCAACATCTTGTTTCATATTGGATCAGATAACAATAACACCAATATGTATAATAAAAAGAAACATGCATATTGTTTTCATCAGTAAGTGCTTTTATTTGCCGAGTGAATATAAATATAAATCATGGTACAACAATATATTTTGTGTCTCTCATTCATTACAATTAAATTAAAACATATATTATCACTTGTGGAAAAATAATAAATACATGATTGCCAGTTGCCTGAATTACAAAAATAAAATTATCAACGTGATAAAACTATTTACAGCATTAAATACAAACTATACGGTGAGCTCACATGGTGTTCACAGTTTCACAACGCGCTTGAGGTGCGCATTAACAGACATTAACATAATCCACTAAAGTCTTCACATTTACAATGTGTGTTTCACAGGACGAGTCACAGTGTCTCTGTTCAGGCCACGAGGCCGAAAGGAGGCTCGTTCTCAATGTCTGTGAGGCCCGATCTGGTGTGCAGTTTCCGGGGGTCCTCCGGTGTCCAGACCTTGGCGGTGCGGATGATGTTCTGTTCTCGGAGCTGCTTTTCATCCGACCAGGACAGAGAGTGACCGGCAAGAGGAGGCAGGCCGTAGTCCGGGTCGCTGGGAGAGGGAGACCCTGGGGAGAGGGAACAAGAGAAGACACGGTTAATATCATCATCCTCACCCGCACACCGGGACTGTCACACTAGCATTAAACCAAATGACTGTATGTGTAACATGTGCACGCACAGAAACGGTTGACAACTTGTTGACTCCTGCATCACTTCTGTTAGAAAAAGAAAAGTCATAAATGGACCTACTTGTTCCTCTGTGGCAGATGATGACCTTCTTTGGCTGCGCGTGCGTCTCGCTGTTGGAGTTTCTGATGGGCAGATCAGACTGCACGAGCTCGGCGAGAAAGTTAATGTAGCCAATGGCGAGCCGCAGAGTGTCCACCTTCGACAGCCTCTTCTCGTAGGGCAGGGTCGGGATGTGGGAGCGGAGCCCCTCGAACGCGTCATTGATGGACTGCATCCTCCGCCGCTCCCGGACGTTGGCCGCCTGCCTCAGCTGCTGCATCTCCATCTCAGACCTCATCCGCCTCCTGCGCTTCAGCGGCCCGCCGTGATGGCCCATTGGAGGAGACATGTCCGCCGTGCTGTCGGCGCAGCCGTAGGAGAAGGTGGAGGACGAGGAGGAGAAGGACAGGTTGCCGATGTCGTAGTCTCCATCGTGAGGCGCTGCTCTGCCGCCGCAGTCTTTGCCGTAATAGTCTTGGAAATGGCTGGTGAGGAAGTCCACGTCGTCATCCAGAAAGTCATCAGTGTCCAAGTGTCCGTCTCTTGAGGAGTTGTCGGTGAAAAACTCATCATCGTCGAAATAAGGAGGGGAAGAGAAAGAGTCGAGTCCGGAGAAGGGGTCCAGCACGGTGTCCATCTTTGTGTCCTGTTGTTGCGGAGACAATGACACCTCTTTACTTCTTTTATCAGCTCGCTGCTCTGTGCTCGCGGCTCGCGGTCAACACAGTTAGTTTTAGTTGAAGAACCGGCACGCGAGACTTCTTTATAGCGACATCCATAGTCGCGTGCCGTTTGCCAGGAGCGCCAACCAATCACAGCTCGGTCCGCGAGGCGCACCTCGAGATAATCCCCCGGAACGCCACGCCTCCTGTCCTCCAGGGTCCGGGCTGGATTTACATCTCAACTCCGCGCTGACACCGGCTGCTCTCTGCACCAGACTCCGTTCACAAATCTGTCAATTATGATTTCTTTGTTTAGCAGAGACTCAAATGTTCCTCTGGCAGGTCTGGACGGGTTATTGGAATGACTCACTTCGTGTGTGAAGATGAAGTGAAGATACGGATCAGATTCTGTCCGTCACACACACACACACACACACACACACACACACACACACACACACACACAGACACACACACACACACACACACACACACACACACACACACACAAACAAAAAAAATCTTTGAACCCAGAACCATATTTTTAAATCAGAACGCGTCGACCTGAGCTCGCAGTTGTCCGCAGTTGTATGCGTTTTTTCTCCAACGCACCTGCTAAAACCTGCAGGCTGCACAGTTTCTCTTCACCAGCGGCAGGTAGGGTGACATGTTGCAGGGCTGTTTAATGAAATGCTCGAGTCATTCAGTAGCAGCAGGTTTCAGAAATCGAGTGTTTCTCCTGGTTATTTGAATATAGTCTAAGACTAATTCATCATAGGTACTACATCAACAATAATATAGCCCAGGATGTTGTGCCATTACCCCGCAGCCCTGAGGTCAGACTTTAACATGACAGCCCAGTGAGAATAAAGCAGGTTTTCCCGCTGATTAAAGCAACAAGTGTCGCTAAAAACAACACACACACACACACACACACTTTCATGTGTAAATATTAACAATGGGGACGAGGTGGTTAAAACCCTATTATCATTATTATTATTATTATTATTATTATTATTATTTATAAATTTATTGTGTTTTACATGTATATGTTTTAAATATCTCTATTTATTTTTAAAAATCAAGTCGAATCAAATGTTGCACAGATCTGTCTAACGGAAAGGAAACATCATGAGTGAGAATATTGAGTTGTTCCTGTTCAGCCTGTTCACAGAGCAGCTGTGATCGTCAGCTTTCCATCAGACAAACAGAGACGTGGACAGGTTGTAATACAGTTTTCTTAACAGCAGTGCAGAGCGTGGAGAGAGGCAGCCAACGTGTTGCTGAGTGCTCTCCTCTCCACCCTGAAGGACATATAGAGCAGTCAGCCTGCTGCTTCGAAGCTCGCTCATTTATTAAGCAGTAAGTGGGCAGCGCTGCTGCTATAAATACATGCACCAGTAGAGCGGTCGATGCGCCACTTGTGCCAGCCTGAGAGGTTTTGATTGGGAGAACTGGTCGACAAATAAAAGCACAGTGGTGGGCCCTGGAGCGCGCGCCTCTTTGACACCTCACGCGACATATTAACACTCCTCGGTATACCGAAAAGAGACTGCCCACCGGTCTGAGCTCTGTAAGTACGCATCTATTAAATCAATTCAGTGAAAGGGCTCACTTTGTTCTGCACACAAAACCGACCTTTCGTAGGGGCAGGCTGGATGCGCGCGCAAGTGTGTGTGCGTGTGTGTGTGTGTATCTGGTGGTGCAGCAGAAAGCTGCAACACGGGCCGCGGCCGTGGGAAGAAGGCCATTTGCGTCCCTATCGCCAGTCAATGCAACATGTCGTGTAATAAATGAGGCTTGTGTTGCTGTCCACATAATGAAGCTGTCGCTGGAAGCCCGCATGTCTCAAACAACACACACAATACACGCACATCCCCGCACCAACCAGGTGCTGAACACAACACCAAACGCTGACAGGACCGGCAGGACCGCATTTAAAGGAGCACTCTGTAGTTTTAGGGCAGAAATGTTAATGAGAAGGGAAAGATCAACAACACAATTGATACTGTTTTACTGTGTTTATATGTGGCGGACCCCGCCACCTTTCTAGCTTTAAACAGTGTCTTGGCACCTTATTTTCCTCTGAGAACAGCTGGTTCATTCACTTATGGAACAAATAAATATTGCTGAATTAATGTAATTGTAAATATTGAAAATCTGACTTTCTTCTCCAAACACTACATAGTGCCAAAACATGTATCTTCCATCAGCATTCAGTCCCCATCAACCTTCCGGAAGTGGTTTCCATAAACCTGTGACAGTAGCTGTAAATCATTAATGGAGCCATTAATCCCAACTGATGAGTGACAGGCAGAGCTGCTCACACACTGCGACGTAGTTTAACACGACTGACGGAGACAGTGTGGAACATTATTCAGTAGCCATTTTGGCACAGGCTGTACAAATATTTGCTGTCTGATTTGATATTTTGTGTTTGTACAAAAAAATTGATGTAAAAAAAAAAAAGCCTGCGCAGACTGAGCAGAGCCGTCCTGCCGACAGGTGGGATATATTGTATTATTTCGTATTTTTCTTTCAAGACGTGTCTTCCTCATGAGTGTTGCGCATCTCCCTGTTTGTGTGGAATGTAAACTAACCCACACTGTAGATTTCCATCGTGTCCATTTAAACACAGCATGCTGTTCATTTCCACAGCCTTTAGAGGAGCGCGTCCTTTCATGATGTCGCACTGCATGAATACGAACGAAGTGCATCATCAACAATTGTCCACATTTAAAATGCCTTCATAATGAGTAGGCTACATTAATAATTACCGTCAGAGTATAAGGTGACAAGATGTGACGGTGACGACACCTTCCTGTTGACATATTTTCAAATATCAGCTGTTATTCTGCACTGATCTCTGCTGCTCAACCTCCACTTGAATGGAACTTTATCACTAAGGCAACAGTGTGTGTGTGTGTGTGTGTGTGTGTGTGTGTGTGTGTGTGTGTTGACATGTTAGAAACGTGTGTGTGTCCCACCCCTCCCTTTGCTGAAAACCAGATGATAATTCGAACCGTGCAGGTTTTTAACGCGCCGTGACCGCGCGCTCCACGCCGCCTCATTGATGAACGTGCTGTCTTTCTGAACGCGCCGACCTGCGCGAGCGGAGCAAGTGTTTCGGTTCCCATGCCGTCCCTCGGTCTGCAGCATGCAGCAGGCTGGACGCTGCATTGAACCAGCCGCACCGGTCACGGTGCGCGCCAGGGGTGGTGGTGGCGGGTGTGTAGACGGAATACATTTAGAGTTCATTAAACCTGAGTTCATAATTATTTGACTGTAAACAAACGATGAAATGCTTCATAAACCACCAGTGAGGCAGCTGTTTATTGTAAAGTTGCGGCTGATGTTTATAATACTGGTTTACGAATCTTTACAATCGCTTCATAAATGGTTTATGAAGCATTTCATTGTTTGTTAACAGCCAAACTATTAACTACAGTTTAATAAACTATAGATGTATCATTTATTAATGGCTATTATAACATTTCACAAATGAATACAATGAAAGAAATGATCTGCATATAGGCTAGTACATTTCCCATGTAATTAGCTGAAACTGATTATGAGGCCTTTAAGACACGGCCAGTTTGAGTAAAATAATTATTAATCATGAGATTGTAATATCAAAGAGATATAAAGTGACAGAGGTTTTATTCTGACCGTCTTTATTGTGAAGTACTCATCAGCACCTAACCTCATCTCCTGCTGCCTTCAAACCAACCTACATTCAAATGAAGACTAATAAAAAGGAAGTACTTTTCTTACTGATACTAGACTGAATATAAATAAATGAACAACACTTCAAATAAAATAAAAAGTAGAAAAGGGTCTTCATAATCGTTACTGAGCCATCAGTAATAAGTGGTAAATATGTAGTCAATTACACTTAAGTTAATAGCTATTTGACTGTTAATAAAACAATAAAATGTCTAAAGCGATTCTAAAGGTTTGGAAACATCAGTTGTAATTTATAATGGCCATCCAAATAATAATTATAGATGAACTACACAGTATTTATGAACCATTTACAGTATCAGTCGACACTTTACATGATAAATGGTTTATAAAACATTTCATTGTTTGTTTACAGTCAAATAACTATTCACTAAAGCTTAATTAACTATAACTTTACCATTTATTAATGATGGTTTCTAAGTATGTATCATTCATAACTATTCTTTTTTTTTATGGCGATGCTATTGTAGGCAATGTGTTGTTTTAAGTGTCTTTAATTTACAAATTATTTTCTGATCATTTATTTTTTCTTTCAATGAAAGAGGCATGCCATTCAGTACTAATCATAGCAAAAAGTAATGTCCTTGAAGGAAAAGCCTCATTTAAATATTCAATAATTATTCATTTATTATTTCAAGCTCAAACTTGACTTCTAAACACTTCACATAAAATATTATTATGTCAACACAGAAATTTAATTTGGTTGTGAAAAAAAATATTTATTTCAAACACTATTTTCTGTATGAGAATGAAATTTTAAATTCAGGCAGGCAATAACACTGTGACCCCCAAAAAATACATCATTTGTGTTCCTGATCCACAGCACCATGAGGAGGAGGTTGTCCCAGTTTAGTTAGGTAGCCATGAATTTTAACCAACAAGTTATAATTGAATAAATTCTCCTTTTCGTAGTATGGGTTTGTAATTTCTCCTGATGGTGCTACCGCAGTGCCTATGGGCAACCTTTCTGTCAGGAACTAGACAAGGAAATCCAGAAAGTGAACTGCAGGAGACAAATGTGTGGAATTAGAGCTGGAGCTAATCCTCCCACACCGATTCAGTGGTAATCCCTGTAATCTCTGGCTACAGGGGATTATCCATCTGGATGACTAAAACAAATTAAAGGGATTTAATGAAAAGTAATTTAACAACTTGATTGATGCATCTTCGATCCTCACCTTAACCTTTGATTGCTGGCCACTTGAAGGAAGCTAATTCTTGGATGAAAAGCTTTAGAAGAGGTCATTTGTTGCAAATGTGGAGTCAACAAGCTGTCGAAGTACCCGAGGGGGGGCCCAGATTGTACTCTACCCTTTTGTGCAGATATATGTAGTTTTCTGAGTAGTCACACTTTCTAGTAATGTTAGGTAGCATTAAAGAGTTCACACAAAAATGAGGGGTGTAAACTAACGCTTTTAGCTTTAAAAAAAAAAAATACAATTATTATGCTTTAAAACAAGTCTCCTGCTACTTCAGATGTTTAAGAGAAAATTCATATTGGACAAATCTGAATTGCCCCATATACATGTAGATGTACTGCATCAGTAAAGAAAGTACTGGAGAGTAAGGCTGACACCTGAGACGGCATCCTGTCGTGACTTTAAAAAAAAACAACCCTAACCATACCATAGTTGTTATGAGCAGATACTGTATAGAAAGAAGTGACTTTAAAGTCATTGTCATTAAATATATTCTGGGGTTTTGCAGAATGTCCTATCTGGTGAGAGCTTTATTAGGTTATTACCATGATTTAAAACTTTAGATCTTTGAATTCATCGTTTATTCTTAATTTGATCATGATCAATATTATGCTTTTTGCCTCACTTTGTAAATCTTGAAAAACATTTTTACTAGTAAAATAAGATACATTAGATAGAGTGAAGCCACATACCATCCTCTGTCACAGCAAAACACTTGTTTTGAGTATTAGCCTACTTTAATGTTCCTTTCCTTTGGCCTTTGCTTTTTGTGAGAGAAAAAAAATGGTTGCTTATATTCACTGTCTTGATCTCAAGCAATTTGAAAAAAACAACTTTGTACGTGTTTCAACTCTTTGATCAGAGCCTACGTAACTGCAGACTGAAGCAACTTATTTGGAGATTTCTTGTCAAGTGAAATGACACTTCCAACTTCCAACTCTTTGCTTATTTCTTGTATTTTACCTTTCCTTTCTTGCAGTGCAACTTCTGTACTCAGAGAATAAGTATGACTTATTCAGACAGGCCTACATCACCTTCATGGCAACATGAAGAGCAATGTCTACTGCTGATAGGAGACTGGACATTAACCCCAGTCTCTATTGTCAAAGGCAGTGTACAACCATTGAACCTTTTCTCAGCATTCTGAGTTTAAAGTCAGGTTACTGAGAAAAAAGTCACAATTCAAGTCCATTTTTTACATGTGACCCTAATCCTTTTCCATAAAAAAAGATAAACAGAGGCTGTTTTAACCTGTTTAGAACTGGCCTCCATTTTGTGTCTCTGCTTGATAATTAACAGAGTGTGTCTCTGCAACTACAAGGTCTATTTGAATAATCAAGGTATCATAATAAAGGGAACGCTTGAAATATTTGTTCAGATGTGTTAGTATAAGTATATATGTCACTGGGTCCAAGTAAATTCAGTTGGCACACAGCATAAATGAAAGACTTAAAAAAAAAATTACAACTTTAGAATGAATATCCCTGAGGAATGATGCAGCTGCAGCTCCAAATATCTAGCAAACCACAGCAAAACATCTGAACATTACCTCTGCCAACATTTGTGCTAATGAAGTGAATCAGAACAGAATTAGAGAGGCTTTAGTACAGAGCACTTGGGCAGAACATTTTCGCACATTTTGGCACCATCTGTGCCATTTATAATTTCCCAGGTATATTTCACTCATATGTTACCATAGGTGCTCAAGAAATAGCCCAATTGTGCTCCGCTCGGGCTTAACAGGTTTAGGTGTTTGACCAAATGACTGTCATTGTTCCAAAGAGGACAGTCTCCTGTGAGTCACTGTGCAGCCTAATGATGACAAAGACAAAAGCAGGCTGCCTTCAGTCTTGAACTGATAGCTGCTGGACTTTGACAAGAAAAGCAAACTGCACTCAACCACAAACACTGTCTGACACAGCCACCATCATCATCATTCTTACACCTGTTAACTGAACGTTGGTGCGCTTGCATCAAGCTCCACTCTCTCTGTGTTCTGTCCCACACTCAAACACACACATCCAAACACTGATGAAAGCAGGTCACAGGGTGTCAGCATGCAAGCTGCCATGTTAGCACTGGAGAGGCCTGGGAATCCTACCACATGCAGGCAGGACGCGCACAGCGCATGGACAGACGTCAGGTGGGCTGCCACTCTGCAGACTGACACACAAATTAAAGAGCTCTCTGTGGAGGATAATGACTGTGCACTGTTGGTTCACGTCAAGGACACGACATCAGTGCTGCTGGTCAACTTTACTAAAGACATCACGATGTATGCACATACAGACACTTGTTTACAGAGCATACCATAAATAGTAGACTCAAGTAAAGTTTGTTTTTAACGCAAAATCATTAATCAAAAACATTGTAACCAGAATGATATACATGGTGTAAACCCACAAAACTTGGTAACACTTTATAATATCAACCATCATTAATAAATTGTAAGTTTATAGTTCATTAAACTTCAGTTAATACTTATTTGACTGTTAACAATGATATGCATTATAAACCATTTATTAAGCAATTGTTTATTGTAAAGTTGCAACTGATGTTTATAATACTTTGTATATGGTTAATACATACTGTGCAGTTCATTTATAAACATTATTTAGTTTTTGTTGTTTATACATCTTTACAGCTGCTTAATAAATGTCTATACTTTATTGTTTGTTAATAGTCAAATAACTGTTAACTAAAGTTTAATTGAGTATAAATGTAGTCAATTAAATGAATAAATATCCGAATAAACACGTTATCACTTTAACAATACATTGGTGGAACTGTCGTTATTAAGGTGTGTGTGTCATTGTCAGTGTTTTTTTTTCTTGTTTTTTTTTAGATATATGTAACTTAAACTAATACAATCTGCAAATATGCAATAAATGCTCCTCTCTTGAAGGTTCTAGGTTCTTGTTGATTGACTAACATTTCTTAATGTAAACGTTGAGTGTTGTTGATTCGCCTTAACTGATTTTGGAGGCCAGTTAAGCGACATAAAGTATCCTATAACGATACAAGCAACTCGTGCATGATGCTGAGCAGCGTTCTACCAGAACCCCAATTTTGAGAAGACATAAAAAAAGTTGAATAAATAAGCATATAATTATAAGTAATTATTTTTCACACTAAATTACAGCAAAGCTAGCATAAGTGTTTCGGTTTCAAAAGATCATTGATGAGCAGTTTACAAGGCGGCAAGAAGGAGATGGATGAATATCTAAAAATACAGCATGTATATTGTTATGTTATGTTATTAGGTGTATTATTCTTTACACTTATACAGTGTTTTATCAAACTTATCAGTCACAGGCTAAGAGGAAGACGTCGACACAGTGAATGTCGTCAGGAATTCCACTTTATTGTATAAAAGACCGTCTCATTTACAATTCAGTTACTCAACTAAATTAATAACCAAATTATTATTATTATTATTATTAGTCCTCATCATCATAGTAGTAGTAGTAGCAGTATTGTTATACACTCAAGCTTTAAGGTCTCACAGATAAGTCTTTCTCATTGTATCAGAAGAAGTCAATACAATGCCATGTAGGCGAAACTCAAAGATTTCCTTACATCCTCACATTTCCATATTAAAGGAACGGTTCACCCAAAAAATGAAAAGTTTGTCAATATGTACTCACCCCCTGATGGAAAGTCAGTCGAAGCTTCATAGGCATTTTCCTAAACAACTGGAGTAGATGGAGACCAAAAACAAACAAGACCAAATGGAAGCCCCAAGGTCCCAAATAGATTTGAGAAGATGTTTTTTACCCTTTTTAAGCCAAAATCGTCACAGTAGCTGCTAAGCTTAAATCGTGGTTGCATGAGCTTGACCATGTGTCGAGGGTGTAAATAACATCTTCTCAAATCAATTTGGGATCTTGGGGCTTCTGCTGACCAGGCTTATCCCACATGAGATGTAGAGGCACCATTTTATGTTTGTTTGTTTGTTTGTTTGTTTGTTTGTTTGTTTGTTTGTTTGTTTATTTGTATGTTTGTATGTTTGTTTGTCCCCAGCTGCTTCATCACGAGAATTCTGCCATGCTGTTTTGACGTTCCAGAAATGTTTTGTGGACTACAAAACATGTGAGTGTGAGTAGATAATGACTGAATTTTAATTTCTGGGTGAACTTATCCTTTAAAATATCTGAAAATGACTTGACCTTTGTTATATATTTTACTAAGTTGTGTACTTACATTATCCTATATGTTTCCAACGTACTTTAAAACCAGAGAAATCTGGAATTTGTATTCAAGTTAACAGTGTGTTTCATTAAGTCGACTGGTGCTATAAGTTCTGGGAGAAAGTCAGAGGGAGAGGCAGAAAGTTGGTGATCAAGACTTAACATAACCTGAATAACACTGTCTGTGACGTCAGATAGATTTTCATTGGAAATGATGGTTGTTTAACAATGAAGACAACAACGCCCCTGATTCTGCACTGCTTCACCACGTCATTAAACTTCATCTTTTGTTTTCATTGTTCTGATTGAGAGACGCCTACAAAACCTGCCGCATTACCCACAATACAAATTACAACAACTACACAAAATTGATCCAAGACATCAAAATATTTTTACGTTTTTTGCTTCATGTCATAGTTCTAAACAGAAAACAGCTTCTCTTGCCCAGTTGGAGGCTCAATGCTTGTTCAAGGACACCTTGACAGTGCTGTTGGAGGACGGGGGGTCATTTCGCCTTCCTCCCCCACCCAGACACTCTGAGACAATCTTGCCATTTAGTGTCACTACTATGTCTCTTTAACCTCTAAACAAACACCACCCTCACAAAGAGCCCAAAACACCCCTTCAATTTCCTTTCCCCTACAAGATGTCAAGCATAAACATTACTGAAATCTGTATTATAATCCTCAAAAGTCCTTGAGAGTGCAGTTGGGTGGGAGGACTGGGATCAGTATGGGGAGGGAGGGGTTGGGGGGGTTAATTGACTCATCTGCTACTGGCTCTAATTGATTTGGGCGTTAATCTGGTGGCTCCAGACTAAGAGCCAGGCTAATATGTCAGGAGACTGGAGAGAGTCCAGCTCTGCCCGGGGGCTGTTGTCGGCTGCAGGGAGGATTGGAGAAGATTAACAGAGATTTCTGAGCGTCCTGCAGGAACAACTCAGCTCGACTGTTTGTCTGCTTTTTTGTTGAAGCGACAAGACAAGGTCAGAGTCTGGGGAAAGTCCTGCATGCAAATGTGGATATAATTACATTAAAGAGAGGGTTGTTGACAGGTTTTGGGGAAAACTTTATACTCCCAGGAAGCTTCTTAGGCCCTTGAAGTGCTCCCAGGTGTCAGTGAGGAGGTTCTGGGGGTCCTTCACTTGGTTCCATAAGGGTCTTTAACTGACTTTTAAGAGGTGCTACAGATCTTGGAGTGGGTACAAAGGGGATCTAAAAGTCCTTGACAGGGCTGTACGGTTCATTGACTGGGGTCTATGGTCCTCAACTGGGATCTAGGGTCCTTGACTGTATGTCAGTTTTCATGAGTGGGTTCCAGAGGTCCAGGGCTCTCTTGCTCCTTTACTGGGTTCTAATGCTTGCCAAGGTTCTGCAGGTTGCCTGTGTTGTCTGCCTCATCTCTGGCTTAACCTTGAGTTCCCGTGAAGTTAAAATCAGTGTTTAAGGGTTTTCATTACATATATCTTGATCTGTATCGCACCTATACACCAGTATCAGGCCCAACAATGGCGGAAAAGTTTGTATTTTCAAATTTTTTTAAACTTGATCATATGTAACAGAGAAAGTATTTTCTGATGTCCTCAGCTGCTCTGCCTCAACTGAACATATGTATTTGTTGCTAAAATGCTGCTAACTACTGCTCACCAGCAGCCGCCCAATGCCCCGGACCAGGTCTATACACAGACTCCGAGAACAATGGAGGAATGCTGCCTAAATGCTGCTTATGGAAGCTGCCGTTAGCCTAGTTGCTAACTCAGCTCTGAGTAAACCACATTGGTACTGTATTCCCTGTTGTCAACCTGAACTCCATCTTTTCAGACTATGTGTTGTTTCTTCCCGGTCTGGCCAAGCTGCTCGTCTGAGAATAGTTGGAGGACTGTTCACTCAATGATGGGGGGTGTAATGCACATTTAGTGCTCTTGGCTACAGTGAAGTACAATACGTCAATCAATATCTGTGACAAATCTCTCCCTGGCTGCCTGTCTTTACAGGAAAAACAATAACATGCCCAAGCATAGCCCAATAGCAGTCCAATTTCATTGGAACTTTAAGAGAGATACCTGAGCATCTGGCAGGAACCCATCCCAGTTATTAACAAATCATCCACCATTGTATTGTCAGTCAGCTGTCCTAACTCTCTCCACGCTAAAGGTTTTTTTTTTTTTTGTGATTCCTGTTACTCTATGCTGCAACTCTGGGAACACAGACTAGTGCAAGGTTTAGGTAAAAAAAGATTTGCACTGTTAAACACAAATCTGCATACAGATGTATACTTCTGTGTGATTATTTTTGTTAAATATGAACAAAATATGAGCTGAAGTGCAGCTGCCAGATGTCTGGCAAGAAATAAAGTGCAAATATATTTCATGTGTTAGTTTAGTGCAATGTTTCAATATGTTATTTCAGAGTCGGAGGAAAAAAGATCTGCACTAACTGTTAAAAACTAAAATGTATACAAACTGCTGTTTGCATTTTTGTGTTTTTATGTTAATAATGGAAATAAAAAACAAGATTTTCAGACATATTGCACTTTCTTGTAGTACTTGAACGCTGTAGTGGCCCTCCTACGCGATGACAATACCAGCAGTGGCCCCAAGCTAATTTGAGTTTGAGACCCTTGGTCTATGTGCCACTTTCACTCCTTTCACCTCAGGTGTGCACTGATGTTTGCCACAGTGTCTAGATCTTTGCAACAACAATGTTGAATAGCATAGCAAAAGCACTCGTTACTGATTGATTTTGCAACTTCTGAATGTTCCCAGAAGCACCATTGGGACCATTATCAGAAAGTTAGTTGGAATAATAGCCGAAGAGCCGAGGACCTTTCAAACTGAGCTCCAGAAGGACTTGAAGGCAGCAGGTACAGTCATCACAGAGAAAACAATAGGCAGTGCATTCCACTGCCACAGTGTCCATGCAGGATCCACCAGAATCCAATTTATCAAAGGAAGATGAATGGCGTCAGAACCCCGAAATTCTTGAGAAAAATCTGTTGAAATCCACCAGGATGATGCAGATGAGATGTGGGTGGACCCAGAGGAAGAAAATAAAGGCGTTGAAATGGCCACCAGACAAATCTCAAAAGAACATTTGTGGAAGGAGCTGAAGACCATGGTTGACCAGCAAGTACTTGGAATCTTCAAGATTGAAATACTGTCCGTGTGGGACAGTGGGCCACCTGAACACTGTCAGAGATTAGTTTCTTCATACAGAAGGAATTCTGTCACTACAAACAAAGGCCTCTGCACCAGATATTAAGTTAAGATGTACTTTTACTGATCCCTGTGGGAGAAACAGCAGCACAAGGGTACAAACAGCGTGTAAACAGTTACAAAAAGTAGCAGCGCGATTAAATACATTTCATTTTGCACGTTTGCACGTCTGCATGTTGCAGTACTTTTCCTGTGTCATTGCACTTTATTGTACATAACTTTTTTTATAGATTGGAATGTTACGATCTCTTTACTTTTGTAGTTTTATTGCATCAATACCAATATCTGGTCTAATTTTCATGTGAATATGTTGATTTCTTTTTCTCTGGAAAAAAAATAAGATAATAATGAAATATTGAAAAACATTTTTTGGGGGAAAGAGTTTATTTATTTTTTATTTGAAGGGGTAATTATTTAAAGCTTCACTGAATCAGATTTTGTAGCTCAACAATCTCCAATGTATATACACTGTATATTAGTTTAGATATTTCATGTTGTTTGTGCTTTTATACTGCTGCTACTTTAGAAGGGCTAAATCGTGTTTGCTCAATCAAAAAAGAGGCATAAATTCACATAAAGACTATATCCACATGGCAAATTAATGTAGAGAACAATCGAGCCACAGATGAAAGGAATGTACCAACATGGCAGTAGCTGTATTCTCAAACATAATGCATAGAAAGCAGAATGAGTACAGATAAGACTGTGCTGACTCATCACATAGCAGTGTCTGCTCCACTGTTAATTAAAAAGCAGACTGAGCAGTAACCTGTTTTTCAAACTGATGAGCCTCCTTCAAAGATCCATCTTCACAATTTTCCAAAGTACATATAATGTGACCATGTAACCACATCTACAGACATGGAGTAGAGGGGATCCCAATCTTTCTCCAAGTCCTAAAAGTGCTCTACATGTGATCATGATCATGAGAGAAACAGGACAGCAGTTTTCACTGAAGGGCTCATCCTGAGAGGGAGTCCAGATGAGTAGCCACTAAACAAGTTTATGAAGTTTAAGAGGTCATCTAAAGATCAGCCTCTTCCCTGGATGACTGTGTTTCAAACAATTCCTCAGATATCCACTATCCACTACAACACAAACACTTCTAATTCACAACGGCTTCATCTCCTTGGGGAATGAGGAGCATGTCCCCCTCACTTTTATTGTTTCAGGTTGCTTTTCTTGATAAAATCTCCGCACATTGTTCTCTTATTGTTCTAGAGATACTGGGGCGATTGCTTTGATACTTTTTTGCCCTGGAGTTTGCCTATTATGTTACATATGTTATTCCGATTTAAAATAATTTTATCTGTTTGTTGTTATTTTTGATTTAACTCATATAGTCCCCCAAGGTGCTAGAATTAACCTTATTTCCTTTTTAATTCGTAGTGATGGCCCACTTCTGAACCAAACCCAAACCCCAGCTGACCACTGTGAGGCCATTTTAAGTTTAACTTTGCATAAATTCACAATTTTAATCTCATCTAAAGCTGTGTGATTTTTTACTTTTCTATCGTTACTCCAGTATACAGCCTCATATTTCTATTGCTTTTCAGTGTGCTTGTGGGATAACGTCATGTATTAAAGGAAACGTTCATCCAAAATGAAAATGCAGTCATCATCTCCTCCTCCCATGCGGATAGAAACTCAGGTGTTTTACTGTCCACAAAACATTTCTGGAGCTTCACAAAAAAACAGTGTTGCAGCGTTCTCCCAAACAACTGAAGTAGATGAGGACTTGATTTGAAAAAAACAACAAAAAAACAACACTTTTTTATACCCTTACACCCCTTTAAGTCGAAATCTTCACTATGTGTGTTAGCATTCACCCCATCTGAAGTAGGTGTACCAGCTCAACCGCACATGGAGGATGTAAATAACGTCTATCCAAATCAATTTGGGATATCTGGGCTTCCGAAAACTTAGATTACAACAGACCAATTTATGTTTTTATTTTATTTTTTGTTTTGTTTTGTTTTGTTTCGCTGTGAAGCTTCAGGAAGGTTTCTCCTGACTTTCCATCCACATGGGGATGATTACTGAATTAAAATTTTTGGGTGAACTTTGAACTTTAAACTTTGTGCTTGAAGGTTTACAACAACATACACTTCAAATTGGACAACCATGAGATAAAGAAAAAGAAAAGTGTATCCAATGGGCTGCTGTGACGTCTTGGTACAACACATACTTAAAAGCTGTATTAATGCAACAATGCACACACACACACACACACACACACACACACACACACACACACACACACACACACACACACACAAACACACAGCATATTGTGCAGTATGCAAATAAATGCTTAAATTTCCCCCAAAAGACGAGCTCTGTCACAGAGAAGCATTAATCACTCACATCCTCCTGGAATATTAATCCCATCCTAATGAGGTTTAACATGACTTCATGGATGCTGCACTTAATGCCATCACGGGTGTGTGAGTGAAAAGACAGCAACTGCCACTTTGACTGTAAGATTCCTGTTAATTATCTGTTAATTGTTGCTGTAATGAAGATAACTGATATGGTATTCCAAAAAATAACCTGCTGAAGGATAAGCAGGTTTAGATAATGGATAGATAAATAATAACATAAGGAAGATGATAGCAATTTATCTGCCATCTAATGTAAACAACAACAACAACAACAAAATTAAAAAGATAAGAGACTGACATCAGAGAAAAATAAAATTCTGAATACATTTTGCAACTGCATAGTTTTTCTAACACATGGACATCAAAATGAAGAGCCAAATACTGTCTCCATCTGTTTGTTTTGTGGTGCAGGGGTCCCTCTGGAGGACACTCTGTTTAATCCTGCAGTGAGTCATTTACTCCTCAGTGCACTACCGCCATCATGTGGTTACAGGGGAGAACATGTTCAGATTTAGGATGCATGCTGACGTCTGCGTCTCGTTACACCACTCTTAACCCACCATCTCCATACTGACATTTTGACAGTCACATTTTAGTAGTGCAATAAGAGAACTTTCTCTTTCCAGCTACTGACCCCTAACATATCATTTAAATAAGAGCAAAGTTACCACATGATCCACCTGAAAGACTCATTTTGACCTTTCCTCTACTACTGTCAGTACTGAGTTTACATTTTAGCTGTGGGAATGTCAAAATATTGTTGGTTCCTGCCAACACTTCAGGGTGTAATGATAATTAAAGCCCTTTAGGGGCTGCTGTGGGGGGATTTAGAATTACACATAACTGCTGAATAAATTCAGAATAAGAATCAGAAATACTTTATTATCCCCTAGGGTAAATTGTTACAGTGTTACAGCTGCTCCCATTCAAAATTCAGAATATCGTCACCTTCCTAAAATAAAAATAAAAATTTTTTTCCCCCAAGTCAGCTCTTCATGATGCTGCCACCTCTGGTAAAATCACCTACATCCTCAGTTGAACAGATCATGTGATCCTACCCCTGTAGTATAATGGCCTATGTTAAAGGCCCTTTTATTTTGTCACAAGGCAGTGACTGAGGCAATTTTAGCTTTAGCTTTTCAAGACTTATCTTTACCCCAAGGGACTATGTAAATGGTCATCTATTGTCATAACTTTTTTGTGTGAAATGATTAATAAATATCATATACTCTGCATTTGGTTCAGTTTTTTCTGTTTTTTGAGAAACTTGAAAAAATGACTTAGGCCATTATTTTAGGAAGGTGACGATATGCAGAAATAATAATAATGGCAATGGCAATAATGCCACACTCAGAGCGAGGAATTAAACAGTTTGATAGCCACAGGCAGGAATGATTTCCTGTGGCACTCTGTGGTGTATCTTGGTGGGATCAGTCTAGTGCTGAATGTACTCCTGTGGCTGAACACCACGTCATGGAGTGGATGAGAGCCATTGTCCAAGATGACATGTAACTTGGACAGCATCCTCCTCTCTGACACCACCGTCAGAGAGTCCAGCTCCACTCCCACAACGTCACTGGCCTTGCGGATCAGTCTGTTCAGTCTTTTTGAAAATGAAACATTGATTATAAAATGTCATAAAAAATAATAACTTTCATTTACAGATGTTAGCCAAGTGTTAGCCTATCCTTGTGTCTCATTCACTTCAAATATTGGGCCCCTCTACTTTCTATGAGGACCACATTTATAGTGTATCAAAATGCATTCATAATGCTTCATGACTACACTCATAATGCTTTCTGATGCACTGTATCAACAGTTATAACACATGATAGATTATAGAACATTATAACATTATAGACCTCAACACCAACTCTAGCAAGGACTCATTGTACGTCTTAGGTGAAATGATGCATCTGTAATAATGGATGCTTCATCGTAATGTTCCATTGTTGGTGGTAAGTGGTAAGTATAACACATTTTGATGCGTGTGAAAGATTATGCCAGGTATAAGCCCCGTCACTCAACCTCTAGATTATAACTAGTCAAGAGCATCCATAAGACCTTGGCCTCAGTATAAGTCACATCAGTTATGTTTTATGACTATATATATATATATATATATATATATATATAAAAGACACTACATACAATCCAGACTAAATAGATATGTTTTTAGTTCATGTTTAAAAGTATCAGTATTTCCAGCTCCTCTCAGATCCTCCGGCAGGCTGATCCAACGGCTCGGAGCGTAACAGCTGAGAGCAGCATCACCAAAGGTTTTAGTTCTGCTTTGTGGAACAGCTAAAGAGCCGGAGGTTCTGAGGGGCCGTCCTGGCTCATAAAAAAGCACAAGTGTGATGTAGTCTGGTGAGAGGCCATGTAGTGCTTTATAAAGTAATAAAAGAATTGTAAAATCAATAGGAAAACTAACAGGCAACCAGTGTAAAGACTTTAAAATAGGTGTAATGTGTGCTCTCCTTCTGGTCCTAGTCAGCAATCTTGCAGCAGAATTCTGAATTAATTGTAGCTGATTTATTGTGTTCTTTGGGAGAGCAGAAAGGAGAGCGTTAAAGTAAGTCTAGCCTGCTAGTTATAAAACCGTGCATTAGTCTCTGTGTTGCTCAGACAGGGGAAAAGAAGCCACACTTTTGAAATGTTTTTTAAATGATAAAATGCTGTTTTTGTGACATATGTGCCTTCAAATTAAAATCTGAGTCAAAGATCGCTCCAAGATTTCTGGCTTCTTGGCTTGGGTTTACGCCTCGTTCATCTAGTTTGGAGGCCAGTTTCTCTCCTCAATGATCATTACTTCCCTTTTGTCCTGGTTGAGCTGTAAAAGGTTCTGTAACATCCAGACCTTAATATCTAATTCTAAATCCCCCATAGCAGCATCCAGAGGCTGCTGTTATCACATTACCTTAAAGTGTTGACAGGAACTAACAACATTTTGATATTCCTAGAACTAAAAATGTACTTGAACTTTGTAGTGACATTGGTGGTAAAGGTATTAAAAATAAATAAAAGCCAGATTGTGTTCAGTAAATTTCATGGGAGTCTGGCCATGAGATTATGACATAGCTGGAGTTGAGCTGTTAGACTGAGGGGACAGTAGAGAATATGGAAATCCAGGAAAAAATGATAGTATTCAATCAAATAGAAATGTGCTTTTTCAAATGAATGGATGTCGTCATAGCTATACCCTGCTTTTCCATCCTTTCATTGTCCAATTAGTTGTACTCAAAATATAATCTTGATGGTTGGTTGTCCTGTGTGATTACAGACAGTCCATATTTCATTATGTTTCATGTTTCTTTGTATCAATTATTATTATTATATCAGAGAAGAAGCACAAAGATAGCATAGACATGTAGAAACAGGACTAACCAGCAACCAGATGACTGTAGGTAACGCTCTAGATAAACTACCTGAAAATCCCTGAAAAGTGACCCTTAAGGCAACTTGATCAGAAAACTGAACAGTGGAATGTAAAGCTCTGACTGTTCCACCTGCTGGTGTTGATGGCAAATCTGAGGACAAACGGTTGTGAGGCGGCTGTGACTCAGGGGTAGACCCAGCGTCTTGTTATCGGAAGGTTGCCGGTTCGATTCCCCCTGGGAAGTGTCCTTGGGCAAGATACTGAACCCCAAAACCCCAAGCTCCTGATGTGCTGGTCAGCACCTTGCATGGCCATCAGTGTATGTATGAATAACTGTAAGTCTCTTTGGACAAAAAGCGTCTGCTAAATGTGTCAGAAGAAGGGAATGATACCTTGCTTTGGAGTGTAGGACTGATTGACCAATAGACTGTGCCTTCTTTAGAAAAAAATAAAGATTGTATTGCTCAGTTCCTTATGTTTGGTACAATACTTTAACATCCATCACATCTTCAATTAATATCTTGCACACATTTTCTCATATTCAAAACATTGTTGAATCAGTACATGAAGCTACTATCTTGATCCCTGTGTACAGGTTCTTGTGCTTGTGATATATGAACATACGTACAGTATGTGAACATTAGTTTTATATACTGATGAAGTAAATGTTTTGAATGCAAAATGAGTGTGCCATAATGTCTTTTTCCAAGATATTATTGTACACTGTAAAAAATATGAGGCAGATTTGAACATTGTTGTAGCTGTTTTCTTCTTTCATTTGGGGCAGCTTGTTACTGCACTGGAACAGATTCTGCAGATTATTTAAATGTCCAATTATATTTAATTACATTTTCTTTAAATTATTTTTCTGACCATTTTTGATGTGTTGTTTGATGTGTTCTAAGGACTTCTCAGGAAGTATCTTCTCCACCACGGAAACTAATCTAATCCATGCAAACCATTAGATTTACTTAATGCGATATGTTGTAAATATATGGAAGAGGATTAGGTCCATGGGGAAAAAAAGAGTTTATTTTCCCCCACAATTCCTGTTTTTCTTAGAATTTAGATTTTTTTTCCTCAAAATTCTGAGTTAAAAGTAAGAATTTTGACTTTAATCTCTGAATTCTGAGAAAGAGAAATCAGAATTCTGAGGGGGGAAATAATATTAGAAGTCTGACTTTAATCTCCTCCTCCTCTCCCAGTGATACAAATAGGTACAGACATCTGTCATGGTAGAAGAGTTGATAGTTTATTTTATTATGGGTTTATCAATAGTTATGGACATATAATCATCTCTTTACAATACAACATAAGATCAGAAGAGCATGACAGACCACTTCAACAGAATCTCATAGTTTTAAAAAAATCAATAAATAAGGGCATAAATAAACCAAATACATGTTTTCAACTGAGATATAGATTCATAAGTACTAATATTGTGTCTGCATGCGTCATGAAACACCCTCGACTATTTTCTGTACAAACACAAGAGATCTGTCGCATGTATGAGCAGAGAATTCATATACAGAATGATTCTATGAGGCTACTAGACCGTACTGAGGAAAGGCCTGACATAGAAAACAAGGGACTCAGGAAGCACTTTATAGAGACCTCACACACCCACAGTGCATTTTCAGTTATGGTCATATATACATATGAAATGCATACAAACTTGGTAACACATAGACTCTCGCACACACACACACATTTGAGTAACAGACAACCACGTCTGGGAGACCCTGATTTTATAGACTACATTTCCTCTCTCTTCCTGAGGAAAAGAAAGCACACAAAGCTAGCTCAAGCATACCATTGGTTGGAATTACATCGGTTTTCAGCAGCATTACATCCAAGGTTGTTCTATGGAAGTCCAGGACTGCTAATTTTAAAAATGTAAAATCACTACAAAAACTTAAATTGTATTTTCCATTGGTGTGTTTATCATGTATGATTAAATTTATACCTCAATTTAAAAATCGTGTTAAACTTTCATGTTATAAAATCAGTGCCAAAATGTTTTGATTATTCTATCGACGAATAGTTGTCAGGCATACCAGGAGCAGCTGATAACGATTGTAAAAATGTACTTAATGTTTTCAAATTGGAAAAAACAAAACATATAAAATTTGGCCCTTTGGCTAATCACCATAACAAAGGATGTTTTCATTTCATTTTCTAAATGAAATGATCTTTTTCTTCTGTAAAAAGTAGGATCTCATTACAATTTGCAGGAGAAGCTAAATTTAGGTAGGTGCACTTCCTGTACTCAAATTCAGTTTGTTAGACGTGCTCTTTGGAAAGGGACACAAGTAGACTCAAAACATCAGAAAACCTGCCGTTGCCGAAGGCTTGATGCTGAAACACGACAGAGCCTGTTTTTAATATTTGACATGACTACACTGTGACAATAAAGACATTTTAATAGTCCAAAGAGAGTGCCTTGGAGTTCTCTTGTTATTTTTTAAATAGCTCATTCTAACATTTTCTAATTCTAAGTTCTAGTTTGCAATTTCATTTTCTAGTTTTGGTGGCACAATTTTGGCCAGTTTGGAAATATAACCTCCATTCTCCATCACATTTTATTTCATTTTCATTAGAGTTGTGTTAGATTTGGAGTGATCTGTGAAATTATCTGTCAAATGAGTTTAATTATTTAAAAATTTTGGCAGTCATTTTTATATTTTCACATACGAATTTAACACATTCACAAATTAACATTAACATGAACAAAATTTCAGTTTAATTGTTTCAGCATTGGCAACCCTGATCTTCCATAGTTTTCTGCCTGTTTGTAGTCACATTTGTCTATTTTGACACCACAGATGTAAAGTTTGGCAATTATCTGGCGACCATTTTGCATCGGACACTAGGAAGCCAGGGGTTCTACTCTAATGAGAGTCATAGTGTCTGAATGTTTTCATTTTAGCAGCTTCCAGATCCTAATATAGAGACTAAAGATTCCCTATGTGCTTATCTTCCTGTTTCCCCCGGTTCACATTTGTGTTATGTTGTTTCTGCTCTACTGTTCCTCCCAAACACACAGACAGTAAGCTTGCTACTATAACACTAAAAAAATGATTCAATAAATGGTAAATGTAAAAACAAAACTTTCAGCATCTGTATGGCCCTTTCCTCTTGATAAGAAGGGTATTTCACATTGAATATGGCTCACTGTCATTGTCACTGTCATCATCATTTAAACACAGAGGTAATCTGCTCCTGTACAAAATTACATCCCCTCCCCATACACGCACACGCATAACTAATCTTTACAAAAGAAGAAAATAAATACAGAATACTTTCATCAACAACACATCATCATCATCATCATCATCATCATCATCATCATAGAATAGTCTACAGAATCCTGTAAATTCTACTCTTGATTTCCAGAGTCTTGCTCTGGAGAAATGAATGGCAGTTATATAAGAGGTCATCACAATAAATGTTGTCATAAGTAGTAGTAGTAGTAGTAGTATAGTATAAATGGTATTATCACAGATAAACAACATTTAGTGGCTCAGAGAAAATCATCTTGGCCCCAAAGATGTTTTCTCTGACACTGTTGAAACCAGGTGTGGAGTTTAAATATGGAATATGAATTCCAGATGGATTTGTAATGTCTTCTTACGGTACTTTATTACTCTGGTCAGGGAGTCCCTTAAAGTGTAGCAGTGACTGACAGCAGTTTCTCATCTGAGTGTTGATTCACCTCTGTGACCAATGTCAGTCCTCGGTTGGTGTGTTCACTGTATGGTGTTTGCAGATAGTGATAATTCCAAGCTAAATACAGGTACGTTTGGTGTCCTTTTTAATTGCTTCTTATTTGTTTCTTTGCTTGATCTGTGAGTGTTTTTCTTTGGATTAAAGGGGTACTCCTGCCATTTAGTTTTTCACTTGCATAAAAGTGGGGGATGGATAAAAAAAATTTAAAAAAAATCGGAGCAGCAGAGGCTGAGATAACCTGACTATAGTCCACAAAAATGCTGGGTCCTACATTTCCAAATTTGCAACTTGTGAGACCCATACCACCTGGTAAACACCCACATCTTTCCAACTCGACATCACCAGTTAGTTGCAGTCTTTGAGCTCAAACTGAGATAACCCTGATGAAATAGCTGTGACATCCTTCAAAGACACAGAAGACATTGCACTATGGTTTTTCATAGGATGAGTGATACTCAAAACTATGAGCAAGCTGACTTTCATGTTTAAAGTCACTGGAGTGCTTCTTAAAAGTCGCAGTAGCAGAAATGACAGCTGGATTTCTTTTAAAAGGATGACCTAAAATGCAGATATTAAATTATGCTTATATTCATTGTAAGAATGCTATTGCCATATACCATAATGTGTGTAATCATGATCACTTGAAGCAGTAGAGGCATATATTACAACACTTTCTCACTCCCAACTCACCAAATACGGCAGCTTGGTCAGTGGCCTTCCTACTCTAGTGTCAGTTTTGGACGTCAAGTAAGCAATAAAGCATTATATACCACATCTGGTTAGACTTTCAAAATGTAGCAGCAAGCAGTTTACTTATTATGACCTATTATGACTTTTAGACTGTTATCAACATCACAGTTTGGTTAGGTTTAGGAAAGGATCATATTTTGGGTTAAAATAACTTTGTTCTGTCTCGTAATTTACAGTGATGTAAGTGATGTAAGTACATGTCTTACATAACGTAAGTTACGTCAATTACGAATGTTAACCTATTTACGTAAAAAACAAATCACTCTAGACTCTAAGTCACAAACGGATGTGAACCCTGGTGTCGTGCAGACACATCAGCTAACCTCCCACTCAGACTTTTCTCACTCTTTCTACTACTGCACTACAGAGGCGCTTAAAAAAATGGCACTAGAAGAGTAACTACACTGTCAGACTTCAATGTGTGAGGCCATTGACCAGGCTGCTCTAACTGACGCACTGGGAGTGAGAACAGGCTGTACATTACAGGACTGTGTGATCAGGAAGTTAACTTATAAATACCATATTTTAAAGAAATGTGTATCGCAGTGGTACCTTTGCTTGCATAGTGTTCAAGAAATTATTTTTCCTTTCTGTGATTTATGCAGAGGAGAGACAAAAGTCAATAATGTTGCGGTAATTTTACATACCAGATACCTGAATCAATAAACGTAATGTCTTTTTATCTACTCTGGAGTGCTGAACGCATGTCTTTAAAACTAAAAGAAAACAAAGATATATTTTAGTTTTGTGACTATAACCCAAACAAGACTATTTCAAATTGTATTTCTGTCATCCAGCCATACCGTCTTTCAGGTGACTAATGCACAAGACTGATGGTGAAGGAAAATTTTATCATCCAGTCTTCCTACTTTGCAGGACAAACACTGTGATTCATGAAAATGACTCACCGACTAAAACTTAATTATCAACTGCTACTTAATTCCAATGATAAACCTCTCATTTTTGGAGAAGGTTTGTAAACCTTCTCTTTATGGAACAGTGCAATGGTTTCCATTCTTCAATTCTTTCATGCACAGGAAAAAAGGTAAGCTTTAGTAGAAAAAAACAATTTCCCCTTGACTACAACTCCTTTAAGAGTATAGTCAAAATGACTACACAGAAACCAGTTATGGCAAACCATCAGCGCACTCTGAGAAGTTGACTTACATCACCCTTCACAGGATTTCTATGTAACTAAGAGCCCGGTCACACACTAATTAAAAAATAACAAGGTACAATTCTTTGCAAATCAGCGTGTCTTGTTTTTAAGTTTTTAGGCTAGGCCAACCTCTCTGGCTTTTCTGTGTTTCATCATACAGAATAGTATTAAATTGTTGGGGGATTCTTGTGAAATAGCTCTGTAATGACTCTCCTGACCTCTGGTGAGGATACTGCAGATTCCAAAATGAAGGAAGCCATCTTTTTAGCTCAGCAGGTTCTTCATATTTCCATGGTTTGGCATTTTTGTTGGCGATACAGCTAGCTTGTTACTGATGGTGAACCTGTGCCACTGCCTGTTATCACATTGGAATGTGAAGGAATGTGAACTTGCCAATTTTTATTGTGACCAGGCCCTCAGTCAACAGAATACAGTCACCTCTCATCAACATCTGGAGCTAAATGTTTTACTCAAACCTGCCTCCTGCAGCAAAAACCATTACATCAATGTAAAAAAGTTTGAGATATTTAACAGCAGATAAAAATGTCAGGCTATTTCAGACCTCATCATATCCCCCCACATTTCTGTAAGATTTCAAAACTGGCCAAAAGATGCAGTGTAGTCTGTTGTGTCATTGGTAGTACTGAAACAATAATTCTGAAAATCATTCAACCGGTCATTTTGTTCAGAGACCTTTGAATTAACCCCAGGTCCCTTGAAGCTCTTCTTTGTCAACTACTGGATTATTACTAACGGCTAGATTTACAGCCCTTTTTGTCTGATGGCTTTATAACAAAAAGAGACATACAGCTTTGATATTTATTTCTCTTTTAACAGCCAGAAGATCATATCTGTCTTATTCCCAGTTTCAAATTACAATCTGTTTAAATCTAAAAGCATGGAGGACTGAAACTGCCAAAATCAAAAATCAAAAAATAAATGTCTCAATTAATAAGTTAAATTATTATTTTGTTAAATGCACCACAAATATTACTAACAATAAATGTAGGGATAACTTAATTTACAAAACCCATAAATTGATATTTCTTTTTCAATTTACTGCTATATTTATTTACCTATGTATTAAATCCCCTATTTATTTATTTTCCCATTTGTTTTCCCAGTTTTTAATCTTTACTTAAATGTATTTATTGTTTTAATGAATTTATTTCTGTGTTTTCAGCAAACATATGTTAATAAATAAATGTCAACATGAAAGGCTAAATAAATTAAAGGAAAATTAAAAGGCAAAGTAAATAAATAGTGGAATTAATACAAAATAATACCAATAAAGTAAAAATAAAAATAAATAAATACAGAAGCAAACTAAAACAGAATTATAATGTCACTTTTATAAAATGATGCCTTCATTTATTTCTAATATAATTTTTGGTGCATTTATTGGCATAACATTTATTTATTCAGCCATTTATTCATTTTTAGTCTCAGGCAGTTTCAGTCCATCATAGACAAGGCTTGTCTTAACATCTATGTATCTATCCAATGCAAAAACACTGCATTTAAATATCTTTCAAATAAAAATATCTTCATCGTACAACTAGAGGAGCTACTTCAGAGATGCCATGAGATTAATATTACACTGCATTTTCAATTCAGTCTCATTCCATCTAATTAATCAGAGGGTATTGTGTTATATAATACATCTCTGAGCATTAATTTAAAAGTCACTATCTCAACTAAGTATTGCTTAAGTGTAAATGTACCCTGTAAAAGACAAATCATCTTGAAATCCAAGAAGGAGAAGGGACATTAGGATCAAAACAAAGAGAACCAGTGTGTGACCTTTGCACAGTCGGTGATCATCCAAACACCAGCAGTCATTTCCCAACATGATTGGGTATTGTTTCCCCAATAACATAGTGTCTCTGACGGGATCAGCACTTTATAATTCACTTGATGGCTTTCTGTGTGACACAAGCAGGGTTAAAATTCTGTTTATTTACAACTTTTATTTTTGTAGTTTTGGTCATCAAAAACTGAATTGTTAAAATAAAAACAGGGCATGAGCCATCAGGCAGTTTTGAAACAAATCTCCATTTTGATTCTGACTAAGTATAGAAAACACTGTTAAAACCTGTCTGATGGCTCCTGTTTGTGCCCTTTAGAGTCCCTGTGAGCCAATAATAGAGCTGGGAAACATGTAAAAGCTATCATAATAAAAAAAAATATATGTCCAAAACTATGAAAACACATGTAAGTTTGTAAAATAACAGAATTTTCCTAAAATATTGTCCCCATTTTTCAGAGGTGTCACCATATAAGAAGAAAATACCAGCTGAGCATTTTATGAAGCTCATATGTTCAATAAAGAGCTGATGTAGTGTGGAGATGGAGAGGAGGATGAAAGATAAACAGTGATCATGGCGTTCTCTTCTCCAGAGGGAAGAGAGAAACACTGTTTTTATATTACAACAGCCTGCAGTGTTCATACAGCCACAAGACCTGAAAGAATTACCTGTGAGTGCTGATGTGTGCAGTACACTTATGTGAGGGTTTTCATATGACACAAGGTAATGATTGTGTGTCTACTACTGTGTGTGTGTGTGTGTGTGTGTGTGTGTGTGTGTGTGTGTGTGTGTGTGTGTAAGGTTGTCCATCACTCCTGTACATGTACATGTTTGTGTAATAAACAAGACCCACAGACAAAACCTTCAACAGCTACAAAAAGTCAGACCTGAAACCAAACCTCCACCTCTCTGCAGCATATCAACATGTAAACTGTCGTGGACTCTCGGGTGTATAAAACATCTTTGACACCAGAGGCTTGCTGGATGACATATACTCTACTGCCAGTATTCAAAGATGGTGTCTTTTAACATGAAGAGTTAAGTATGCTTCAAACAAATTAGCTTATGCGACCATGTCTAATGTCAAAGTGCTTCTAACTGTTCCACGCTGCTCACCATAGTGTTCTCCTTAGTGCATCCCACTGCCCCCCTGATCTTGGTTTCAGACACTCTTAGATGATCCAGCAAGGACCTTCCTTTAAGCATACTGATGCCTTAAAGGGGTAACTCATAAGAAATAGCCAGAATCTGAAGGTAGCTCAAAAACTAAAGGGGAGAGCATAACCGTTTACTGATGCTCACTATATTCTTTGCTGTAGCTATATTTTGGCTGTAGCGACTAGCTCCTCTTAGAAAGTAGCTCAGTTAGCCATGGAGATAAGTGGTCCTATTAGCTGATGGGAGTGTGACATAATATTATTGGATAGTGAACCCAAAAATGGCGCCTATTCAGTCCAATAAGAAATGCTTACCAAAAACGTTTCTTACTTCTGGGTTTACTTCATGGTTATGTGGCTCACTGAATATGAGCAGTAGTGTTTCTCCCGCTGGCCCTGCCAGTGAGTTCCCGCTCAGGCCATAGATCTTACACATTTTGTGTACTTATTAGACTAAGTAGCAAACTCATCGCTCACATACATCTCCCAACTGAAACTACGGGGGCTACCAGACTGGCGCCTTTTGTGGTACAAAATGGAATTAGGTGACAGGAAAGGATTGGGCTAGCTTGTTAGCATGCTAACTTCCCTCCTCTCCTCAGTAGACATCACTGTACACAGATGTCTTTGACATGACATCAACACTGCTGTTTCACACTCACTTTTTTAATCTGTAAAATTTAAATTCCGTCCATATCTTACAAATTGCCCCTTTAACACAAACCAATGACTGCAGTCTTTCTCTAACATTAACCAAGTAGGAGACAACAAGGTTGCTGCTTTAACTCTTCTGATCGTGATCAAGAGCTCAGACTCAAGTTCTCAGAAAATATGTAACTTTAATGTGGCTGAAGCGAGATCAGATGGGTTTATTTCAACTCAATTAGGGGGTGATTTTTTCTAATGATGGGTAAACATGCTATGGAGAACCACTGTAGCAGCGCTGAAGGTGTGGCTTTACAAAACATAACTGCGTGCTAGTATTAGAAGTTGGATACATGTTTTCCAATGCAGCACTCCAACAATACATGTATGCTGCCTGCGTCTAAATCAGGGGTGTACACTATAAAATCTTGGTGGATCAGAGGTTTGGACAGCCCTGCCAGGTTATGGTCGATTGATTCAGTCGTTCAGTCATTTTCAGACAAGACCTACTTTGTAAAAGTTTACAGCCTGACATGCTATTATTCTGTGCTGCTTCGTGTGCAGTGATGCAGCTATATCTAAAACAAAAGTGCAATGACTCAAGTCACAAGATGTGCATATCCAAATAATGCATCTAATTCAGTTACACCCCTACTGTGCGTTGGTGTGGACAACCATACATTTTTCTGTTGTGTTGTGTTTGGTTTGTGTGTTTCAGTACTGCTTGTCAACCCTGTGTGTGCCCCTGGTAATGTCCTCATAGCCGTGTCTGAGCCTCAGGTATGTAGATCTCAATGCTGTCAGCGCTCTCCGTGGCTGAGTTTTGCCGTACGGACGCAGCTCTTTTGGCAGCCATCAGGCGCTTCCTGGCCTCCTGCCGCTGTTTCTCTGAGCTTTCCAGTGAACGATCTCTGGCCAGAGGCGGGTGGTGGTGGGGGCCCTTGGGTGGCTTTTTTGGCACTGGAGGTGGAAGACGCCTCTCCTGGTGGGAGAGGACGGTAGGGGGGGAGGGGAGAACATTTCAGGAAAAAGACAGACCTATATTTGTGTGTGTGTGTGTGTGTGCGTGTGTGTGTGTGTATGTGTGCATATGTCTGTGATGCCCATTGGAACTGCCACCTTTAATTCAGTAGATGGTAACACTACAATAACCATCATTAATAAATGGTAAATCTAACGTTGATTAAACTTTAGTTCTGAGTTATTTGACTGAAACAATGAAATACTTCACTTTATAAACCATTTCTAAAGACATTGTTTATTGTGAAGTTGCAACCGATATTTTAACAAACGTTTTCAACAGCTTGATAATTGGTTTATAAAGCATTTCATAGTAAACTACAAACTCACCATTGATTTCTGATGGTTATTACAAAGTGTTACCCAGTAAGCTTTTGCTTTAATGTATGCCTGTGCACATGTACATGACCATGTATACTCTAAGTAAAGAAGGGGTAGGCTAAATTAGACATTCAGCTTAATAATTTTTTTGATCAACTTCCATGATTTTTTAACATACTGAATCACACACTGTTTCAATAATACTGCAGCTACTTCACATGCTCTTATTTTGGAAACGTGTTCCCTACAAGTGTTGATTCACACGTTCGTTATTTGACAGGATTGTTTCAATTTTCTCTGCTAAACAACATCAGCGTATGCTAATATGCAATCTACTGTACATTACTGTCAAAAGTGTTTGTGTGTGACATGACCTTAAACAATCTGAGGCTTTCAAATACAACGATAACTTTTTTTAATTGCTGTTTTGACATATTTGGTTTTATTTTCCTTCTAATCAGCAGTTTCAGTGTTAATGTATGTCTCTCTAATTGTATCTCCTCTGTTCTGTGTGAACTGCTCCATGCTGAAAAATGTATTTGTGTAGAAGAAACATTCTCTATCTTTACACTGGTGGCTACAACACACACGACAAAAAGCCACACATGGTAAGGCGGCTGCAGGCGTCATAAAGAAGGAAGGAAGGAAGGAAGGCCAGAAGGAAGCATGGAGTGATGGATGGAAAGACAGACATGATGGATCCACGGAGGCCCAGAGGTGTCAAGGCCCTGTGGTGTTGTTGGCATTGCAGTTATGCTGATTGATGCGTGGCTGTTTGCAAGCGCCTTCACTGTCAACACAAAAAAAAAGCACAAGAAAGAAATAAAGATACAACAATGAGAGCAAATGAGGAGGCCAGCAGAGTCAGTATTCACAACGATGCAAAGCCACAACAGATACTGCCGAAAGAGAGCAGGCAGAAGACATCTGAAAAAGATTGACAGATACACTTAAAGATATGCAGAAGCGAGAGTATCTGTATCACCATAGAGACCAAGCCAGACAATCATGCACTAACTCTGCACCATGAGAGGAGGTGATAATGTAAGACTAAAAAAAAAGGCTTTCTTTGCTTCTGTCATGGTCATGTAGGTATAAATTGAGTGTGTCTAAAAGCTATTTTTGTTCCCTTGCTACATGAATTCACCACCAAACCCCCATTTAAAGGCAGTGTGAGGAAACTGTGCAAAAAATTGATCATTCAGAATGAATGCTATCACTATTGCATGACAAACAAGGAAGGCTTCCTTCCAGTAACATCAGGTGCGACTACAATTAGCTAATAAAGAGCTTTAGAGCGTAAAGGATGTGTATTGAAGTTAAAACAATTGTTCTTGGGGAGCAGACATATTTTATATGAATCCCTCAGCAACAACATGGTCTGTAAAGGCCCCCACACATTACCTGATAATAGCAGTCTTACAAGTTCATGTAATGCCACACTGTGTCAGATGGTTTCCGATTTTTACCCCTACCCCTCATACGTCATCAGCTGTCATCGATGGTGTTTATGTTAACAGATACGACCGAGCATTTCCAATATGCGTTGTGATGATTTCTCTTGAGTTACCGTGGCAACCCTGGTATTATTGCAATGCCATTTGCCATTTATCCAACACATCCTCATACCTAAACAACTGACTGGTTAAACTGGTTAAAATGCTACGCTATCTTTGTAACTTACCTACAATGTACCTACATTACCTAGGTAACTTGCATTACGTTATGTATATGACTTGACCTCAATACATTAGTAAGTTAAAAGGACTCACCGTTGACATATGGTGTCACACTGGACCAGAAAAGCGGTCTTTTGAATCAAAGTCTGTCCCAACCGTCCTGAATGTACATCTCGTGCCTCCTCCCTTACAGACTTTTCACTCTTTAGACTACCTCTCCTCACTTCCTCCTTTCCAGCTGTAACAATTGCTACAGCTGCTAGAGGTCGCCCATAACAACGAACGTAAATAAAAATGTATCCGATGGAGATGGAAAAGCATGGACACAATTCTAATTCACTGACAACTTCACACTATCAATCAAGTTACCAAATAAAAAAGAACACTGCTTCAATACCTGGCCACTACCAGTGCTTTATAGGCTAACATTAGCAACCCATGCTCCTACCCTTCCAGTCTGCACTGATATTAGAGGAGCGTTACCAAGTGCAGCAACTTCCCTGCGGGACTTTAGTTGGATTTCAGGTGTCAAATGCCATCAAAGAGGGGGAAATGCGACTTTTAAAAAGGTAAAAATGCGGGACTGTCATGCACAAACGTAACGTTAGCTAGTTAGCTAGCTACGTACGCAAAAACAGAGGGTAAAGGGCTAAGTAATCGAGGCAAGGGGTGTATTTATTCTCAATTTGTGTCAGACTATGATCTCTACTTAGAGGCATGTCAATCTGGTCACCAGTCATCAACAATGAATAAAAAATGACTTGCTTCATCCAGCTGAATTACTCTTTGAAAATACAGCAAAAAGCCAGCTATGGACATCAAGCTGACATATAGAAACCAGTGTGGTATCCACATGAACTGTACAGTATATGTCTTTGGGTGATTATTATATGGCATAGTTATTCTGTCATTTTATGCTGTATTCTGATTGTATTAGATGTGGGAGGGCATTTATAAAAAAATACATGTGGTATGAATCAGTGTTTCTTTTCACTTTTGAAGTAATTTCATTGGCTGTATCTTGTCTTTTTTCAAAGTTTTGGTGGAAGATTATTGTCTGAACACCATCACACATGTCATTAGGGTGGGACCTATATAAAATATCAGTACCTGTCTCTGAGAATGGTTGTTGATCTCAAAGAAAGCCTGAGGACCAGAAATACCATCAGATTAAAAACAGAAAGGCACACAGATCGTGCAACTCTCTGATCTGCTTTCCGGATGTAGCAGCATTCATAGCACACTGTGAGAACTTAATCCTAAATTTGTGACACTTTATTGCAAGAAAATATTTGGTCAGGAAAAATACATTTGTGTTGAGCTGGCATCGTCCCCGAAAATCTAGTATCCTCGGGCTCCTTTCAGATCATGGTCAAGCAGTCAGCCAGGCATCATACTGGATGTTTGTGTGTATACCTTTCTCTCAGGTGGATCCAGGGGTCTCCAGTTGTTGGCTCTGAGCTGGTGGAGCTCATCAAACTTGAGGCTTATGTTCTCGATTGAAAGCTGAAGCATATCCCAGAATCCAGCCAGGTCTGAGGCCACGGGTCTAGGGTGGGCGTTGGGGTTCTATTACAGTAGAGACAGAGGAGAAGGTGGAGAAGAATGAATGAAAGTAGTTTTATATATTCTAGATATATATATATATATTCGGGTTCTATTACAGTAGAGACAGAGGAGAAGGCGGAGAAGAATGAATGAAAGTAGTTTTATATATTATATATATATATATATATGGGTTCTATTACAGTAGAGACAGAGGAGAAGGTGAAGAAGAATGAATGAAAGTAGATTTATATATTCGGTCATCTTCAGCTTTGTTTGTAGAGCAGCTAAAAACATGTTTGCAAAAGAATATAGAATACAAAACATGATATGTATATTTAATTACTGGTGTATCAAAAGTGAGAAGTTTTGTCAAATTTATCTTACCGCCCTGAAGGGTGTATTTCATATTGCTACTCAGTATGTGTTAATGTCTTCAGATAGCTAAAGAGCTTTTAAACCACCTTAAACACCACCATATATGGATGGTGTTATATATATATATATATATATATATATATATATATATATATATATATATAGTAACTGCTGGGCTGCACTGAAAGTATCTTGACAGTAATGAAAATTAGTTTGATGAAGTTTGAAAAATTGCATTAATCCAAGAGTTGAAAAGGTTTTAATGAAAACGTTCTTATCTTAAGACATACGGTCCTGCAGCAAACGTAAAACTGAGCTGGATGTACAAGGTTTTCACCCAATATGCAATTGGGGAAACTGATTTAATTATCTTCAGTGAATGAAGGCCTGATACAACAGTACCCTCTGGGGATCATGAATATCTGTAACAAATTCCATCCAGCCATCCAGCAGTTATTGAGATATGACAGTCTGGGCTGACCTACTGAAAGGCCGACAAAGCCATCAGCTCGCATGGCTGAGATATGTAGAAAGATTTAGTGCCCCCTTGCCCCTCAGAACACAGTAGCATAAGGGGTAGTGGTTAACATCTCTTATGTCCCCTATGAACTGTTCAAAACCCTCATACGTCATCAGCTGTTGTTGATTGTGCTCATGTAAACAGATGCGACCAGACATTTGCAATATGCCATCTTCAGCTCTGGTGATTTCTCTTGTTTAACCATGCCAATCCTGGTATTATCACAATGCAATTTGCCTGATTTATCTGATGGAGATAGAAAAGCATGGACGCAATTCAATTTGTTCTCAACTTCATGCTACATATCAAGTCATCAACTAAAAAAGAACACTGCTTCATTATCTGGTAACTAATGATGCTTTATAGGCTAACATTAGCAACCCTGATAATAGAGGAGCTATTTGTAATTTCCAGCCACCTGTCAAAAGAACAGGGGCAGTATTTATTCTTCTTCTGTTATTTATTTTATATATTGAATTTGTTTTTATGCAAATTCATTCATTAATTCAAGTTGTTAAAATTGTAAAGACTGAAATTATTTCTACTGTTTGTATTTATTTACCCATATATTCACTATTCCTCCGTTGCATTATTACACAATACGTGTAAAATAAAACTTTTGGAGGTATACTTTGATACTAATTTCCGAGAACAGTTCATTCTATTGGTGTAACAAACACAGGTCTGTGTAAGCAGGCATACTAAACATCCACTGTAACCCACAATTTGATTAAAGCTGGCACAAAGTGGCTATGTGGTAGGGGCAAGGGTGTAGTAAGATTGAGCCTTTGTGTTTGATATCTAGAGGGTCAAAAAACTGATTATCAAAAAGGGAAGTAGGCATCTGGTAAAAAGAAATGAGTGAAGGTGTTCCAGACTCACCAGATTCTCCTCACACAGCTCCCTGAACTGTTGGAACTTCTGGGATATCAGGAGCTGAGCACTTCCTATAGCACTCCTCATCTTACCGAGGACTATAAGCACAGACACAGACAATCTGTTCTTGAGAAAATCCACACAACTGTTAAAGCACATTTAATTTTCCTGCTTACCAAGGACACAGCATCTAAATATGTGCTGATGTATTATACATGAACTATGGTTGGTCTTGGTGCATGATTGGTGTTTAACACATGACGACACAATTGTTAGGCAACTGACAAAAGGTTTAGTGCCACACTGAACCATTTAGACTTCATGAGCTTTTCTGAAGAGCCCAGGTATGAAGGTACATCTGTAGAACCTAAACATGACAAATACACACACACACACACACAAACACATACTATCTTCAGGCAGGGCATTCTCCCGCTGGTCGAGCTCCATCTGTCGACACCATCCCTCCAGTCGGTCAGTCTCTGCCTGCAGCAGCTTCAGAAACCAGCGTCCATCTCTCTGACACACTGATCGCTGCACCACCTGCCATTCAAACAATCAGATGTTCACAACATGTAGCGACACACCTGCAGAGGTAGTTTGTACATTTTATGCAATGTGACAAAGCCAGTTATGTGGAAAAAACTTAAACATCATATATGCCTTAAAAGTTAATGCTTTGTTACCTGTTGTGATTGATGTTACATCAATTTACAAGATCAAAATTCCTGAAATTAAGTTTTATAATATTTAATTTAAAGAATACAATTATGTAATTTTCTTAGAATCCTGGCTTTATATTACAATATACGCTTATGTACACTTTAAATCAGCTGTAAACCAGATATATATCTATAATTATTTTCTATCATTGACCTTCACCAGCTAAATTTCTTCATCTAAACCATCAACGTGTCTATTAGATCCAATCCCAACTAAATTGCTTAAAGAAGCTCTACCTTTACTTGCACCTCTACACTCGGCATGATCAATCTGTCCCTATTAACAGGACATGTACCACAGTCCTTTAAAGTAACTGCAATTAAACCGCTTCTTAAAAAGCCTACACTTGATCCAGATGTTCCTTTCGGGAATATCATTACAATACACTCCATTAATTATCATTGTTATGCAGATGATACACAATTATACTTATTCATTAAGCAAAATGACACTTAGCTAAACTTCTGGCATGTATTAAGGACATAAAAACCAGGATGACCTGCAATTTTCTGCTACTGAACTCGGTACATATCATATCTGTGTGTTTTTTTTCCAACGTGTTTCCTCCGGTTTCCACCTGTTAATCTAAACATGTATCCGCCGACTGTTTATAATCATATGGATGCTGTTATAATGTGTTGGATTGAGATCCTGACCCACAATGCATCGTGGAAAGTGACAAAGTTATGTTTTTCACTCTAAATCACATAATTACATAATCACCATCAATAAACAGGACCCTGTCTGACTCTTTTACTCATGAGGAGGGATGCTGTTTTCTGGGGGGAAGTTCGCTGACCGTCATGGTGATTTTTTTCAACACAAGTTGCCAGAGACAGTAATTACAACAACACAATAGTGGAAAGAGAGAAAGACGTGGTGAGTCAATGTTTTTTGCTCTGAATCGCGTCACATAATCACCACCATTCAACTGTGGGAGCCGCCTGGCTCTGCTGCCGGGGACAGACACTGTTTTTCGGGCAGAAATGTGAGAAAAAATCAGCAGGACAGACAGGATGACAGACAGAATGACAGACAGGATGACAGAGGCTTTTCCACGTATGGATGCGGTATTTTTTTCCTCATATAAGTTGCCAAAGACACTACCAGTTACTACATTACTGTTGTTTGGTCCTGTAACGTTGCTTTGTGGGTTAAAGTGTGGGACATTTATCATTTATTTGATGATTGAAGGATCAGTTTAGCTGTCAGACTGTGAACACCATCAGACTGACACACCCCTGATCCGTGCCTCTGGCTTTTCCATTCACACAGACGCCGGCTCGCCTCTGCTGCAGCTCAGTAGCAGATCAGATGCGGAACGAAACTGTCCCCCCTGTTCGCATCTGTAACTTTGACACAGATGGCGATGCGGAGAATCGGCGCATGATTCCTCCACTGAAAGGGCAGTGTGAATGGGGCTAAGGAGTATTCCTACAGCTCAATTTGGAAAGTGTCATGACATGGCTTTTGTTGTGAATTGGCACAATACAAATAAAGATTGATTGATTGATTGATTGATTGATTGATTGATTGATTGATAATGACATTACTGCTCTACTGTCACAGTTAAGGATGAAAAATATTTAAATTTAAAGAAAGAGGTACCGAGTCTGTTTTTCATTTGGTTCAGGAAATTTGCAAGTTATTTGTAATGGCTTGGTTTGCTACATACATGATGATGTCATCTTGTTCTGTATGCCAGGACATAATATTAATTTCAGTTCTTTAGCTCACACATATATTTTTTCACAGTGTCAAACTTCTCTGAACTAATTTCTCAAACAATCAACTTCTTGGCTAAGCCCACCTGAAACAAGTTTGGATGGATTACTGCAAAATGGAATGAAATGTTATAAGTAAGAGTGCAATCATCATTTATTTCATCATTAGGCAGTTTGATGAGATAGTAAGATCACGGAAAATTCAAAAAGAAGAAGCCAACTCTCTAAAGATAGGTTATTTATTTTAGGTTTGACTGAGTTGCTGATTTCAGAAACTTGAAATCATGAAATAGTTTGTGTGTATTTAGCTAAGGAACTAAGACTAACCCAATGAACATGCTCAATATAGGTATCACACAAAGTGGGACTGTATACTCTGAAGTCAGCATGGTACAAATACCTATGAAACCATGTATTAACAATGAATGAGTAATATAACATCTTTAAATCTTTTTATATGAATGCAATAAATATTAACACATTCACATAAAAAAGTTTCAAGGAAATGAAAATAATCCTTAGAAAAATCTAAAGTCAAAATATGTTTAAAAAGTGGTGTTTTCAGCTCTCTGAACCTATTTTTAGACCTTTTTTTAGGCATGCTAACTTGTTTCCGGATATGAGGACTCATTTTTGGGTTACACCCACGCACGCTTTTCCGAAACCCCGCTGTTCCAAAAATAGGCTTCCATTCATCGTAATGGCTTGGTTTCCCATTTTTTCTAAAGACCCCGCTATTCTGAAAAGGCTATTGTGGAACCCCTAACCCTAACCATATTGGGAAGTAATCGGAAGTTGAAAGTCGGATTCGGAACAGCGGTGTGTCGGAGTGGAGGGGTTTCGGAACGTCAAGCTGTTCCCCATTTTTGTAGCACTCTGTAGCAGCTCAGTGCACCTTCTGTATGATCGTACGTATTGAAACCGCTGGAGCTGTTTTTCATGTTGCTTTAGGGACTGATCACGCAGAGACTAGTCACTACAGGTGCGGTCGCTTTAAAAAACCTCCGGAAGGTGTGTTTGGGACAAAACAGCATTGAGCGCCTGTGTAGTGTGGCTGCATGCACAACCGGCCATCATATGTAATTAATGGCAAATATGGTGCGACTCCTATGCCTTGTGCTGTAAAGCTGAACATTTTTCAACCTTTAAAACCACTAAAAAGATGTGACGCACAGCGCAGGAGAGGAGCGGGTGGCCGTGCTGTATCTTAGGGAAATTATAGCTTTACTGGCAACGCTTTTCTAGCAATGCGTCTCTGTGTGATCAGCCCTAAGTGAGACAATGAGTACAATGGCTATTTTGTAACTAAAATTTCTTCATAACTTTTTGTTTGCACTTATGCTACACTTTACACTTTTCACATTTCATAACTATTTGAACCACCTAATGAAAATGGTCAGGTCTTTGTTTTGTAAATGATCCACATATTGTAGGAATTGGTTTGACTGTGTTGAACTAGGCTTAAAAAGCTCCATCGAGATTAACTGCAGAGTTATGAATATTCCGTCTCCAAGCAACCCTCTTCACATTAAACAGTGTTGTATCTTCCACTTATACCATAAGAATATTCATTAATGCAGCTTTAACAAGAACTTAGCATTATGAAAATAATAGAAAGTAGGAAGTGACTGGAGTTTATTAGTGAGTATTTCTGGCATGATGACTGTATTTGTAAGAAATACCTCAGATCTGTCACTGAATCAGCTCCTACATACCTCCAAAATAGCAGAACTATTGAAGTTGACATCGAGTGGGTCATCTGATACACTATCTATCCAGGGGTCAGGAGGGGGGAGGATGGACGGGTCAAAGCCTACATCCTCATATTCATCAGAGGCACAGGCGTGGTAGTGGTTCCCTGAGCCCTGGATGCTGACGGTGGAGGTGGTGGCATCGCGAGAATATTGCCGAGAGAGGGCACCAGATGACAGGACTTCCATGTCAGTGTCCGGGGAGTCTAGAGGGGTGTCCAGCATGTCCGGCATGTCCAGATCTGCCTGGAAGGATTAATAAATAAATCTCAATAAGTGACTGAATGAGCATATGGTTTTTTGAAAGGTTTACATCGCCTCCGAATTATATTCAGTTTAATTAGGTTGGGTATAATTCCATTGCATTGCTGTGGGTCATTGTGTTTAATACTCAAATGGATCCAAGCAGACTTTCTGCTCTGATCAGGTAAAACCTTATAACTGCAACTCTGATAGCCAGTGTTAGGTAACATTACTTTTAAAAGTAACTCTTTACACTACAAGATAACTGCCATGAAAAAGTCATTTGTCACGTTACTGTGTTATCTACTGAGAAGAGTATTGTTTTAGAGTATTATATAGTGACCAAAAATTACAGTAAAACCTCTTTACGACTCGTTGTGGATGTGGGTTATATTGTCCAGATGATGTGTAGCCAACTGTACATGTACCTTTGAATGAATTGACTCTACCGTCATTTTGTCAACATCTAATAGTATGAGAAAGGATTAACGAAAAATCGTGTGTATGTCCTTCTTATAAGGATAGGGATTTGTGCTGATATGTAGACATGGGAAAAGTTTAACAATATATTTTTAACTGGAAATGAATGTGACAATGTCTCTCAGGCAACGTTATGGAGTAACGCAAAAGTAATGTAACGTGCAGTATAAGGAATTACTTTCTACAGGGAGTAAAAAAATTAATGTATTACTTTTAAAAAAGTTACAAAGAATGTCTAACCAGTCCTTTATTTGAGTAACAGGCTTGGTCATGTTACATTTATACTTCTACATTTGGAAAAAAAAAACTGGGATCTTAGTCATTTGCTGTGCTCGGCATGGACAAAAATTTGATCAGTAATACTTGTAAGGATCTCTTAAAAGGATCTATCGACAATACTATACATATACCGTATACACTATATAATACTTTTGTGATTCTGGGAGTTCAATGAAATAGCCTCATTCTTCAAACACTAATTAATATGATGGGACTCACACAGTGGTTAACTCTCAAAAACAAGAAGACACACAAAACTGCAGCATTCATGAAAATAAAAATTGCACAGAAAATATATTTTATCCAAGAGAATAATCTGGGCATGCACACTTCTGCCAAGGTTGCACAATCATACAAACTATAATTTATCAACAGAAAATATTATCAATTATTTTATTATTATTGGCTACTGGTTCTGGATTTAGTTCAAAATAACTTCCGTTGAAGTAAATGCAGTAGGTCAAGAGACAATGGATTTCTTAATTGTTACACACTGTTAATAAATCCCTTAAAAAACAGACCTTTGATCTGGATACACACCAAAACTAAACCCTTTTCATAAGCCCAAGGCTTAACTTCCACTGAATTTCATTAAGGGGCAATTTTGTAGGATTTAGTGACATCTAACAGTGTGGTTGCAGAGTGAACAACTGAAGACTCCTCACCTCAATTTTCCTCAAAAATACAAAAAAAACGCTAAAGACGCTCTCTAGAGTAATTTTTTGTTTGTTTGTGGTCTGTCTGTTCTGGGCTACTGTGGAAACATGGTGGTGCGACATGGCGGACACTGTGAAAGAGGACCCGCTCCCTCTGTAGATAAAGGTTCATTCAAGGACTGCAAAAATATAATTCTTAGTTTTAGGTGATTATACACTAATGAAAATTTGATTATGAATATGATATTCCAAATCTGTCCCTAAATCCTCCACACTGGATCTATAAAAATCTCCTTTCCAATCTTTTTTTGATTAATAAACAGTGAACAGACATGGAAAACACCTGAGTGACTTGGAGGAGGCAATGATTTGAGCTGAGTCACTTGATAACAAACAGCAGCGGTTGAAGCTTACCTGTACAGCTGCTGTCACACTGTTGGAGCGCTGGAACCGACGATACCTGAAGAGGGAGACTAACAGTAAATACTTAACACCAAGATTTGTTTTCTTTGCTTCCAGGCAACAATTTCCAGATGAAAGATGAAGGATTTATTAGTAGCACAGTCATACTTCTGTGGTGATGGCCCTCTCCAAGTCTCTGGTTGGGGTCCTCCGGACCTCCCAGCAGAGAACTTTGGACCCTGACTGGCGTTACTATCAGGAAGTGGAAAGAGCACTTTGAAGAAGTACTGAACCCAACCAGCATGTACTCTGTGGAGGATGCAGAGTTAAAAGACTCTGGAAAGCTTAAACCATACCCCTGTCCAGGGAGCTGCAGGAGTATGGTTTTTCATGGCTGCTGCTATGAGTCATTCAGTACACATATAAATTGAGTGAGAGCTGTGTCCATATTCTTGGCAGGAAATCAAACACGATTTCCGTTGCTGCTGGATCATCCAGTTATCCGTTGTTACTGAATCTGTTTGTGATCTGCATGGATGGGTTCTCAAGGTGCACCATGAGTACTGCTCCCACTAGGTTGGGAGTGTGTTGTTACCCAAAGTTGAATTAGTGCAAATATCTCAAGGTCTTGTTCACAAGTAAGGGTACAACAGAGCATGAGATCAACAGGCAGGTTGGTGCAGCATCAACAAGTGTTGATACTGATGTTGTACTGGACCATTGTGGTGAAAGGAGAGCTGAGCCTAAAGACAAAGCTCTCGATTTAGCAATCTACATTCCAACACTTACCTATGGTCCTGAGATTTGACTAGTGACTGAAAAAACAAGTGGATACAGGCTGGCTAGGTAGGGTAAAGAGCTCAGATATAAGGATGGAGCTCCTTTGGGTCGAAAGGAGCCAGGTCAGTTGGTTTTGGCATCTGTTACAGTAAGTCTGACTCCTTGGTGCCTCTTATTGGAGGTTTTCTAGGCCAAGTAGTAAGAGATATAAAACAAGGTGGAGACACTATATATCTCATATGGCTTGTGGATTTCCTTGGATCTCCCACGAGGAGCTAGAAGATGTTGTTGAGAAGGGGGACATTTGGACTACTTTGCTTAGCATGCTGCCGATGCGACAAGGCTACCAAAGAATAGGTTACCAGTGAAGTGCAGACATATTGATGTCATTCACTGCATACATTTACTACTGGGCAAAGTCTTGCACTGCTGGACGAAACGCGCTTAGATACAAACAGTCCTGCAGCAGAACCTGGGGGTCAACATTCAAACTGAACGCCCACTCGCTGCAAGGAAGGTAATTCTTTAGATGTGCTACGGTAGCTACATTTATAGATATACACTGTATGTGTTTTTCTTGCTTGGTCTGGAACCAAATGTCCAGCCTTGTTTGTATGTTCTATACATATTAAATGCTAAAGTATATACCAAATTAAAGGTCAACAAAAGAAAAAGAAAAGATGATGAATAAAGAGACAAGTATGCCTCACCCTCTGTCATCCTCCACTTGCACCCCTACAGAGGTGAACTTGGATGGGTCCTCTGGATCTGGAATCTCCTCTGGTCCATCCACCTACAAGAGACAGTGTAAATCTCTAATAATGATGACTAATAATAAAATCAAAGCATGGAATATCAAAAAACTTTGTTTGGCTTCTTTTTGTCTAAAGTGGAAATGTGAATGCCAATTGCAACTACATGATTAAATCTTTCAGTTACATCATACGAAGGGCAGCACTGATTAATTTACACTGATCATGCAGGCGAATGATCACACCAGCCACAAGTGCTTACAGTGCACTTCTTCGGGGGGCCAAGAGTTTAATCATATACTGACCAGTTTTTAGGAAAGATACTATTGGCTAATGTACAAAGCTAATGGAGGCAGGTGTTTGGTGTGAGAGAAAGGTCAACCAATGAGAAGGGCCATCGGCAAATCAAGCGATGTCATCCACCATTAGAATTGGCCCTCAGAGGCGGGTGTTTAAGAAATAGGTGGGGACCCTTCAGCATGAAAAACAGGAGTGCAGAGAGAACTTGTCTAGTTAGAACTCACTGTTTGTTGGTGTTGCTGCCTTGTAAAACCCAATAAACTCCTTTGTACCAGACTTTGCCCCTCTCCAGTGATCTTCTTTGAGCCTATTTCTTGATTCCAGCCTATATTTAAGACTACTATTTGGTAAAGACCAAGTTCTCCGCCCAGATTTCTTCTCCGATCGTCAGCAGGAGCAAATCGGGGTTAAATGTAAATGTAAATGTAAAATAAACCCATCGTTTCTTCTGTTTCTCTTGATCTCCACTGCTGTCTCATAAATACCTGGATGCCTATGGAGAGACATTTCCCCTTCCTGAGTGCTTCTTTCCTGTAATCATCCCGGTGGTCCTCAACAACTGGCCTCCTTGTCAACATTGGGGTAGGGGTGCTGACTGTCATGGTGCTGTTACTGACATGTTGGCTGGCAGGCCCATGGACCTACACAGGTCCAAACATTAAGTCCATTGTGAATTCAACATTCAGAAAAACAATAAAACGTGTTTATATAAATAGAAACATTTTTGGGTGGCACAAAGCAAATATTGATCTGTCCACTGATAATACACTTTACAGTTAAAAAAAGGAATAAAAAAAGAACTAACCTGTGCATTAGCAGCTTCTATGGCAGCTGTCAACGCCTTCATGCTGTCAATGCTTTCTGTTGAGTTACTGAGCCCTGATTGGATGGTCATGTCACCTCTGGGTCCCTCCTCTTCCATGTATGCATCCTGGTCAGTTACAGAAATGGAACATTGCTTTCAAGACAAAATTGTATTATTCGCTACATAGCAGTGTATTAAACTCTGTGAGAATGATTTGTACTGTAAACTTTACATTCATAAGAGAGAGAATGTTGTTTTTAAGAGCTAGCTTGGTTTTAGCCTAATCATAATTGACTTGTCAGTGCTGATTGCTACTACTGATGTTCTTAAGAAATCTTTTAACATCTGTCTTGTTATAATAACATAACATTGTTTCTTTCTTTAGTTTTCCTGTCTTTGTTGATGAAGGTTAGGGTAGTTTTGGCCTTACCCATTGGGTACATAATTTAACCAATAGATGTTCTGATGATCTAAAACTACATGAGGGGCAGATTAGTCTTTGTGCAGTACCTGTGCTGACTCTGTGCTGCTCTGTGCTGTGATTGAGATGTAGGGCTTGGAGGCAGTTGAGCAGGTGGAGGTCCGGGGTGGCACTGGTGGAGGAGTTTTCTTATAGGTGGTGATGCAAGATGAAACTATAAAGAAAGAGAAAATAAGAAGGAGAGATAAAAAAAGGTTTTCAATTAAAACAGTATGAGTTGAAGTACCTGCGTATTGCCGCTGATTTCCTGAATCATTTCCATTCCAAATCACAAGGTCTGTGTTTCATTCAGTTTGATCCGATTCAATTCAATATTGATTAAGTTAGGAATGTTTCAGTTATAATACCATTGCTGTTTCAATGACATACATTTTGAGAGAACTGATACTGTAAATTTTAAACCTTTGTAGAGAATTGGCATTATATATAGAAATCGACTTGACTTGATTTTAGAGAACGTATAGCAACACAGCTTAATTAGAACAAAGCAGTGTTTTAAAAGGTTGAATCACAATTTTTATTCTGGTTCAATTGAACTGTAATTGGCTGTATTCTGTAAATTGGAAAACCCCAAGCCTTTGAGCTTTCACTAAGACTAACATTCATTTCTTTCTTACTCCATACTGCAGGGAAAACCAGAAATTGCATTTTATCCATATCTGCATTGTTCGACAATCTGCTTCTTATTTAGCCGGTGGCTCCAGAAAATTCAAAAATAGACATGAAATGACATTTATTCATGCTTGTGTGTTCATAAATAACATGCACCCAGAGGGGGGAATAAACCAGCTTGTTAGCTTTGCATCTAGCTGCTGATATATATCTGAATATCAATGCCCAGCCAGGAAGAAAACAGCAAGAAAAACATACATAGCCACATATAGCTACAACACACTGTCTCTTACTCTCCCTTCCACACACACACATATTAACCGTGTAACTGAAAAGAACAAAAGTTTCATATGTAGTAAGCCAGTGCTCTACAGCACTGTGCACAGTACACCAAGAGTACCAAAGAGTTCAAGGTTTATGGTTTATTATTTTATTATTGTTAATTTATTTACCATTCAACAAAACAGGGTTTAAGAAAATGTAAGCTTTGGCGCCCTTACCAAACAAAAAGTATTATTTATGGTGGACTGTTGAGGTATACCTGACAACGATAGGCTGTAAAAGAAATAAAAATAAAAAAAGCTATACCTGAAATTCAAGAGCAAACATTGTGAGAATGTGAGCATGTGTGTTGAGGAGACATCATTGTAAACTCAGTGTTATGAGAACTACGTCATTTCAATGTATTATGGTCCTTTTTGCAACTTTAGGCTACTAGTTTGCTGATGTCTCTGTAGCTAACTAGCAAGCTAGCTAATTGTTATTGCTGATCAGTACATGACAGTCCGCAATTTTGATGACGATGTCCCTGGCCCCTACCTTTGGTACAGTAGCAATAAATTGAACACAACCAAAAAAAAACAAAATCCAGAGTCAATATAAATACTCAAACTGTAGCTGTGTGTCTACTGCTCCTGTAAACCTGTGCTACCCCTTTAACTGAAGAGTTGAAAGAGTTGGTACAGCACTCAACTTAATAATAAGACGGTCTCAGCTGGGATTTTCAGCAGAGCTGTGAGCATGAGCAATATCCTGAAAATAACAACTTCAATAACAACATCCAGCATAGAATAATAAGACTGTGCTCAGTTCAGTGGTTGGTTGTAATTTAGTCTGCAGTCATCAAAACACATAAAAATACATAAACGTCCATAATTTTCAAATTTAGGGGTTTAAAAACTGATATAAGCTATATATTGCTGGATTGGAAATGTCACTAACTACATAATGCATCAATCATCTGGAGGCTGACATAGAAGTGGCTCACTTGGTCACTTGTCTACATGATCACTCATTGGCTGTTGTAGGCTCCTCGGCGGGTATAGAAGATCCTACGTGTTCAAATGAGCTGTCAAACGGCTGCCATCTCACAGGGTGCATCCAATTTCACCTAAATTGCATCCACATTTCCCTCACTTGTGTCTTTTCCTTGTGTCTTAGTCCCTCCCTCCGAGGATTCATGGAGAGGTACAAGGGAACCACGGGAGGAGAGAGGAGACGAGGAAATATGTTTTAAGAGAAATGAGATGTTCTTTCCTCTGAAGTTCCAAGTGAAGCGATGTTCGTTTCTGATGACGGCTGCAGCTGATCACAGCTGGATCAGCTCACAGTCGGCTCTGACAGCTGTAGAGACGTCAGATGAATTTCTGTCTGCACACAGCCCCCCAAATATGCCATAATCTATATATTCTTTTAATTTCAACACAGTCATTGAGAGATTTAAATAACCAATAAACTGATGCGCCACGTGTGTAACTGTGCATAGTTCTCTTAATGGAAAGACACACTTATACTGTTTCTTACAGTGCAGGTAATGTAATGTTTTCTTCATTAATTAGATTTATTACATTAATTATATTTTTTTGGGTACATAACATTGCTGAACACAGACCTGACCAACTGAATCAACCCCAGATCATAACACTGCCACAAGCTTGTATGCTAGGCACTAGGCAAGATGGGTCCATGACTTCATCTGCCTCTCTTCTTACCCTGATGCACCCATCACTCTGGAACTGTAAATCTAGACTCATCAGACCACATGACCTTTTCCCATTGCTCCAGAGTCCAATCTTCATGCTCCCTAGCTGTTCAGTCCCAATCCCTTGAGTTCTCTCTCACATTGTGTGTGTGGAAATGCTCTTATTTTCACTATTAAACATAACCGTGAGTTCTACTGTTGATTTTTTACCATTTGATTCCACCAAATGTTTAATTGATCTCCGTTCACAATCATTCAACATTTTTTCCGACCATATTTTCTCCTGGAAGATGATGGTTCATCACTATTCTTCCAGGTTTTAATAATGCGGCGGACAGTTCTTAACCCAATTTTAGTAGTTTAGGCAAGCTCCTTCTTTTTTTGTTGGCTTGATGCAGGCCAATAATTTGACCTCTCTGAAACAGAGTAACATCTTTTCCATGACTACAGGATATGTCTTCTGACATGGTTTAAGAAATGCAGCATCCAAACAGTAACTAAGGGGGCGTGTCGGCCGGTAAAAGAATTCTGTGAAGGCAGCTCTCGTGTGTCCTCACTCATTGCTCCTCAGAGGTCGCTCCTTGTCCCTTGGAGCACAAATAAGAGAGACGGCCTGCAAGATGGCGGACAGGAACGACTTGTGGTTGAAGCAATGAGCGAGAGAAATGCAAGTACGAGAAATGAGACGCACCTAGGATATAATGATATCTGCTGTGAAAAAAGCATGAATAACAATCTGTGAGCGCAGATTTTTGCTATTTTGTCACCATTTAATCATGAACACAGTCTTTTGGACTCAATATGTGTCTGAAATGGATCAAGTGGACATTCTGTCTGGACCCAGACACTTTAAAGGTGAGTTGATCAAACTTTGTACTGTACATGCTAGTTTGTTAGCTTGTTTGTTTGTTGATTGTACCTTGCTGATGTACTTTTATCTTAAACCACATTAACTTCACATGTGCAAAGACACATGCTCACATGTAAGATTCAACATGGGTGAAATATGTGGAACACGTGCTTTGCACAAGTGAAACATGTACTGTGCACATGGGAAACATTTGGTTTTGTGACATTTTCATGGTATAATATGTAAACCCTGCTGTGTTTGTGTTTTTTGTTGTTATTTTTGTGCTTTCAAAAGATGACTTCAAAAATCGACAAGCAGTAAGAGGCTTGCAGTAACATCAGGAGCAGGGGTGTTGTAGTGAAGGGAATAGTGAAACTAAGTACCCAAAACAGACTGAGAGATTTGTTTTAACTCATGAAAAACGGGAGTGAAAACAAGACCGTGACAAAGAAGCTCAGCATAAGTTCAACCAGCCAATCATGTCTCTGCTGTCAAACTTAAAACAGCTCTCCTCTCTGCTGTCAGCTGTCATTTCAGGCATTCGTTTGACCCTCTTCCACCCCATCCTCCTCCAGCTCTTCATCCAGTGGCTAGGTTCTCCTCACCAGACCCCTGTCATCAGATCTCCAGGATCTTTCCTCCACCATGACCCCCACCACCAGTGTCTAGGCTCCATCAGGGGTTTCCTATTCTACACACAACTTCATCACCTCCCCAGATATTACTTCATCACGATGGAGTCTAACTGTCTAATTACCAAGAACCCTTCTCTGTGGTTACAGATACATCAAACTTGGCATTTAACATCTGTCAGCCTCCTCCATCTGTAATACTTAGACTTAAAAACAAACTTTGAGTGTTGGCTGTAAGGGTGCCTAAGGGCTAAACAAGGAATATGAGGATTATCCTCATAGAAGGAGGTTTTTAACCTTTAAAGTTACAGGGAGGAAAGCCTTTCTCCACCTCCCCGTCCGTTAAATCAGTCTCCCTCAGTGGCGAACCCATCTCTTCTCCCTTTGCTTGTCTCCAGACAGAGCTGGCTTGTCGTAATTCAAGTGTTTCAGCAAAATATGCAGGTTGCTTTTGGACAGGGTCAGGGCAGCTCATCACTTGGTTTTTGATGCATCAGCAAAATGCTAAACATTCACTGGGGCTTCTTTTGAAAGGGGGATCTTTAGCTCTTACTCTCAGAAGTCAGCTCCTTTGACTGACATGTTAAGTGTTGAGAAACTGCTTGTCTGCTTGTATGTCAAAGGAAGCCTGTCCTCATCAGAAAAACAACCATATAGGTCAACTGCAAAAGGAACTTATTAGGACCCATATTTACATTATTTGTTAGGCAGCGACCTCTACTGTAAGTTGTAATAAGCAAAACGAGAAAGTCAAGTGAAGTAGCATGAAGAGAGAGAAAGTCTGCATATGGGGATGGATGGATGGTCAGTTAAAGAAGTACAGGACTACATCACGAACATAACATAACTGAAGTAGGTAACAAGGTTATTTAAAGCCAAACCACAATAGATAGATAGATAGATAGATAGATAGTAGAATATGGAGTTAGGGAAGTAACTTAAGGGTGAAGTTTTCAGGGCTATGACAGGTTCACTTCTTATAACGACATTGTAACTTATGCTGCTGAGCTGGTTATGTTCAAGAGTGAGTGTGTGTTTGACACCACAGGGGCTGCAGCAGAAAGGACAAAGCTAATACTGCCATACACATGTCATAAGAAGAACCTACGAAGCAACACATTCATTTAATGGAAAACACAAATGGGTAGCACTTTACATTACAGCACAGTAATAACATGCTAATAGTGTGGTAATAGTTTGGTAACAATGAATTAATAGTTTGGCAACACCATGTAATTACCAAAGTAATAACCACATAACAGCTTGGTATTAACAATGGGTATATCTGTTTGGAACATAAGCTATTATCTGCTTATTACTTTGGTAATTACATGGTGTCACCTAACTATTACCTCATTATTACCAAACTGTTATCACACTATTAGCATGTTATTACAGTGCTGTAATGTTAAGTGCTGCCCGCAAATTTAATTATAGTCAGATCTAGTTGTGCCCTTAAGATGGCACAGCGATATTCTAAGTGTATTAATTTAAGTATTCACATAGTTAATGATTTTTAGTCAATTATATGAACACATTCATGGCTAGCAGTGGACCACCTTTGTGTGACCACTTATCGGCTTAGTGTGATTGTGTTTTTTGTTGAACGGAAACATATCCTGGGGATGTTGAACTTTCTTAGTGGCACAGGCCTCAGGTCTCTGAACTAGATGGAGTATTCTCAGCTCTCAGTTGTAGCAGTGCTTCTCCCTGCCTCCTAACTTCCTTAAGCCTAGATACTTAAAGTATCACTTCATATTGCTTCTTTTCTCTTAACGTCTGCCTGACTTTGCCTGAAAGCGGCTACTTTAATTAGCAATGATTAAATTATGCAAAACTTTTTTTCTTCTCTAATTTGCACCAGTCTCCCAGTATGGGACATGACCTTGTACAATGGGCATCTGTAAAAGATCCACTTCCCGGCCTCTTCACTGACCAGATACATTCATCTCAGACTTGGCCAAAAGCCATCAGCTCAACTGGTCTGCATGACCACCAGCATCAATGTCAGGTCAAAGTCAGCTGTTCTGCCACTTCCATCTGCGGTTAGTATCCACCACTAGCCAGATGTTTCATTTAATGCATACTATAAACAGTTGAAATGCAGCTTTGTGTAGATCCTGGTAAAGGTTTTGAGGCTCCATTACTTGTAGCTGATTGGAGATGAAGCAAGGAAGTTCTTAAACAATTTTACAAGGACACTTATAGGAGCTTTGTCAACAATATCAATATCCTGTTTCATATTCATGTTTCTTGTGTCAGAAACATGTAAATCACCTCCAACACATTTGAACATCAATCAAATGGGTCTTGAAGTATGGGTAGATGTCAGGAGCCATGGCTCTGTGCAAGGCTAACTAAGGCTTAGGTCATACTACATGATAGGGTACATTTTCCTGCTGGGGAGGATATTGCTATTGGGGAGTGCCATTGCCATGATGAGGTGTACTTGGTCCACAACAGTGTTTGGATGGGTGGTGCTTTTCAAGTGGCATCCACTTAAATGCCAGTACAAAAGGTTTCCCAACAGCATATTGCATGAAAAATGATGATGATGATGATGTCATAGATGATGCACAACTTTTTCAGTTAGACATCACTTGATCTAATGTTACAGCCTCCAAATGGCAACCGGGCATAAGAGTGATGTTTGAAAGTATTTTAAAATCAAATGAACAGGGGAATGCTGGCTATGTGATTTTAAATTTGTTTATCAGAGAACAAATCCTTCGATGATTAACCATTTACACCTTTAGCTCAAAGAGGAAACAGTGGAGGCGCAGAAAAATGGTGACTGGAGATCTGCTCCCATTAAGCCTTGTGGCAGGAGAAGGCTTCAGCGAGCTAATGGTGTTTGCTGAGCCACAGTACAAGCCAGAACAGACCGGATTTACATGGCAGCTATTTTCCTTTGATGCCACGCTCAGGATGGGAAGCTCAAATTCTGGGATATGGTTATGCTGCTGTGTTCCAGGTTGAAAGTTGTATTAAGTTAGAGAATCTGACCTATTGTTATCATTTCACTGCTACCTGATTGAACAGCAACTGAAAGGATGATGGATAGAAAAACCTGGAGGGACAGCGTGCCATATCTCAAAGTAGAACAACATATTCAGTATACAATTAGCTGGTCAAATAGTAATATAAGCTACAATGCTGAGCAATGCATTAGTTGAATGCTAATGTTAGCTGTTGTCTATGGAAGCGTACAGTTAATTATGTTGTTTTAACTGAAAATATGGCTTGATGCCTCTCCTGATTGTAACTTTCCACTACCGTCTTTTCAGTTGCTAAACATCTAGGATGCAGTGTAATGATAACAACTTGTCAGATTCCGTAGGTTTATAGGACTATCTGGAACAGGGCGGTACACATTGAAGCATCTCACCCTGAGCGTGCATTGTTAGAGGAAAATGGCCGCCATGTGAATATGGTCTATTTCTGTTAACAAAAGACTTGATTTATCTCTACAGTCTGTGTCATATAGACTAACCCTAACCCTGCCCAACATGTGTTGTTGTGTTGTGTTTGTTTCTGACTCTGACTTTTTTGGCGCAAAATGCAGAGCGACTGGAGGGACTACAACACAGATCAAACATCACACTGAGCAGGCATTCCAAGGCTTTTCAGAGTGTATTACATGAATGCTAATCTCTCAGTCTCTTTTCTTTGTGTGAATATGGAGACAGTTATATGGCTAATGTCAAGTGTGCCCTCAGCAACTGAATGGAGAACACAGGGAGGGCTGGTGGGAAAGTTGGATCTGTGAGGAAGCACAAAGAGAGGAGGTGATTAGCCGGGCTTACACGGCTCATCAGCCTGCTCTGCTTCTAAACTCACACTGACCTCATTTAAGTTGCATTTTACTATTGAAACCTCTGACTCTGCTTTCTCAGTCTTTTAGTAATGTTGGCATTCACTACTCCAATTTTTGTTGTATTGTGTATTTTTAGCCTGCTTTTTATTTTTTCGTTGTATGCTGAGCTCACAATGATAATAAAGGCATTCTGATTCTGGTCTGTCTGTCCGTCTGTCTGTCTGTGTGTTTATACATAAAGTTAGGCTTATGTGCCCAGATGAAGAATATGTATGATTAAAATATTTTTTTTGCAACAAGTTAATGCTGCCACCAAAGAAAAACGCTTGTTTTTGTATAAATTAAACAAACAAGATGTAGTTAAATTCATAATTGAATTATTGAGCTTTAGAGAGCTAAGCTAACCAGCTACTGGCTACAGTGTCAGAGTGTATAGACAAGAGAGTAGTATAAGTCTGAGCATTAGCTTTTAGCAAGAAAGCAAATAAGCACACTTTCCAAATTCCTTAAAGTTTTAATTATACTTAAAAATGAGTATAGTGGTATTCATATGAGACAGTATGATGGGTGACTGTGTACAAAACACAGGACCCAAACATCAGGTTCACATCCTGTATTGTTAATTTAGGCAACAACACTTTTGTAACATATAGGCAAAGATCATGATACGGTAAATATTTGAAAAAGTAAACATTTATTGTCACTGTTTAAACACCTCCAGATAAGACCTGGGTGATCAGATAAAGTTCTGACACACCTTAAGGCTGATTTACGGTTGCACGTTCCACGCAGTGCCTACGCCATAACCTATGGAAGTGGCATACGCCATAGTGAGCATTTATTCATGTGCGCTGGTGTGTGTGCGTTGCTGGTGGCTGTGAGGGGATTGCAAGCTATACTTTCCCCTTTAGACACAGCTACCCCTTCATCTTACAGCTATGTGGAGTGGACAGGCAGAGTGTCTGCAGGAAGGGCTGCCTGCTCTTTGGACATCCAGCCTGTGCACTCTCTATATCCCAGAGACACTCAGTGAAAAGGGGCTCCGGAGGAGAAGTATAACGTAACTCAGGAATTCCACTGGTTGCATGTGCGTTGCGGAACGGTTCAGCTACGGTTCTGTGCTCCCTCGTTCGTCAACACCCACCGGCTCTGTTTTGAGTGCAGCACAGCGCAGCACTTCCAGACAGCTGGAGTGGCGAGAGGAGTTCCTGCGGTAATTACAGAATCACGTGTGATCGCAATTATAATGTATGTGTTATAAACACAACAAACAGACAAAAGGTTAGTTAAACCAAAGGCTTAGAAGAAGGGTGGACTTGCTTGGATTTGTCTCTTTTTGAGATTTTTGTGCTGGCGTCAAAACAAGTGTTTTAATCTGAAAATTAACTGGATGTTTTTTGATATTGTTTCTTGTGTGACTTCCTGTCTGCTCTGTTCTAAATTCAGCTGAATTGATGCGGTGTCTACTGGCATCCAGCAAAAATAGAAGCCTTGCGTATCTGCTGCGGAAGGGTTTGGAGTGGTGGAGCTGCAACGGAGTAGATACACAACGCAGCGGAGCCAGTTGAAGTACACACATACACTAGAGTGAAACCTATCAGCTCCACTGCCGTGGCGGATCAGAGACAGACCGAACACGGACCTGGTGGAATCAGAACAGTAGTCAGCCATTCAGGAGAGACTGCAACAGTCGTAGAGGGTGGTGTGTTTACGGGGAAACTACAGATCATAATCTCCAGTATTAGAATTGCTGCTAAGTAACGGAGAGGCCGGAAAAATGAGATTCTACCAAGCGGACCAATCACAGTCATTGCAGTCAGCATCACAGCGACGTGTACTTACATTTCTTTCATTGTGTACGTCAGGTGACCCCGTAGGCTACAGCGTAGGGCATGCACCTACAACTGTTCGGATTGTTGTACGTTCTTGACTTCTATTTTGCTTGTGTTTATATGATTTTAATATTTAACAGAGTGATTTATTTATGTATTCATTTGACTGAAGAAGCTAAGAAATTGAAGAAAGTACTACCAGCTAACACCGATCTCCCAGCTGGCCAGTGAGAGCTATGGGACGGTTGGTGTTGGTGTCTTTAGGCAGTGCACATTCATGTATTTTGGAGGAGTGGCTCTAGAGGGATGCCTGACAGGAGGTGATGGGATTTTTTGGTAAGATACTTTAACTTTAACTTGATCTTGCTGGTTTCTCTGTTCTTACCAACCCTAGCTTTAATTGAGTTTCCAAAGCCACTGTACAAAACTCGTTTTTTTGGTAAAGCAAACTACATTAGTGTTACTGACAGGAAGAGTATATGATGTTGCAGCAGACTAAATGCTGCTTGGTCGATGACATCTTTCTCTTGGCACCAAGAAGAAGAACTTATTAAAAAAACACTGGACGTTCTGTCATCTGGTGGGTGGTCTGTTCACACAGACCGGATGTTTCCTCTTGTGTCTGAGGTGTCATACTCATGTTCATCAAATCTACCACACTGTACATGAGTCAACAAATTAAATGCTATGCCAATGAAGCTGTTAAAGTCCTGTGTTGATAATTCTGTTGCACAATGAGCCTGGGTGGATAATTCAGTTCAGTGGGCATTGGACCAGTATTTATCAGCACATTGTGCAGTCATGTGGAAGTGGAGCCGACCATCTACTGTACTGTGTGACACTGTGTGAGAGAGTGCATGACTGAATAATATATACATACACATTTGTGCTTATCTGCATGTGTGTCCATGTATCCTCTTGGGTAACTATATAAGAATTCCCAGAGGAGCAGCAAATGTAGGTCATCTCCAGTTGAGCATTTTGAAAATAAAGACTATCCTAATACCAAACAGCCGACACTATGCTAAGTCCCCTGTGGCATCCACTCTGGCATGTTCTCATCTGAATACCACGCATGAAGACAGCCTTTTTTTGGCTTTTACAAGATTATCTCTGTGAGATTTCTGCTTTATTGTTAGACTGTCCAGCAGAGTGCAGTTATGCACGTAACTGCAACCCGAGGCCATTTACAGTATAATCCTTTTTCATGTTAGGTGTGTAATCACATGGTGTTGTATATGAATGTGAGTTACAATCAAATTTCCTCTTGCACATAGCAGCACTGTGGCTGATCCATGTATACATGTAGTTTATCACTGAACAAAACCATTTAAAGACTTTAAAAATTAGCATGTTTATACTGTGATGTCATGGAATTATAGAGTTTAGGCATTTAAATAGTACAAAGCTGCGCAATATTTTCACATTTCAATAGTCTTACAGTTCCATCTGCCCATTTGGAATAGCCGTCAGACACAAACGAGCAAAAAAAAAAAAGGAAAATAAATGAGTGGCCTTTTCCCCAAAGGGATCTCTGCAGTAAACAGAGTTGTCTACTCATGTAATCTACAAAACTGCAGTCCAGATTAAAATGAAGACAATAACAAAATGAGGTTTGATCCCTGTTAAACCAGTGGCCTACATTGTTTTAAGTTGAACCCTGGTTGTTCTTTTCAATTGCAGTTCCTCTGTTTTGAAGATTTGCATCCATACACAGACATGTTTTGTATAAAATAATGCTTTGTTTTACAAATGGGTAATATGTGTGACCAGCTGCTGATGCCTGATTCCCTCTCTTGCTCGCTCTCTCTCTCCTCTCTTGTATCATGCCTCTCCTGTCCCCGCCTGCCATGTCTTCTTGTCTCAGCAGTCATAGTCCCAGTAATTCACCTCCTGACTGTAATCCCTGTCTTCAAATACACACACACACACACACACACACACACACACTATATATATATATATAGGAGAGGCATGTTTACATATACAGTGCCTATACAGTGGGGAGAACAAGTATTTGATACACTGCAGATTTTGCAGGTTTTCCCACTTACAAAGCATGTAGAAGTCTGTAATTTTCATCATAGGTACTCTTCAACTGTGAGAGACGGAATCTAAACTAAAAATCCAGAAAATCACGTTGTATGATTTTTAAGTAATTAATTAGCATTTTATTGCATGACATAAGTATTTGATACATCAGAAAAACAGAACTTAGTATTTGGTACAGAAACCTTTGTTTGCAATTAAAGAGATCAGATGTTTCCTGTAGTTCTTGACCAGGTTTGCACACACTGCAGCAGGGATTTAGCCCACTCCTCCATACAGATCTTCTCCAGATCCTTCAGGTTTCGGGGCTGTCGCTGGGCAATACGGACTTTCAGCTCCCTCCAAAGATTTTCTATTGGTTTCAGGTCTGGAGACTGGCTAGGCCACTCCAGGACCTTGAGATGCTTCTTACGGAGCCACTCCTTAGTTGCCCTGGCTGTGTGTGTCGGGTCGTTGTCATGTTGGAAGACCCAGCCACGACCCATCTTCAATGCTCTTACTGAGGGAAGGAGGTTGTTGGCCAAGATCTCGCGATACATGGCCCCATCCATCCTCCCCGCAGTCGTCCTGTCCCCTTTGCAGAAAAGCACCTTACTCATGAGCATAGATGCCCCATGAGGTGAGATCTTGCATGGAGCCCCAGACCGAGGGAGATTGACTGTCATCTTGAACTTCTTCCATTTTCTAATAATTGCGCCAAGAGTTGTTGCCTTCTCACCAAGCTGCTTGCCTATTGTCCTGTAGCCCATCCCAGCCTTTTGCAGGTCTACAATTTTATCCCTGATGTCCTGACACAGCTCTCTGGTCTTGGCCATTGTGGAGAGGTTGGAGTCTGTTTGATTGAGTGTGTGGACAGGTGTCTTTTATACAGGTAACGAGTTCAAACAGGTGCAGTTAATACAGGTAATGAGTGGAGAACAGGAGGGCTTCTTAAAGAAAAACTAACAGGTCTGTGAGAGCCGGAATTCTTACTGGTTGGTAGGTGATCAAATACTTATGTCATGCAATAAAATGCAAATTAATTATTTTAAAATGATACAATGTGATTTTCTGGATTTTTATTTCAGATTCCTTCTCTCACAGTTGAAGTGTACCTATGATAAAAATTACAGACTTCTACATGCTTTGTAAGTGGGAAAACCTGCAAAATCGGCAGTGTATCAAATACTTGTTCTCCCCCTTGGATGTTTTCCCCTTTTATTGCTTTTATGAATGGAATCATGGTCAAATTAAAAAAAATAAACTCTTTAATTTCAAAGTTAAAACAGATTTCTACAAAGTATTGTCAATTAATTAAAAACATATAATGTATAATAATTAGTAAAATAATCAGGCTTGCACATCTGGATACTGCAATTTTACTCCATTCTTCTTTGCAAAACTGCTCAAGCTCTGTCAGGTTGCATGGGGATCTGGCGTGAACAGCTCTTATCATGTCCAGCCACAAATTCTCTATTGGATTGAGGTCTGGGCTTTGACTCGGCCACTCCAGAACATTCACCTTGTCTTTAAACCAATCCTGCGAAGCTTTCGCTGTATACTTCGGGTCATTGTCTTGCCGGAAAATAAAGCTTCTCCCAAGTTGTAGTTCTCTTGCATACTGAATCAGGTTGTCCTCCAGGATTTCCCTATATATCGCTGCATTCATTTTACCATCTACCTTTATAAGCCTTTCAGGGCCTGCTGCCAAGAAGCATCCCCACAGCATGATGCTGCAACCACCATGCTTCACGGTGGGAATGATGTTTGTGGTGATGTGCAGTGTTTGGTGTCTGCAAAACATAGCGTGTAGTCTGATGGCCAAAAAGTTCCATTTTGGTCTCATCAGACCAAAGAACCTTCTTCCAGTTGACCTTGGGGTCTCCCACATGCCTTTGGGTGAACTCTAGTCGGGATTGAATTAGCTTTCTTCAACAGTGGCTTTCTCTTTGCCACAGTTGTTTTATACACAGTCTCTCCCATCTCAGCTGCTGAAGCTTTTAACTCCCTCAGAGTTGTCATAGGTCAATCAATCAAAACTTTATTTATATAGCACTTTTCATACACTTCGCTGTGCAGCACAAAGTGTCTTGGTGGCCTCCCTCACTAGTCTTCTTCTTGCACGGTCACTCAGTTTGTGAGGACGGCTTGCTCTAGGCAAATTTACACATGTGCCTTATTCCTTCCATTTCTTACTGATGGATTTAACTGAACTCCGGGGAATGTTCAGTGGCATGGAAATATTTTTGTATCCATCTGCTGACGTATACTTTTCAATAACTTTCTCACGGTGTTGCTTGGAGTGTTCTTTTGTCTTCATGGTGTAATTGTAGCCAGAAAATACTGATTAACCAGTGACTGGACCTGTGATTGCAGTATAAAGACACAGGTGTCTTTATACTGGTCCTCTGTTGAATTAGGCCAGTCATTAAAGGGGCTGAATACTTATGCAATCATCAGAGCAGCAGTTGTCAGTTACTCTGGTGATATGCTGCCCCCCATATTTGTGGACCTACCTTTGAATTTGGGCTCCTTTACACCTTTAACCACTGACTGCAAGGTCAGACCAGTTTTTGAAAGCTTTCACTCTCAATCTGTTTTTTTGCATCTACGAGCTTGTGAAACAACATCCAGAACACAGTACTGGATACAAACATTCATCTCTGTAAGCCAGACATTTAATCATTTTAAGTATTTTTTTAATGTGGAGTAACTTCCCAGCAGCTCATGGATCTAGGAATCCGTAGTATCTAATAAAAATCTAAAATCTAAAAAGTTTCTGAAAAAAAATTGATTCATTCAGAAACTCATACTTCATAGGCAGCAATACAGACAATCTACCTGCTGCCAGCATCACAGATCTCCTTACACTCCATTCTATGCTCTCAGCTTCCTCTTTCATTCAGTCTCATTAACCCTGACTCGGTTCTGACTACAGTAACTCACTGAAAATATGGATCCAATTTAGAAAGCAATTTGGCCAGCAAAGACCCTCTTCCTTTGCTTCAATACTCAACAACAAGCTTTTCAAACCCTAAAGTACAGACTTGGCTCAACAATAGCATTGTGACTATTAAGGATTTGTATGAAAATTTGATTTTATTATCTTTTACTGCAGCTTTCACTGAAATATCCCTTACGTAACTCTCATGTTTTATTTAAATAAAATTATAGAATTTGTCAAGAAACAGTTGAAACCCCTGAAACCTTGGTCGACTCTCTTCTGAATATGGATCCTAGCCAAAAGAAGGGTATCTCAATTATTTGTAAATCCACAGGTTCTCTTCCATATGTGCCTGCCATGGGATAATTCAATGCAAATTTTTATATAGAATCCATTATACTAATTGGAGACTGGCCCCAAATTAATAAAATTCTGGTTAAACATAAACTATTAGCTAGATTTATGATGTGGTCATGTCCCATAAGTCTTCATCTGCTGTTTTTGGTGCTCCACCTGACACCGGCCTCTCTGTAGGTATAAAGTAGGACCTGGCCTTCTCCACTTCGCCAGATGTTTGATCTTACTTAATACACTTGCCCCTTTCACATGACCAATGGATTAAGGACATTCTATATTATATTAAACCGGAGAAACTTAGATTCTCCTTGATGGGCTTGACAAAATCAGACCTTAAAACTCATTCTTGGAGTACATCAACCTATATTTCAGCAGAGGATTCAACTTAACACCTACCCCTAATTTTGTCCTTCTCTCAAGTCCTCTTTCGTCCCTACCGCGACTGCCCTTTTTTCTTTCTCTTTTTTCCCCTTACTTTTTATTATGTGTTGTAATCTGAGTGGGGTGAGGGTGGGGAGGCTGTTTTGTCTTGAACTGCTTGTACAACACCGACTATTGAAAGACACCCAAAGGCCAATAAAAATATATTTAAAAAAAATATTAAAACTACCATGCTTGTAATTATTATTATAAATGTGACTAACAGTCTATCTCATGAGATTCACCGAAAGAAGTCACTTAGAAAATGGAGGCCAGATAATTGTCAGCTCTCTTGAGAGAACTGTGGAGCTGATTAATTTGGCTCTGCATATTATCACAGATCTGAATACTATTCCAGGACTAAAGCAGCAAGTGTGCTTGTTACAATGATTAGTCAGTGAGAAAGGACAGAGAAAATGGGAAGTGAAAAAAAAAGTAGTCAGAGTCAGACTTGAAGGTTGAAGTAAAATAAAATAAAATAAATTAATTGATTTCATATACTGATTGAAGGTGTCTGTTTTGCACAACTGTAATTGTACATGACTCCTGTCAAACCAATCAAATGATTTTTGGAATTTAATAAACAGCAAGTTCTGCCCTGAATCTTGTGAACGTAGACTCCCCAGTAGTGACCTTCTCAGCTTCAGCTCTGATAGTTTAAAACTGATGTCAGGCATATGCAATCCAAGAAAAACACGACATTTAGTCACTGAGTGCATCTCACTCAGATGGATTATTTCTTTTTCTCTTACTGACTGGAGTGCTGCCCTGCAGTACTGCATTCAGTGGTGGCTTTGGGAGATATAGATAAAACGATATCAGTAACGATACTCAAAGTAATATAAACACAAATGAATGATAATCTGGTGTGTTCTGAGTCCAGTGAGAGGTTGACCCAAATTCAAACAAACAAACACACACCCATCCTCTGTGTGTGCCATTGCTCATTAACTTACAGCTAACGTACAGTAAATTAATCTGGCTGATTGGGGCAGATAAACACTAGTGTGAGTGACTCTAACAAACAGAAATGATCCCAGGGTTGAATTCAAGTTTTATTCACATAACATTTAGTGTCCTTGCTGACCTCTTTCTACACTTCGGCAAAACCAGTAAGTGACTCAACGCTGCATATGTTCTATCATCTTGATGAGTCACACAGAAATTGATACACAATATGGGGACATAGCCTACCACTCAGATGTGCACTGGCTTAGCAGTGTGACTGTTGTAAAGCATTTGTTGAAAGGAGGTCACAGCCTTGTTGAACTGAGCAAGCCTGAGTGGTTGGTAGACCTCTTTGTTGAAGCTGATCTCACTAGGCATGTTGAACGGAAGCTTGCAAGGTGAAGACGTGTTTGTGCCGCAACTGTAGGCGTACATGAAATCATTTGTTGAGAAGCTGTGACTTCCCAACTCTGTGAGAAATAATCCCCATTTTCCGAAATGCCAAATTCCTGTGTAGAGGGGGAGATTTATGAAAGAGATGACAGCCTGACAACCTCCGTTAAAAATTCTGAAAATTTTTCATCCGAAATTGCAGCACAAAAATAATTATGACCTTATGTTGTGCCAACCATGTTCACATGCTGACTTTGAAACTTTTGTCCATCATGAATTTATTCGGAACAGGATTGATATTCTGCTTTTATTCACATCATTTTCTAATGTGATGGGTGTGTGGTGTGCATGTGTGTCCCTAGCTCAGACATACTGCCAGCCGCTGTTCAGGATCAACTGGTTTGCAGAAATAGGTGGTATACCTAACAGCATAGGCGTTTCTCAATATGCGTTCTTCTCTGTACTTCTGTTCTTGTGGACTTGAGAAACGTCATCAGCGCCGGACCAAGTACTGTTCCAATTCAAAGTTCGCATCTGGCCAAGTCCGGTCGAATACCCTGGATGTGTTCTTGCCCCGGCCATTTCATCGAGGATGCATCGGTGGAGACTTGTGTGGACTTTGGGAAGTTACGTATCCCAGAATGCATTCCGTGATAGCAATGGCCGAGGAGCGGAGCGGACCGTCCTCCCGTCCTCCCGTTCTCCCGTCCCCCGGGAGTTCGTTCTTCCAACTGAACTCCGCAAGTCCAGACTCCCGGAGTTCACAAGTTCGAACTTGGCGTACTGGGTATTGAGAAACGGCTCATATCAAACTAGATCACTGACATTTAAAAATACCCCCTGTAAGCGATGAGGATAATTCCACACCCCCTCATCAGCAGGTGAAACTCTCCTTGCTCTGCAAAATCACCTTCACTGCTTGACGACTCAAGGTCAAAGACAAAATACAAGGAGAAAGTGCTCAGACTCGATCACAGTCTCTTAAATTAAAAAAACCCGTGGCTCAGAACTATACTTTTTGTCTCCACGAGGCTCACACCTGTGTTAAATGTAAAAGAAGATAGATAAAAACACATATAGCCTCATCATCCATTCTTGCCTAAGGGTGCCGTACCTGTGCTGCTTTGGATGGTTCTGACGGTGGTGGCAGATGTGCGTGGTGGGGAGGATGGCAGCAGAAGCAGAGGCCTCCCCCCTTCTCCTTCCTCTTCCCCAGCACAGCCCTGGTCGATCGCCCTAACGTAGCTGTGGCTTCGCATCCTGAAGCACCCTGGCATAGGCAGGGTGTCCATGGTCTCCATGCTGTCCATGGCAGCCTCCATGGCCTGGGCCTGCATCTCACTGTAGACCTGCTCACACACTTGCTCAATCTGACCATTCACCTCCACCTCACTCAGCTGGAGGAGGAGAGGAGAGGAAGAGGGAGAAGAAGGATGCATTAGGAGAATTCCTAGACCATTGTCATTCAAAATATTATACATAAAATCAAATCAATTTTATTTATATAGCCCAAAATCAGAATCACATTGCCTCAGTGGGCTTTACAAACTGTACAGTGAGTGACATCCTCTGTCCTTAGACCCTTGATTTGAGTGAGGAAAAACTTGCCATAAATTGGCATAAAATAGCTTTATTGTTAGTTGAAGTGTGTGCAGCAAGGCACACTTTAGATGTGCAGGTCAAAAAGATATTGAGGTTGCTTACTGGTAACTACATTATTCTTTTTTGGCACTGTCATCAGCATGTATGCTGGCACTTAGCTCTTAGCTCTCTGAATATAGATAGTAGTAGACAAGGTTGCAGTAGAGGGATGGAGCCTGCTGCCACCACATGGAGCAGAGCCGATGCACCTGAAGGCTTGATGCTGTCACAGTGGGCAGGACCTTCTGTTGTTATAGGGGCTGGATCTTGTTGTTCCATTTGGGTCTGGCCTTTATCTGCTACAAAGGGCAAAAGTTGCTCTTGTCACAGTGGGTGGGATCAATGCACCAGTCGGGGAGGGGCTTTCACTAGGGCAGCGCTACGAACCACCATAAAATAAAGGTGGAGTTTGGCGTTGTGGCATGGGCTCATCACAGCAGACTAGGTTTGCTGCTGCTGTAATGGATCAGGGCTGGGGCTGTTATAGGGGACAGGGCTGTGACCATTACTGTGGTTGGAGCCGCAGCTCTTTTTACCACACGGTCTGATCTATTAAAGTAATTACCTGCAGTAGATGTGTAAAATGACCAGGATCTTCCAAACAGCTTCTGCATGGTGTGGCCCATAGAGTGTGCCACAAGAGCTTTACACTGGCCGAGTGCATAATTTCCTCATTAGGTCTCCACAAACTTGAATGGAAATGAAATAACTTTATGGAGTGGCTCTTCTAGACTTTCCAAATGTTATCAGACCGAATGGATGAAATTCTGATAGTGAAATGAGTCATTTCACAGGGGCTGTGATGCTCAAAATAATGTATCCACCATTTTACAGCCACTTCTTTCATAATGTAAGCTTATTGGAAAAGCTTTGGTCCAGTGTGCTTCATGTAACGTTCTGCTACACAGTTTTGCCGCTAGCTCCTGTTACTGGGGGCTGAGGATGCTTTCTCTGAAGGAGAAGTGAGTATCACTAAAAAAAGAATTCTCATACTCACACTCATCCCTTTGTAGCACCCAAATTGACATAAAGGTGCACCAAATGGGAATGGATCCCAGTTCTCAGGTGGAAGTCTTAACTGCTACACTATAGAGCTGCTAATTCACCTTACACAATGCCCATCAAGATGTATGTCTAGGGGAGGGATTGAGTAATTACTGTCTAAGGACTTGCACCTTTCATGTCTCTTTATAACACTGATGGCTTGGCCTTACACAACCAGCAGGCTTTTTGGCTAATTAAAATATTTGTCTGCCCTCAACCGAATGAGGCTGATTTCATGCTGCATTGAGACAATACCTTCAGCTCAAGCTCTGTTTTCCTAAACCCCTGCTGCAGGGGCATCAGGTGTGACAATCACATCTTGAAATGATGACATCTTAAAATCTTTTTTAATGTTTTAAACTAAAATTCTGGGCATAACTTGCTCTCATTTTAACACATACAAACAATAGCATACCTACTGCAACATCCCATTACTGGGACTATTCTTTCTTTTTTCCAATCGCTAAGCTTAATATGCAGACAAGTTGTAATTGAATGGTTCCGACTGCAAGACAAAAGCATATTGTACCTAGTTGTGTAATGGGGGTGCAGGGTGGGGGTGACATTAGATCCATGCAGATGCATGCAGAGGAGGACATTAAAATAATTAATAAAGGCAATTCAGTGTGGAATATGATGAGTGATACAAGTGGAGGTTCAAGGTAAGGTAAAGGTGGGACAGATGAAGGATTCTTGGGCACAGCTTCATTTCGTGTGCTGTAGCTTTAAAGAAAAGCTCAAACAGTAGCTTATCAGGAGAAAGTGTAACATACAATTCATCCTACGTGCAGTAGGGAGGAGCCATGTACAGCTGCTGCAGTGGGATTATTTAGTAACGCAACATTTATTTCAAGGTTACCAAATATGACAGCATGTTACCTCAAAATATGAGCAATACTTACATTTTGTTAACGGGCAAGTGGCCATGAAAATGCTGTCATTCATAATTATTTCCAACATAACCAACATTGAGTTACTGTAGATAAATATTCAGAAATGAAATAAATGGAATGTTTCGCTGTCTCCTTTTTGTTTAATTCCGTATCTTTCTTAAAACTATGAAAATACCATATCCAAAAATGTTTGGTTTTTTCTCCATACTTTCAAACTTCTCTACTCCTCTGGACATAACAGAGCCTAACTGATAGCTTCAGGTTCTAAAACGTAGCCTTCTGAAGCAGTTTAATCCTTTAGACCTTCAAACATAGCCATGTGATATGGTCAAAAGCTCCAGAGCAAATGAGCAAATATCCAAGGAAATTCCTCATTTGGATTGTGTTTAGGTCCACAGCAAAGCTGTGCTAAAACGCAGAGAAGTTTCTCAAAACTGAAGGTATGGTGAAATTGAGTTATGTCTAATTATAAATTATGTTTTGTATTTTAATAAGGTCAGTGTTGGAAAATTGTGAACCTGTCCTTTCAAGACCGTGAGAGAAATACAACTTGTCATACTGTGTATTATCTCTCAGATCTCCCAGATGCACAAATCAAACCAACTCATTGAGTGAAAAGAGGAGGATTTTTTCAGTCTGGTAAAGACCACTCCCCACACATTTCATTTTCAATGAGTTCAAACACTATTACATCTATCCAAGTCTTTCTGTATCTATGGTGAAATGATCAGGTGTGACATACTGTAAAGATAAAGGCAGCAGTGTTGGCAACCAACCTGACTGATGGTGCTCATGGCTCTCATGTAGCTTTCATTTCGTGAGCGGTATTGGGGTGAGGACAGCAGCGATTTGGGGTCGAGGAGGGTTTTGGGGTCCAGGGTATCCAGGCTTCTATTGATTGAAACCTCACTCACCGCACGCAGGTAACTGTGGCTCCTGATCTGCAGTTTGGGGGAATGCTCCGTTGAAATCCTGACACAGAGATTACAAAGATGCAGAGTTATACACATGGTAATCTCTGAACTTAGCCAATGCTATTAATACTTAATGCTCTATTTCAGTCAGAGTTGTGGTCACCATCCATGTTACATGGAAAATCACAAAATTCAACCACATGCACATGGTGGTTCAGTAGCGCAGCTACTGAATTCCTTAAACATGAAGATAATGGTCTATCAACCACAGCAGCTTCTGAGTCAGGCAGAATCTCTGCTGTGGTAAATCTATGACATACAGTACAATCAACTCAGACTAGGGCAAAAATCATACATGGTATGTGGTTAATCTATGGTCAAAAAATCATATTGCAATTGCAGTATGACTCATGATTATTGAGAATGATCATTTTTACATCACAAAACTAACTGAAACTGAAAAAAGAAATATTAAAATCATGATGATGTGACATTTGCTGGGATCTGTACCAAATAAGCGTGTTTTTTTACATTTCAAAGAAAAACAAGATTCGTAGGCCAGGACATCTCTGCACCACAACAGTACTTCATTATAAAGCTGTTTTGTCGCACATTATACCTTTATCAAAAAATTGCAGCTTCTGTGATTTGAATGTTGCACTTTGCCATATTGCAAATTCTGTGCAGCTCTTTCTCAGAGCTTGGTTTGCAACTCCTTGTCTTCAGTTGTAGTACGAAAGAAAAAGTGGTTCAGTCAGTGTTTCCAGTATATGGTTTAATCAATATCCCTGTCCAGATTTCAGATCACGCAAGCTATTTTCTTTAAAATAGAGTTGTGCACCAAGTACAAAGCATCTTTCTATAAAGTAAAGCAGTGGTTTCCATGTGGCAGTGTCAAAAATGAAAAAAAAAAAGAATATTAAGCTTTCAAAATGATAGTTATGAAAAACATTTCTTAATAGCTGTGAACACATCTGACCCAGATTCAGGCCAATAGCAGATAAACTAGTATAAATGCTACTGTAATAATGTTAGTCAGTTAAATATAAGAGTAGAACTGAGTTGTTTAAAATTAATTATTAATCTCAAGTTTATTCCTAATGTCATCATTGACTCTGATCAATTCCTCTATTTTCTCACCACTGCATTGCTTTATATCTCCATCATTACACCACAGATCAGTAAAGATGAGCAGATATCACTACAGATCACTACAGATCAATACAGATCACCACAGGTCACAAGAGATCACTACAGAACACCATAAATGACTTCTGATCACTACAGATCACCACAGATCATTGCAGATCAGCAACTGTGGTTGGTAGAGCCATACCGAGTAAATCTGACGAATCACTACGGATCACCACAGATCCCTACAGATTTCCACAGATCACTACAGATCACCACAGATCTCCACGGATCATCAGAGATCACCACAGAGTGTTAAAGATCAACATAAATCATCACAGATCCCTACAGGTTACCACCGATAACTGTCGGTTACATTGTTAAACTGGTTCTCTGTATGAAGAGTCTATCTCTCCACCCAGTTACAGTCCATATGTACAGGGACTCTTTAAGACACCTTGCAAAGAACAGAAGCAGTCTCAGAATCCCAAACCCATCATCGGTGCTCTCACCACACACAACCAGATGGGCGCAATGCTAACTGACTGATTCAAGTAGTCTCCCAACACAGGCTACCGAAGCGGGAGTGGCTGTTGGGGAACCGTAGGCTGTGCCTACTACTGAGACAGGGAGCGATGCTTTTCTTTTATAGCTTCAGGGATATAAGGTGTGTAGACACTCCCACCAGCTCGTGTGTCAGTCTGCAAAGGCGGGGGGAGCCAAGGCCTCCCTGCCTTTAGATGTAAGATGCTGCAACCGTGGTGTCTGTCGTCAGCAACACATGGCGACAGTGCAGGTGTGGCAGAAACTTCAGGTACATACAAGCCAATCGTCCTAGCAGTTTAGAATTCTAGTCCTTTTCGTAGAGGCCCAAAGACTGCATCCATGCACCTGTCTTTTTTGCAAGGGTGGCTGGGGCCAGCGAGATCCCAAAGGGGAGGACATAAAATTCGTAAACTTAGTCTTCACAGGTAAACCTTGGGAACCGCCTGCAACCCTCCCAGATGTAGATCTAAAAGAAGGCATCCCTAAGGTCTATGGTGGCAAACCAATAACGTGCCTGGATGGCTTGCTTCACCCTGGGAATTGCTAGCATCTTGAACCTCAGTTTCCCATCTTTAGGGAGGATGAGGAAATAGCGGCAATAGAAACCAGCCTGCCGATCGCCTGGCTCTACCTCTCTGACTGCCCCTTTCCCAAGAGGGTAGCAACCTCAGCCTGTAACACTGCGCCGTGTTGGGGGTTTGTCACTGACAGAACCATTGCTGTTTCTCGCCACAGGGGGGTTTAAGCAAACCGAAGCCAGTGACCTGGGGCATGATTGAAACCACCCAGGGGTCTGCGCCCAGGGCTGACCAGGCCCTGTGACAGGTTAAGCAAGCTGCCTTCCTCCTGATGTCAGAGAGACCAAAAAGAATTTGGTCTCTCTGGCATCAGGAGGAAGGCAGCCTGCCTGTCTCAGACTGCCCAAATAGGACCTCAGGTCTTCAAGGGGTTGCTGAGGGCTTCCAGCCTGTGGGATTACTGATCTGCGTTCACCCTGGTGGTGGCCAAATGTACCAGACACCTCTCGTGCACAACAGTGGGCCTCTTGAGCTCGCTGCAGCAACGCCATAGCCTCCTGGCCAAACATGGAGGATGGCTCTGCAGGTAGCTCCCTCAAACAGGTTTGGTCCTTCTTCTGCAGCCTGTATTGGAACAATCAGAAATGGCACCGCCTCACCCACCACAGTGCAGCCATATCTTTCTTAGCTGCCTCTGTCTGCTCCTTCATCAGCCTATGCTCACATAGCGAGGATGGCCCCTGTGTTTGCCAGTTGCACCTGGAAAGCCATGGCTCTGTGCATCTTAGAAACAAGGCAGCATTCATTTTGCAGTTTCTACTGGAGGTGTCTGGTACACCCAGTATGGACTTTCAGGGTGAAATCAACACTGCTATAGCCTGATCCACTGGGGGTAATTGGCCACAGCAGATGCTCTCCCGGTTTCTAGTGGCAGCACTCTCTGACCTACACTGCAAGCTTAGCTCCTCCCTCTTGGGATGCTTAGCTTGCTGAGCTACTAGAGTGGAAATGGCAGGCCTTTTTTCCTTAAACAAAAGGCACCTTGCTTCCCTGGTGTGACTTTGCTGGCAAGATAAAGCAATTCATGCAGGTGGCAGGGTTTCTCCATGAAGACCCTCACTGTGTCTGAACATCTGACCTCAGCAGAACAGAATTGCCTGTCTCTTCAGGTCTGTTTGACTGTGGGTTGTTGTGACACATATCATTATATCATATCATATTGTTAAGACAGATGGTCAACAGGTCACTGTCAGGTTTGTCTTCATCTTGCTACGGATAATGCCACACCTTTCCTATTGCTTACTGTAAGGTTTACAGGGTGTCATTATTTTGTTTTTATCGCTAATGATGATGTATTATGACAGCCAGTTACTCAAGGCGCCTGTATCTGTTCTAAAGACGGTAGTTTGAATTGTATTTTTTTCCCCACACATTTCTTTGTTGGCTTTTTTTTAGCCAGATGTTCCCTTTCCAAATGAAAATAATAAGTAACCACATAATACAGTAGAAAGTATAAAAAAAAAGTCAGGTCAAAGTGCAGTTTTAGATGGAAAGAAAGAAATTGAAAGCATCTATGAGGGGATTACATGCTGTTGCTGTGAGTGTTATCCCTTTGTTGAGAGTGAGCACAGTTATTAGTGAAATCAGTTAATCGCTGCATACCTAGACCTGTTCCACACACTCATTTACCAGCACTAAAGCAAAAAGTCATCAAAAGGAGAAAGAAGTCATGGATACTAAATAAATAAACTGTTTGGGATTCACTTACAACTTACTTTCTCCAAGGTGGTAACCAATCTCTGTTTATAGATAGAAAAAAAGCTCTTTTATACATGATTCATCTGCAGCACTATTTATATCAATGAGTGTAAAAAATTCATTTCCTGTGGGATTATTAAAGTTCTATCTTATCTTATCTTATCTTATCTTATCACTTTCACCTTACATGTTAATGACCTGACTTTCATATCGGGAACAGGAGTTATAGGCAAGAAGGCTGTCAAGACACTGACTGCAGCTCCAGACTGTGTTTCAAAATTTGAAAGTGAGAAATCAGTGGATATTTTTAACAAGACCTCTAGATCAATTCCACCTGTGTTTGAGGTGACTAAAACAGGTATTTTAAGCCAAAAGATGATCTTTATCTTACCCTTACCAAGTGGTTTTTGTGTCTAAGCCTACCAGACCATGAGCATAGCTTTGTCAAAACATAATTGAAAATGTAACCTGAAGAAACGTAAAGTTCAACATATCTGTGGTTGGCAGAAATGTACATTGCCAACAATTATTCCAGTGATAAAAGGAACACAAAGAACTGACATACATATATTGATGATATGATTTAAACACAGAAACACACACTATTAACTGAAATGCTGATGTGCAATAGCATGTATCAGCATGTGACCTGGTGAACCATCCTCCCGTACAATTCACTGCCAAGGTAATAAAAATAAAAAAATAATAAAAACTGATTCATGATCATAATGAGCAGCAACTGTCGTTTCCACCTCTGGTTCTTACTGATCTAAGTTCATCCCAACGAGCCCCATCTGTTTCTTAATTAGCTAATCAGCGTACTGTGAAGGCGAACACAGCATCCTGCTGCAGGCTTTGTATGATTGTAACACAGATTCAGTGACAAAGACGTGGATGTGGAGGATCACAGTATGAAATGAACCGATTCTATTGAACTCATTAAAAGCAGGTTACAATGAGCATAGCTTCTGTTTCCTAATTCACTCTACCAAAAGCTATTCTTCAATGTCTACAATTAATTTTTTAATGAAGGGTAAGAACAAACTGATAAAGAAAAATAAATCCAAGTTCAGAGACGATGAAATCTTACTGTAGAGTGGTCATCTCAGTGAGCGATGGCTGTGTGGCTTTCAGGTAGCTGGCCCGGCGTGCCTGGATCTTCGGTGAAGGTTTTGGACTCCCGTCTGAGTCTCCACTGTCGTCCTCAGCCATGGCTTTGACATAGCTGCCGCTCCTCATCCTTCGACATGGGATGTCGTCCTCCTTCCCCAAAGGAGAGAAGCCACTCCATTCGTCCTGAGGTACCTGACCATGCAGTGGGAAGGACAGAGAAACACCGTCAGGAGGATCCACTCTGCTGCTGTCTGAGTCCCAGCCACCAAACTGGCTAACTAAACTGTCCTGATGGTACATGGAAGCTATAAACAAAAGCTAACATGCAGTACAACAGTAATCACATTACAGAGAGAGACCTAGCATCCAAATACACAAACTGGACTAAACTGATGGCTGGCAGTTTTCTTAATCCATCACTCTCTCAAGCACATGCATCCATACACAGCATCTACACTATGGCGGTGCATTGTGTCGGCTAATTAGCATGAACAGTATGTGCATGGGTCTGAAGTTTCTCTCTGGCTAATTCATACATCTGCTTTCCAGAAGTCAGCTCAGTTCACAAACTGTGTCAATAAAGAACAGAAGAGTGTGATATGTGTGTATGTACATAAGTGTGTGTGTGTGTGTGTGTGTGTGTGTGTGTGTGTGTGTTTATCCACTATGCATCTGCACTCATCTAACCTGAGGGTCTGTATGTTACTAGAGAACGACTTGTTTACTGGTAATAACACCACAAAGAAAACTAAAGGTGTAATTTGTAAAATATGGCCAGAATTTAAAGGTATCTACCAAAAAAACAAAAGGGCCACCATGTCACCAGATTAAGCAACACTGCTGCTCTTTGCTGGCTATCCTTAGTAGTAGCTAGCTACCATTACCTAATTAGCTCATAGCTCATAGCTCATAGCTGTGGAGCCAGTGGGCCTACAGTTCACAGCTTGGACCTTGGATCACCAGAGGCAATGGGGCTCAGATCAACCGGGTTTAGCAGGCTGAAGTGAACACAGATGGACACCAGACTGAACACAGTCTCAGAGAGAGATGTAGATCTATTTGAAGACATGAGATACGGTATGGAGGTGATTTACAGTGGCTCTGACCAGGACTATGGCTTTGGTGACAAGAGGACACAGCAGGCAGGGACAGGACAGGCATGAAGTGGCAGAGGAGAGCATGCTCTGTGGTTAGCATGCTGACTTCTGTAGACATCTCTGCAACACAGTACATAGACATCATAGACATATTGTCAACACTGTTGTTTCTTCACACTGTTGAAAATGGTAGTTCATTTGTTGAATGTTTTTAACTAAAATTCTGGCCATATCTTATAAATGGTCCCTTTATGAACTGATCAAATTAACATAAAGATATAGCACCATATAAGTTTTACCTATAGTTTACACAATGAAACATGAGGGTAAAGAGATGAAATAGGATGCTCGGGTTTTTAAGAAGATTCATAAAGATTAGGGGCACCAAAAAAAGACTCACTCCCCTCTAGTGGTATCTTTCCAGTCAGAGAGTTCTATTAGTCCATTTTGAGAATGTGTCTTTGGTATTTCTGCCTCTACACCAATACAATACAGAAGAATGAAATTCAGTTTGTGCTGCTCACTGCATTGAAAAATGACAATCCAAAAATTCAACGGGAAAAAAACTACTTCCTACATAATTAGTGTATCTGAAATTGTGATATCTGTTCACAGTGAAGTCAGTTTCCTGGCCAACAATCTGAGGTAATACTGTGTAAAAGTTCTAGCATTAATTTAAGTATGAAAACCTTAAAATAAACAGTACTAGTGCTATCAATACTGTAACTACACACTACATTATGGCATACATACAGTGTGTGTTGGCTGTGTTAGTTTTTTTGTCTCAGAAGAAAAGACGGCGAATACAGCAAGTAAAAGAAATCAGTAAAGAGAACCAGCAGGGGCGTGTGCAGTTTGAGGACGGTTCATTTGTGCAATTGGCTAATAACTACTTTTTTATAATAAGTGTTGTCTCTGAGTTTGACATGGGTGCCAACAACACAACACATGAGAAAGATATGGTTCTTTGCAAATGTTACAGTCCCTACAATGATATATAATACAATATGAGTAAAAAAATATTACAGTATGAATATTACCACCCGCCCCCTACAATCTTCCTGATACTCAAGGGACCATTATGAATAATTTATTGTGGTTACATAGCCCTCCTTCACAGTGGACATGTTGACTCATAGAAGGAGAAGTACAGGTGGATCTAATAACAGTAATGAGGCTCCACTCCTCTTAGCTGTGCTACTGAGCCATGACAAAGAGCTAATACCAGGAGCCTTATTTATTATATAAACATTAACATATATATATATATATTTAACAGACTATGGATCCATTTTGATCTTAAGTATAACCTTACTTTGACATGAAAATGTTCTTATGCTTAAGCAGTCTCAACTTGACGTCAGTGATTTTCCTGCTGGTTATGTAGGGGTATTGCAGTTTGGGACACAGTATGTGTCCACGCCTGTGGTAGATTCCTTAAAGTGACTATGAGGAACTTTCAATTTTGGTGGATTCCAGTGGCCCCCTCTGACAAAAGCGGTACGACACCAGTGCCTGCTGTTGTAAAGATCTTTGTTAGCAGGTGCCGGCGGTGTGCATTTGTTTTGGAAGCGAGTGACAGAGAGACTGCAGGATGGATCGCAGTGAGGTAATATATTTATATGTGATTTTATATGTGATATGTGTGATTGGACCTGAGCACAGGCATTAATAATAACTATATAAAAATAGCAGCCTTTTTGCTGGTCTCGTTTGCTGTTACAGGTCATTTATAATCATCAGAGGAATCACCAGGCTGTTTCATAAACACTTCAAAGTTCCTCGCACTCACTTTAATGTACAGAGGAAACGCACTCCCTAGCTGATTGTTTGTATTTGTTTGCTATTTATTCTCCTGAATGATATGCACTGCCTGACTTCAATCTCCTCTTCCAAATATTTAGATTTTTATATTTTGGTCTATGGTTATTCCTGACTAAACCCCCTTGAGCTGCCATTATATAAGGGAAATTGTAAGGCCGTCAATTTAAGTCAGGGGTCTCAAACTCAAATTAGCTTGGGACCACTGCCGGTATTGTCATCTCGTAGGAGAGCCACCACAGCGTTAAAAAAAAGTTCACTTGCTCGAATGGCTTTACAGCCAAATTAAACATGTTTACGGCCTGGTACAAAAGACAGTTTTTGGTTTCGGTAGCTATAGAGCAGTAGTAGTAGTATGGGTGATCATTTTTATATAACCCACTCTTTAAATTATACAGCATTAAGGCTTAAAGTTATGCATAATTAGTAGTAGGACCGCTTCAGTGAAAGGTAGCCACGAGCTGTCCACCGGGCTTCACCTCAGCTAATTCCAGTCACTGAACTCGATTTTTTGGCCATGTTTGTGGTGTAGACGCCTTTTGGAGGATTTTTAATGCAAATAATATGGTTTGTTGTGTCGTTAATTGTAGTGCTGACACAGACACACACACTGCTGTTTCTCATTAATTTACAGCTAATGTACAGTAACTTGTTCTCACTGTTTGGGGTGCATAAACCTTCAGTATAATAAAATGATCCAATGACCAAACTCCACCTCTTTGCCCATTTCTGGATTAACCCATAGTCAGGTACTGCCAAGATGGTGACAGCTGGTACCACCCACATTAAGTTTCACACTTGCTCTTCAGAAACGTATGGGTGACATCACGGTGGCATTGTCCACTATTTTTTATAGTCAGGGCCACTGATAGCCAGGACAGGATGATTTCCAAAATTTCCATCAGATTATTCTAATGGTTAGAGATTATTTTAAGGACCTTTTGGGCCCACCAATGACCCAGGGCCCGGGACAATTGACCTGGTGTTTCCCCGCTATCAGCGGCCCTTGCTTCAGTACATGTGTTTTTGTCTGGAGACTGCTGACCCAACACAAGGTGGCTGAAGGTAAACTTTACTGATAATAATAGTATGTTAAACTGTGATGAAGGTCCATTAAGTCCATCTTATAGTCTATAGTTGGTATACAACTAAAAACAGATCATTACTTTTAATAAGACACATCGTTTCATGTTTGAGCCAACTGTGATTCCAGCACCATGTGTCCAACTTGTGAGCATTTGTTGCCTTCAGACTAGAGGCCAGGGTGTGAGAGTTTGACAGACAATAACTGAGACAGACAGCAGGAGAATTGCACCGATACTCTGACTAATTATATATGAATCACCGAGGAAAAGAGGCTGAACAGATCTGCTGGGCTCGATGTCTCTCTCTATATATATATGTGTGTGTGTGTGTGTGTGTGTGTGTGTGTGTGCGTGTATGTGTGTGCGTGTGTGTGCGCGCGTGTGTGACGTCAAAGAGACACAAATGAGCAGTTTGGCTATAAAAAGAGAATGCGGGGAAAGGACCAGCTGCAGTTGCATCAGCAGCGCCTCTCACCCACGCACAGGCCTCACTTCCACTGCAGCTCAACACTCATTCTACTGAGGAACACTGCTTTCTATGGACCACACTGTCATTAGTGCAGACGCGGTCTGTGGGAGATTTGATGCATTTTTAGGTTTAACAATACCATCCATACTCTATCTGTCTGTCCATGTTACATGCACAGTGACTCAGTGTGTATATGTCCTGAGCATTTACTGTGTATTTTATATTAGAGCCCGTAGATGGTTTCCTTGGCAACACTTGGCTTTAGATGGCTGGAGGCAGCAGCATTAGAAATAACAGGTACTGTAACAGTCCAGCCAGCAGCCGTGCTGTTGAGATGCTGAAGATAATAATTTGCAGATTGAACATATACAGCCCAGGGGAATGGGGACAGTTTCTCTTAACATGACTCATACAGCAGCTCTGATGTGCATGCAGCTCATGTTTGCCACAATCAAAGAAGACTTTACTGTTTGATAGGGAAAAGTTTTTTGTTTTTCTCAGCTGCCCTTTTCATACTCAGCTTTGAGATTGTTTCATATTGCTGTTCTGGTGTTTACTAAATCAAATTTACCAGCTGTCTAAACTGTAGTTGAGACAACAATCACTACCAAATCTTTATCTATTTTGTATTTGAACTCAAGGTGGATTTTCGCACTTCCTAATCCAACAGCAAATGACTGCAGGGGTCTATGTAATCCACACAGTAGTGTGTTGCTTTCTTAAAACCATGATCACCAACTTTCCCTATTCTTACCCATGTAGTACTGCTGCCTAACCTTCAACAAATAGAGACTATGTATCTGCCCTGGACAGCAGTCACTGTGGCAACCAATGTGACATAATGTTACAATAAAACATAGATGAACAGGAGCACAATTAGAGAGGAGTTGTAAAGTCTATACTGTCTCAGTAATTTCTCAGTAAAGTTTCTATCTGAAGGTCATTTGGGCATTGGACCAAATGAGACTCTAACAACAAAAACCCCTGCGTCTATTGAACTTCGTAATAAGTGTCTTTAAAGGAATAGTTCACTCTAGAACGAAATTCAGTCATTATCGACTCACCCTCATGCTGATGAGAAGTCCAGTGTAGTTTCTTATTCCTCAAAGTGCAGCTGGAGACCCGCGGGGGTACCCTCCTGTAGCAAAAATCCATATAATGAGCGTAAATGGTGTCCGAGACAAAAAGGTCCATAAAACTACACAAAAACGTTGTAATATTCCTCCATACTGCTCTTCCGCTGCAATCCAAGTGTCCTGAAGTGGCGACATCCAGAGTTTACTCAAAACCACGTCATTTAGTACATTTTTACAGCCTAAACAGTCACTATGCTACATCTGCCTGGAGGCACGCTCCACGTTCACGTGAGTCTCCCTCACAGCGTTTGCACTGGAAGCTGCGCCGGACAAGAAGAACGAGACTCGCGATAGATACACACCGGTATTTACATCCAGCTGTGAGCGACAGCTGGATTCCGTAGTGCAAGCGGCTGTAAGGGAGACTCATGTGAACACTGAGCGTGCCTCCAGGCAGATGTAGCATAGTGACTGTTTAGGCCGTAAAAACGTACTAAATGACGTCGTTTCGAGTAAACTCTGGATGTCGCCACTTCAGGACACTTGGATTGCAGCGGACGAGCAGTATGGAGGAATATTACAAAGTTTTTGTGTAGTTTTATGGACCTTTTTGTCTCGGACACCATTTACGCTCGTTATATGGATTTTTGTACAGGAGGGTACCCCCGCGCGTCTCCAGCTGCACTTTGAGGAATAAGAAACTACATCGGACTTCTCATCAGCATGAGGGTGAGTCGATAATGAGAGTAATAGAGTGAACTATTCCTTTAATTACTCAACTTTTCATCTGTAAGAAGAAATGTGTTTCATCCTTTAAACGTTATAGTCTGGCTTTAACATCAGAGGTGACAAGAAAATGCTCATAGGGTGTGCAATCACTGACTGAAATTAGACCTATTTTGACCCCATTTTTACTTGAGGTATTATGACTTGGTGGTAATGATTTATTCTACTAATGCAATTTCTCTCGAAACATCATGTGTATGTAAAGCATGCACTTCTATTAATCAAAATGATAGGTAGTTTAAGTATGCATTGTATGCTGTGTTAGAATATACATTTTTGTGCTGCACTGCATGAGGCAAATGGTGGGGGTCAAACTGCCCAATCACTGCCCTTAGAAAGGTGGAATATGGCCACTTTTACTACACAATGACTCTTTGCAGAATTACTGAAGAAGCTAAAAACTGAACAGAAATTGTGTTTTCACTTTCTGTCAGTATTTTTGAATAAATGTCTGTATCACAGTTCATAAATGAGTCACACTGCTGCTTGTTGAGACTGATAGAAGGCAAATAGAGAGAGATTGCAGAGAGTGGATGTGAAACAACAGTCTGAGCCACTAAATGATCTCTTTGTCTCCTGCCCACTCAGGTCCACTGGATCCTGAAATATACAGCACTTCTGTTGATCCACTCCATCAGTCTGTGCTTCTCATGTATCAGCATACATCTGGGTAACAGAAGTAGCCATGGGTTTCTCTAAAAGATAATCAGCAAGCCATGTTTGAAAAACCTCAAAAGGGTTGAAAGCATTTTTATCATGCAGCAGAAATACAGTCAGAACAGCAGCAAGTTTATGCATTTATTGTTTTGCTATGGTAACAGTGGCACATGCAGATGCAGCAGATGGTAGCTCCTTCAAATTTCACAACAGTTTTGCCTTAACTGTTATTAAATAGTTAATCTCTGTCACCCATTCATCAGCTTTGGAGAAGAAAGCACAGGCTTTGAGACGGCTGCTGCCCATTTTTCGAAGGTTCGACCTCACCAGCCGGACCGCCCCAGGGAGACGGACCAGAGGTGGGATAAGAGCCATGCTAATCCAGCTTGGTTTAAGGCTGCTCCTGGCTAATATCTGGTCGCAAGAAAATGAAATGGCAAAACAATTGGAAATCAGAGACTGTTGTGAATGAACCACATCTTTGCAGAGGCCTGTCTCCACCACAGCATCTCAGATCAAACTGTCGTGTTCTGAACCGACAGTAGCAAGATGAGGAGACGGAAACTGTTTACATCATTGCTGCTTGGTGCTTAACCACAGTCAAAGTCCAGTTTGCCTGATGTCGAACTTTCAATATGAAGATGCCATATTATCTTCACTGTCTTGTTGCTGCTATTTCAGATAAGATCACGCAGGTTCATTATGTATGTTCTGGGGAGAGTGAAATCAAGTCTTTAACAGTTGTGTTAAGGCTGTGGACAGTCAGTTCTTCATTATAGTTGGTCACCAACGGTTTCTGAGGACAGGAATATCAAGCTGCGGCACACCAGTGTTGGCACATGCACTGTGTCCCCGACAGTTTCTCTATGTCCTTTGAGGTGCTGGAAGGTTTTTAATGTGGAACATCTGTGCAGGACGTGTTAACATTTATTGACAGGAACTTAATGCTGATAAGGTGGCAAAGTAAACAGAAGAAAGTGTGAACTGCCAAGTAATGGCCGTTTTGAAAAAATGTAGTTTACAGTGAATAAATCAAACTCCAAAAATGTGACTTAAACCTTAGAATGTACCAGTAGTATCAACTTCTGTGATAGAAAGTGTTTTTGTCCTCAAATGAACCATGTTAAATTCCCATCCAAGGACAGGGTATCTGTGTCTTGTGGCAACTTTGATATCACGCATTTTTCCCTAATTGCCTCAGTACAGACTGTTCTGTGGGAGAAGTAGATCAAACTAGTTTGGAAGTTTATGTCATTCACCCCTCCTTTCTCTGCTTTGGTTTGTGTGATGAAAAAAGTAAGATTATATGTGCTGTAAATTTTGACTTGTTGCTGATTCCTTCTGCGATGGGGGAACACATGTGCATATGTTTTGATAATACACTGATAATATATTGCTGCTGAAATCTGATTTCTCACCATGCTGTTGGGTAAAGACATTGCTGCATTATACATTACATTTATCAAAACGACAGGTATACATGATGGACAGCGTTGAATGTGCACTGACAGCAAACAGCATCAAAACTAAAATTAATTTCAAGCAGATCAGGAAGACGTTGGAGACATCGCTCATAAACATGCTACAAATAAAGGCCTGGTTCTCCCCCAACCACTATTTCATTTTTGGTCATTTGAATGTTCAGTATTGTGTTTAAATTTCTGATGTATGTCATAAATATGTACTTTGCAATGCAACCTCACTTGTGCACATTAATTATTCACCATTCACTCACATTCAAACACAACATTATCCAATACACCACAGCATAGGTCACAAATAAACAATACCAGCAGCTGCTGGGGAGGCCATTTAACTTTTCCAGCTACATGTTACTACACATTGGGACTTACCTCCATCATTTGACTTCTCAGTATTTCAGACATATAAAAATTATTTAAGGTGAATACCAAAACATATTTTGTTTGTATTTTTTATTGTCAGTATAGAAATTCAGCTAAATGATGACTTGTGGATTGTCAGATAGCTACAATCTTGTAGATTTTCCCCCTTCATTCAAATGGTTGGGATTTAATAGCATTTTATCAGCTCTGAACCAACCCAGTGAGCAAAGAGTGGTCTAGATCACGTCTTTTAGACATCATTTAAGGACATCCAAGACGTCTAAAAGACGTCCTCTGGGGAGCCAGAATGAAAGTTTTTTATGTCTTTTCTGGACATTGTATAGACGTTTATATATCGTTTATCGACTAATTCTGGCTGTCAGTGGATGTCCAGATCATAGTCAGTATGAACGTCTATTCTCAACTAATTCTGGATGTCAGTGGATGTCTAGATTATGGCCTGACTATTGACATGGCCAGGCCATGATCTGGACATCCATTGACAGCCAGAATTAGTCGATAAATGACGTTGAGAAAAGAAGTCTAGTCAGGCCATAATCTAGACATCCACTGACATCCAGAATTAGTTGAGAATAGACGTTCATACTGGCTATGATCTGGACGTCCACTGACAGCCAGAATTAGTTGAGAATAGACGTTCATACAGGCTATGATCTGGACGTCCACTGACAGCCAGAATTAGTCGATAAACGATATATAAACGTCTATACAACGTCCAGAAAATACATATAAAAAACTTTCATTCTGGCTCCCCAGAGGACGACTTTTAGACGTCTTGGATGTCCATAAATGATGTCTAAAAGACGTGATCTAGACCACTCTTTGCTCACTGGGAAGTATTGAATCCATTTGTTCAATCTAAACCCTTTACAATGTCAAATTGAATCCATTTTGGTTCATAGTTCAACATTTTTAAGTTCAGTTAAAAATAACTTCAAGTTCAGTTGAGTATATTAACATTTTAGTTGCTGAGAAGGAACATTCTGGCTCTAGCAGCCTAGTTGTTGTTCACAACCTGAAAATATTAAATGTCCATTAAATATGTTGCACCCTTCTTACTTTTCTACACCTTACTACTTAATCCAAATATTGGCAATAATAAGAATTTGGCCGATTGCAGACACCATGTTTCACATAACACATTAACAAGACATTACTATCTTTTGGCTGTTAGATGAGCTATTCATGTAATTACAAGGCAGTTATTTAACTTAAAGGTCCCCCATGGAGTTTTCTTTTCAACAAACAAAACGTATGCCTACATTCAGTGTTTCTCACCAAAATGGATTGAGTGTATGATTGAGGTCTAACAAACATGTTGAATGTATTTCCTTCCTCATGCACCCTGATCCCAAAAAAGGTTGGGCTGTGTAAAACTTAAATAAAAACAGAATGCAATCTTTTGCAAAGTAACTGTTCAGTGAGATAATCCTCACAGATGAATGTCACTTATCTTGCTTCTGAAGTGCAAATGCAATCACCAGAAGTAAAAAGCCAACATTAGACTATAAACAAACTACATCATGGTAGCATGACTTCAATGCCACCACTAAGCTTACTATAGTCCAACTGTAAAGACAGGCGACTAAGTAGATGAGTCTTGGCATTCCACTTATTAGCAAAACAAATTCACAAGTGGGGTACTTACTGACATATTTTATGTTGTAAAACAAAATGTGAAGATCTCTGCAGCCTGTGGTAACCACATACCTTATTTCAGGCATTTAACCCAAAACCCACTGACTCTGAGATGAGGTAAACAGAAGTGCAACAAAGCTAACTTATTTCCAAATTTTAGGACTCATTTCTGAGGCACTCTATTGGTAGGAACATGTATTGCATCACCCGCTCGCATGTGCATGAGATAAACAACACATGGACCCACCCATACAAACAGCTGTATTGCACTACTGGAGTTCAACAACCCCACAGGGGATCTTTACACATACAAAACCACTGCTAGGGTCCTTCATAAGTTTTGTTGGAAGTCATGTCATCCAAGTTGACTCAGTCTTGAAGTTTATTAAAATTTCATATTTGGACTGACCAAAAAGCGAAAATCGATAACTCAAACCCCATTCAAGGGTTTAATTTATTTAAACTTGATTACTCTCTACCAGCCAAGCATATTTAAACTCTTCCACTTCCTTTATGAAGTTAGATGCCTCCCCAACACAGTTTAACACAGTACTTCAAAGAAAAGCACGACACAGCACAACAACAAGCCACCAAGACAACAACAGTGAGGAAAGGCGAGATAACTGGTAGAGAGGCAAAAAGGGAAGCACTACTAAATTAAAAATGAAGTCTACAAACAGGAAAGGATGTTGTTCCTCATGAATTCATGTCATTACCTAGCATTCAGAGAGTAAGGCTGCTACTGGCTCTGCACTTACTTCTCTCTTCAACTCAAAAGGAGGAAAGAGGAGGAAGAGGAGAAGGAAGAGGAAGGCTCTCCAAACCAAGAGGAAGTAAAGGAGGTGGTGGTGGGTGACGGGGGTAGGGTGGAGAAGAATTGTGGGGGTGAGTTGGGTGAGTGGAGGAACGGCAGGAGGGGAGGAGTGGTGGGAGAAGGGGGGGAGGTGGCAGTGGGGTTCTTGGGAGGTCAGAGCAATAGACTGGTGGTAGGGAGCAATGTTCCCTCCAAGGCTGTGGATGCACTACAACAATTTATATGAGCTGACATTGAATACACATTTAACAGTTCATCTATAACACTAGACTACAGTAGAGTGTAATTTAACCCTCGTTAGAGGGCAATTCCCAGATGCTTGGAGATTTTGCTTGTTGCATTATTGCACTGTTCAACACCACTGCTGATTATATTCAGATTGACTTTTATGTTCAAAAGTAAGTAAACCCAAGTCTGCTGGTGAAACTAGACACTGAACTATCATCTGCTCTTGTATGGAAGTGAACGACTTTTCCATTGGATAAGAACCTTATGGAGTTGTAATGATTGTTAATAGTCAGACTCTTCAATCAAAATCTTACGTTTTTTATAAGGAAATATAATAATTCCTCATCAAAAAACTTAAGATTTTGATTGCAAAACACATATAAATATAAAGTATTATTATTTTTCTTTTCTTTTTTCAGAGGCCAGAGCAGAGGACAGTTGACTCTGTGATCATCAGCTCAAATATTCAGCATTTTTGTTTTTAACAGAGTCAGCGCTCTTTAATATGATGCTGAAAAAATACATTAATTTTAAAAAAAAACATTACTTTGGTTTTGATGTAGCATCTGAAAAGTAAGTAGTAACTAACGTCATCAAATAAATGTAGTGGAGTAAAAAGTGGAAGTGCAAAGTAGCAAGAAATGTAAATACTCAACTGCAAGAGCAGTTGTAAATAAGGTACAAGTACCTCAAAATTGTACTTAAGTACAGTACTTGAGTAAATGTCTTTTGTTGAATTCCACCACTGACCAGGAGTATCTATACTTTGACTCAAGAAATGGAGTTGTGTACTTTGTCCACCACTGGTGTTACTAAAATATTTCTTCATCCAAAACAATCAATCTAATTAGTTGCATTACAGTCCTGTTCTCAATAACACTGGCTTATTATCACAAGTTATTTATTCCAAATTATAATATGGATAAAATATATATTACATATATACTTGGGGAAAAAAAGGTGTTGCAATTTCTATTAGTAAATCAGATCAGACCAACCAGATTAAAATAAACTGTCTGGTTAAGTGATTGTTTATGAAAAATGTAAATAAAATAAATATTATTTTTTTTAACCTGCATCATAATACTGATAAACTGGCATCAGCGCTAATAGAAACTGCAACACAAAATAAGCTACTTGAGCTAGTTGTAAGCTAGTTAATGCCAAAGTTCACTTTGACTTTTCAATTGTATTTTTTCTGGAGAGCCAGCAAAAGCAACCAGAAAAAAAACAAGACAAAGTTCGAAATGGAACAAACATAAAATGTAAATACCATATATGGTACATCAAGCAGCTTTTCCCAGCTTGTGCAACATTTGTCCAAATTTGTTGCTTTTCTGATATTATGTGATTGGAAATTCAAAGACATAATTTGATGACATCACTTTGCCTTTAGGAAATTGTAAAGGGCAATTTTTTTAGTCTGTTCTGACATTTTATAAACAAAACAATTCATCTTTAATCAAAGTCATTGTCAGATCCATCCCTGATGCTAATAAATATGACAAACTATCTGCACAAGATAATTTTAGAATAAATAATAAAATAAATGATTTATATACATAAAATTATTGAATCAATTTCATGAAAAAATTCCGAGATACAAGGGTACATTGGCAGTCTATGACCCTAGGCATGCCACACTACTGAGAGTGATAGGACCCTGCATATGTATACAAATACTGTTATATATAATATAATCAGAATGACTTAAAGCCTAAAGCTCTTGTACTATCAGCTCCAGTGTTTCCACAGCCTTAGACAGTTACATCCAGTCAGTTTTTCTAGTTGCATAAATCTGCAGTTGTCATTCCAACCAAACACTTAGGCAATGCAGGACCCTGGACTTTGACCCAGAGTGCACAAAACTGGGATGCAGATCCACTGACCCCTGGCAGGGCTGTCATATAGAGCTGCATCTACTAAGACTGCTGATGTGGAAAAGCATGACAGGCTTGCTCTAAGCAGCCCTGACTGCAGCCCCAACCTCTGCAAACCTGTTGTTTTAATTAAGACAGTCTGACAAAAGACAGTTTTGGCGAACGGAATGTATTTCAATCGTTATCTGACTTAATTGGTTTCTGCCTTTCTACATACTGACTCTTTCAGCAAACTAATTATAAGTGCCCCCTCAAGCTCTCAACATTACTTGATAGGTGTTATCCCTAGATTTGGAGGTATTCAGTCTTCCCAGAGTGTCCCAAGCTCCAAATGAATACTATTTTCCCCCACCCTATCAACTATGGTCTTAATACAACCTTCGGTCACAGGTGGATACTAATTGTGGTGCATATGACCTACATCTCCCTGCTCATCCTAAACAGATCTCTAACATATCTCTAACTTCTTGACCTTTCCACTCTCATCATACACTGAGATGCCAGAGTGTAGTGTTTGGTAGGAATGAAAACCAGAAGTCTGACAGGACTGGACACCACTGACTTAGAGGAAACATTGGTGAGAAAAGTAAGTCGTGGAGAAAAGGGAGGCAACAGAGGGGAGAGGGGTGAATCGACTGGTTTTGGATGGGAATCGGGGGAGGAATTATTTACCTGTAAGAAATGGCAAGAGCGCTCCTGTTGCTGACTGCCCTTAGATTTGACTAGAGCTCTATCTAGGTTTAGGTTACCGGATCCTGCGCTGGCTCGTAGCTGGTTGTGGCTGCTGTTGTTGGTGTAGACCTCTCGGGCCCTGCTCACCGTTAGGCTCGACGACCATGCCCCTTTCTTCACAAGAGGCCCGTCCACAAGACCCAGTGGCAGCAAGGGGCCACTTCCTCCACCGATACCGCCACCGCTGTTATTGCTGCTACCACTAACTGGCACACATGCCGACGACGCTGCATACTTCACATCGTTGTTGCTCCGGGAGGCTTTGAGTGCAGGATGGTGGTGTGTGTGGCCATGGTGTGCGTGGGTGTGTGTGTGTTCGTTGAGTGTGGAGTAAGGGTCCATCATGAAGTACTGCTGGGACTGCGAGGAGGATAGACTGGGGAGGGGAGTCTGGGGGAACTTGTCAGGGTTATTGCCGGGGTACCGGCCCATTGTCATGGCGATGGGTGAGGGGGAAATGGAGGGTGAGGGTGAGGGTGGAGGTTGGTGGTGGTGAGGGTGGTAGAGACACAGCTCCCGTTCCAGGTTGTCATCTGAGCTCCAATATCCGGAGCCCGGAGCAGATGCTGAGCCGTGGAGCTGGTGGTGGTGGTGGTGGTGGCTTCGATGCTTGGGCTCTGCTGATCGACAGCGCTCACGGCTCTTGCTGCGCTTCCGGTGGCGCACTCCCACTGGTGGAGTTTCACCTTCTGGGCTGGCCCTTGAACCACCACCACCACCTCCTCCACCACCACCACCACCACCATTAACGCTCCCATTGGCCCCCTTGGAGGATTGTGTGTGGTGTGGCCCCTCCAATGAATGTGACTTGGTAAAGAGTTTTTGGACTGAATGGACCAGGTGGCGAATTCTCCCTGGGCTGTCATTGTTGTTGTTGTTGGCCCCCATCCCCCCACTGTGGGCCAACACTCCTCGTTTGTACTGCAGTGTATGGTAGCCATCTCTGGAAAATGACGGCTGACGCTCAAACGGGTCCGCAAAGTTTGCTGGTACCCGGGTGGGCGTTTTACCTCCATAGCCTCCTCCACCTCCTCCTCCCCCTCCTCCTCCTACATATGGTACCATGGCCATACACTCATCCTTTACCTCAGGATGGTGAGATGAGGAGGTGGAGTGGCACCTCCTTGGGAAGGTTCCATATGGGACGATGCTGTTGCTGTCAGAGGGGTACGAGGTACGCTGAGCATTGTAGTAGGACAGCTCAGCTGGATGCGGCATGGGAATGGGTACAGGTATGTCATTCTGACTGATCAAATATGGCTTGCGGTCAACATGGTGACCCAGTGGATCATATGATGGCTCATAGGAGACCACTTGATGGTGACTCCGACTACTGGACAGGCCTTTCATGACAGGGGTAAGGATGGGTGGATGGAAAGAGTAATGATATGGATGAGAGATGCCAGGCAGGCCCGTGACCAGAGAACGGCTGCAGAAGACTGTCCCTGAGAGGAGAGCTGCAGACCCTGGAAAACAGGGAAGAGAGAGGGGCAAGAAGACAAGCAGTTAATAAAAGGTGACCAAGTCCATTAACAACAAGTCATACCATGGGAATGATAGGGCCCAAATAAACAATATCAATAACACTCCTCTGGGTACAACTGAATTATGTGTGTTGTAGGGTTGTGTTGTGGATATCATGACTTCTCAGCCTTTCATCTTTTGACCTTAAATCATAGCTTCTCCATGTCCCCGACAGTCATGTTTTAAGAGTTTGATGTTCAGGATTAAGAAAAAATGCTAGAATAACAAGGTGTTATTACAAGACTGCTAATACAGCAAGATAGATGATAGTATTACATCCTTGGTATCACGTGGTATCCGTGTTTTGTTTAGTTCTACAATATGTACCCAGCAAACTGTACTGCCCCAATGTTAGCAACATTAACGTTTTCTAGCTAGCATTAGCAACATTAGCTAGTGCACAAACTGGCAACATAACATGAATTCAATGGAAGGGGGAGATGGAATGGCTGAATGTTATCAACAACACCTTTAAACATGGCTTAAGTTTCAAATAATGAGGGCAACATATGTAAAAGTAAACCCTGGGAGCAAAAAGTTCAGGTTTCAGAGTTCTCTAAATACTACTACAGCATTTTGTTGTCAGCTCTTTTATTGGTCATCTGCTCCAGGCATACAACCCTGAGATGTACAGCGACAAGCCCACCCACCCTCTTCGCCTCTCTATTTGTAAAGACGTGATTTACAGCAGCTCTGACAAGGACTCTGATATGGATCATACTTTATGAAAAAATATTTTGTGGCTGTCCCTCTGATGTTCCCCGGCTGCTCTGCCTGAACTCTTGCTGATTTACAAGGTTATTAATCTGCTAACTGTAACAATAGCTGCTGTAAGCTAGCTCAGTTAGCTGTGAAGTTAATGGTCCTATTGGCGTATTCTCTCTGATGGGTCCCCTGGCCTGAAAACCTCCTCCTTTTGGGGGTCCAAAGTTTTTGTGCAAGAGGTGTTAACACTTCTTCCAGCCTGAGCAGTCAGCTAGCTAATACAACCACTAGCAGTAGCTGCTAACTGAGCTAACTAGCTAGGCAACAAGTAAAGCTGTCTGTCATTTAGGAAACTCCGTAAATCACAAGTGATCCCCCCATTAAATATGATGCAGATTTTGAAGTTGTGGCATCCAGAGAATGTCCAATCAGAAGAAAGTGGGCTTTCATAGGGAACCTTAAACAGATAAGGAGCAAGACAAAACTTTCAGACAGAGGATGAACTGAGGGGCAGCATAAAGAGGCTGTATAAAATAAATCAGGATTTACGGTGAATCATACAAAGCTACTCTAGGTAAGTTCCAGAAAAAAAATGTAGAGCTGGCAAACACATCCGTTCAGCCTGAACTTTTTAGTGCAGGTAAAAGTACTGTAAGAAGTCCCTTCTCTCTGATCTTATATAACGGTGAGTTCACATCCCTGGTGACGATGGGAAAAGGCTCCAGGATCAGACCACTTACAAGACAGTTTTATTACAGATGAACAGCCATGCAAGGCCACAGTGTTGATGTGTATACTACATGCAGGTTTGTGTGTGTACTTGCAAATGCTCTTGCAGTTGTGGGATAGGTGCGTGCGTGCATGCGTGTGTGTGTGTGTGTGTGTGTGTGTGTGTGTCTGTCTGAGTTTCCTCTGTCCTACTTGGCCTGTGACACAACTACTTAACACAACCTGACAGCTCCACTGGTAGAGGGGCTGCTAACAAGCAGTGAGCTGGGATAAGGCACACACACACTACTCTCTCTTTTTCTCTGTCTCTCTCTCTCACACACACACACACACACACACACACACACACACACACACACACACACACACACACACAAACACACACTGAGAACAGTAGAACCACCACTCTCCTTTCAGAGTTCATTGAGAACAAATCCCACAGATATCATGTCCATGTTAATTAGTGCATGTACTTTGACCGTTTAAACCTCCTGTTCTATTTCCTCTATTCATTTCGACACTGACCATTTACAACATTTATTATTAAAGAAACATTTTTGTAGGACCAGGATTTTTCTCTGTCCTAAAACATGCCACGGTTTCGATGTGATATTGTACCGAAAATAGAAAAAATTAAAATGGCACTCAGAAGAGCACATACCTCCACTAAGGCCCAACAGTCCCCTTTAATTAAATCAAGCCTAATCCAATATCAGACCTTATAACCCTGTAGCACTCTAAACTTTGCTCACCAGATCAGCCAACACTCAGACAACAAAACAATGCAGATGGAATCATAATCTCCATTGTGTTGTGACGGAATGATAAGTCTATAAAAAGTGAAACAAATTTACACTACAAATCTCAGATGCACATGCGTGGTAATTACAGGTTTTCATCAATACTTGTTAACGTAAAGCAGCTGAAAAAGAGTACCCTCTATGAAAACATTTATAAATCCTCTAGATTCAGATTTTCATTAGTACCCACATCAAATTGTACTCACTCATAAGATACCAGCCACCTAATTAAAAAAATTAAAAAATAAAGATCCATGCATTATTCCCTAAGAAATTAACAAAAATGTAGAAAAAACACCCTATCCAGCAATGTTAAAGAAAGTGTGAAAAATGACTGGATGCATCCCTTTATTCAGATCCGCACCGAAAGCTAATGAGGTCTATTCTGGGTCAGCCAACAAACAAACGGACAAATGGACACGGCTGAAAATGTAACCTCCTTGGCAGAGGTAATAAACCACAACCATGGATTTTTTTGATAGTCATGAACATTTAGCATTAATTCAATAGCTAAACTACTAATAAATCACCTGTTGGCAATGAGCTGTTTAGATAGTGATCTTATAATTGACCTCTTTAAGTGATGTAGACAACATATATACATGTATTCATGTAAATCAGAACCATAAAAGGATTTTTCATGGTCAAGCAAACAGTCAAAAGCAGTCTGTTGTGCTTGTATCCAGTGTGCAACTTGGCAGTTCATTAAATCAAATATGAAGTGTGTGACATAACATAAAACATTATTAAAATATTGTAATATATATATATATATATATATATATATATATATTGTGTGTGTGTGTATTTTCGTGTGTGTGTGTGTGTGTGTGTGTGTGTGTGTGTGTGTGTTTGTGTGTGTTAATAACCCCTTTTTTTAGTCCATACCTCTACCTTGTCATTATCGATAACATGCAATCAATTTGCAGTCTAAAGTGCTAATAATGCTGTTGTTTCTTTGTAAGCTCTTTCTAAAAAGGCCACAGGCTTTGGAAATGTCTAATTCCTCCTGGATTGGACACTTGGTGTCTATGGACAATTATGAGGAGGAAGTCCTAAATTACTATGTCTCACTGGAAAGGCATTGTACTCGCAGCACTGTGTCTAAAAATAAAATGAACTGAATCAAAGGAGGAAGTGATTCACTTCAAATGATATGCTAGTGAAAGTCAGACATTACTGTACAAGGACTCAGATAACAGGGGCTTAAATAAGCAGGATTTCTTTTTTCCCTACTAGCAGCATACATCAAAGACAATGTCATAAAATCATCTGAGCTAACTGGAGGATTCTGAATGGGAGTATTCCCTCTACTTAAGAGGGACTGAATGAAAGGTGATTTTTGGCCAGATGTTTTCCCTACTTTGATGGCACTGGCCACTACTGAGCACATCCGCACATAACATCTGAGGAAGTCCTGCATGTACATCTTTCCTTAAGACAGTGCAAACTTTTTTAAATATATCTTTTGGTCTAAAAATTATTATTATTTTTTTTTTTTTTAAGTGAAAAATTCAGGTGACCAATCCAAGTCAACCGAACTCAAAAGATGTCCCAAAAACCAAAATGACAAAAAATGAAGATTAAACTAACAAGTTACAACCAAATGAGTGGGCTTTAGAGATGTTGATAAAGCTATTATCTAAAATGACATCACATTGTCGAGCAAGATTGGGGCTCAACAACAGCACAGTATGACGCTGCTTTGTGAGTCCCAAATGGAAGGGAAAGGGCAGGGAATCCTAAGTGACTAATCACCTCTCTACAGTGAATGAGTCGTTACCAGGATGGATGTACAGTACGGGGTACAATCTTTTTGGACCTCCCAGAGATCCTTTATGTCTTCCAGTATAGCTCTGCTAAACGAATGGCTTGTGATATGAGTTGTGTTTGGCTTTCATTCTTTTTACTTAAATCTTTATTGTTGGTGATGCTGTTGTGGAGCATGCTGTTGCTGTCATCAAATATCTGTCTTTGAGGTTTATTTGTCTGAAAGCTGCAACAAATACCAACTCTGTTCACACTGCCTGCAAATCAGATTTGTTTCTCAATTCAGATCTTTAAGACAAACTATCAGCACTGTTATTTGCAAGTGATCAGATCAGATTTTTATGTCCAGACATCACCAATATATCTGCATTGGTTACTGTAGTAGTGACGTAGGCGCCAGTAACTACTTATGCTGGTGACGCAGCTTTCCAACACAGACGCATCATCTCGCCCTTCAAACAATCACGCTGTCACGTCATGGAGTTGTTTATTTAAGCTGCTCGGCTATGAGCTGCATGATTCCGCTCAGCTGCTTTGATGCACTTCGTTGGCTCAGGATCCAATGTTGTCATTGTGTGTTGTATTGCGAATGGCACAATAGACGGTTTAAAAATCTGATATGAGCAGCCAGTGTCCGGACTGAGACTCATCTTTAGAAATCTGATTTGAATTGCATTTCGAACCAAGTCTAAATGTAATAAGATCTGACACTGACCCTCTCATTAGACAGGCTAAATAAAAAGCAAATCAGCATATTTCCCCAAAACTGGAACTGGATCATTGGCCAAATGATTGGAATCTTCAAAAAATATACACCTTATAATTCCATTACAGACTGTCAACACCAACCATCTACCGTGGAAATGACCTGGTCCAGTCTGTCATGCACAGACTTCTGTGATGGTAATAAAAGCCGTAAAAAATGTAAAAAGCCCTTATCATGGTATTGACCACTGAACTCAAGTTCAGTTCTCAGCACAATTGGCAGCATTCTCAAGTGGGAACCTGTGAGGGATCATTGCATTTGGAAAAATCTAACAGGAAGAAGCTTCTAATCAGAACGAGACTAGATTGTCAACTGCTGTCATAAAAACCTGATTGTTATTGTCATGATTGTTTTTTTTGCTAGGCTAATATTTACTTATCAGCACCATAGCAGGCTCTCAGTAAGCTTACCTACAATCAAAGTAAATCAGGAAGAGCAAGAACACATCATTCTCTGCACTGGAGATTAGCTATTTATACAACTGACACAACTGGATGTTAATCTCTAGGAGGAGAGGCGAGTAAAAGAGAAGTTATGTGAGAAAGGGAGGAGAGGAACAGAGGAAACACAGCAGATGGAAACAAACTCTACAAGATTATATAGAAGAGATAAAAAACAGATGAGAGATTGACAGCTGAACCCCCCCACCCGTCTTTTACCACCACCTCCTGCTGCATTTTTCAAAGAGCCATATGTGCCAGGCAGGCTGGGTTGATGCTGTGTGTGTAGGCGGAAGGAGAAATGAAAATAGGGCTGAGATCAAGTTATTTTGGGCTAAATGGAAGCAGGCGAACAAAAAGCCTTTGAGTCACCCTCTGAGGGTGGATACCAGCACCGGAGGCAGACAGGATACTCATTTAATGTAGCCCGACGGGCATTTTCTTCCATAGCAGGGCACACGCACAAGGGAGATACCTCAATATTGAATTCAGTAAAGAACTAATTCAGCATGTCCTGGGCAAAAATGAATCAAGTGTAGAGAAAAAAGGGGTTGTCTGTAGGGTTGGGTGATATGAAGACACATACCATAAGATATACTGTATTTGTTAACCATCAGAAATGTTGCCATTCCATTTTTAAAGAGGTAGCCATCTCTATAAATGGTCAGGTTCATGGTTATGGTTGATCAAAACTAAATTTATCAAGAACTCGATTTTCAACTAATTTTGTACACTATAATATTGGTTGTACTGTATATGCAAATTAACAATGTTAAACTTCTCTTGATTTTGCTTGCACCAGAGCTCTCCACATTTTTGAAGGTACAAATGGATACACACACACTAACCTTTCCCTTACCTTAAACTAAGTCTTCAGCCTAAAATGTAATGATACTTGTTATGGGGACTTAAGGATGGCAGGATGTTACTTTAATGGACTTTATATAGACCTTCCTTGAGACGCACCATTACCAACTACTTGCGTAACCCTAACACACAACCCTGGCATTAACCACTGACCTTTTATCCCAACACATCCCCAATAACTGGTCTAAAATCTCAAATGCTGCCCAAAAAGTAGCCTATGTGGGCAACAAACACGCACACACACACACACACACACACACACACACACACACACACACACAGAGCCCAGATTAGAACACATCTCAATGTGATTCCGGCTATAATTGAGCAGGATGGGACTTAATGGCAGGTATAATAGTCTCTAGTCATGGACAACACTTAGAGGACTCTCTTTCTCCCTCTGATCCAAAACCCTTCCCTTATGGCTTTTGTCTTGTGTTATCTCATTGTCTTGTGTATCTGTCCTCGTCATTAGCCAGGGAACAGTTTACCCTCTGGGAATTATAGTTCACCTGCGTTACAGCCATATTTGATTATTCAAGCTATCAGTAAAGATGGAAAAGGAAATGCAGACAACCTAACGAGACAGAGGACTTTAGTTTCACTTCAGTAAACGAGGTTAAGGTTCGAGGTTCAATGTTCATTCATTTGTCCATCTACAACACAGGGTTGTACATCCAAATGCAAGTTGTAGTTCCTTTATGCTACAAAAGAAAAACTACTTTTTATGGCTTAGTGTAAAGGATGACTTCAGTAGTCTCAGAGCCTGAGGAATCAAGCTGCTCCGTAGTCTGGTGGTACAGCAGCCAATACTTCTGTATCTTTTACCAGATGGCAGCAGGGTGGACAGACTGTAGCTGGGGTGTGTTTTAGTATTTAGCAGCATTAACAACCACAAGTATCTTCACTCTTGCGTTTGCATTGGTCTACACGGCCATGTGTATGTAAAGGGGTCCAGAAGTGGGGTTGTTATGAAAGTTCTGCCTACAGTGTTAGTTTTAGACAATTACTTTTAAATCAAAAACATCACAAACTCCCTTATGAGTAGCTATAGACAGAAAACTAAGATTGATTTGAATTAAGTTATGAGGTATAAATACAATATTGAGACAAAGATTTCTCTGTGGGACTATTTGAAAATACTGTAGTGATGTTACCCCGAAATTCCACCAGATCCGTGTTCGGTCCGTCTCTAATCTGCCACGGCAGCAGAGCTGATACATTTCACTCTAGTCAATGTGTGTACTTCCACTGGCTCCGCTGCATTGCGTATCTACTCAGTTGCAGCTCTGGCAGTCCGAACCCTTCCACAGCAGATATGCAAGGCTTCTATTTTTGCTGGATGCCGGAGCACGGTGCATCAATTCAGCCGAATTCAGCACAGAGCAGACAGGAAGTCACACACCAAAACAACATCAAAATATCTAGTTAATTTTCAGAATAAAACACTCTGTGTTGATGCAGCACAGAAATCTCAAAAAAGAGACAAATCCAAGCAAGTCCACCCTTCTTCTAATCCTTCGGTTGGGATGACTAACTTTTTGTCTGTTTGTTGTTGTGTTTATAACACGTAAATGTATAATTGTGATCGTGCGTGATTCTGTAATTACTGCAGGAACTCTTCAGTCCGCCACTCCAGCTGTCTGGAAGTGCTGCACCGTGTTGCACTCAAAACAGAGCCGGTGGGTGTTGACGGACGAGGGAGCACGGAGCAAAAACGCAGCAGAGCCATTCCACGACGCACATGCAACCAGTGGAATTCTAGGGTTGGAAATGAATGTTAAGTGAAACTACTAGATAGGTCCTGTGTCACTGTTTGGATATTATAGGATTACAAAATTGTGCTTAAAATGATAAACTAAATTAAGTAGTAGCATGCGGTCCCACTGTACGATAACACAGCTCCCACTGCCGTAATAAAAGAGATATACGATATATATGAGATATATAATGATCAATTAAGAATTCCACATCTGTGCTATGTTTTTTGTACGCAACTACACACAAAGATATGGAGCTGGTTGAACCACCTACCAGAGTTTATAGTAATTACTATGACTAAACAAGTTTTAGTCATAGTCTCCTTAGATGACCTCAGGTAATTTGTTTGAGTGGAGGCTGACGATGAACCGAAATGTTACCAATGATTTTTTGTTAAACTGTGATGAGGTACATGATATCAGTAGCTGGGGTGACTGATAGAGGGACAACCCACACAGATCAGTATTTTTAATTAGCTGCAGCACTATAGTCTCATTAGCACTGGCTTTGCACAAACTGCTGCTGCTGTTTCTGCTGTCACATATTGCAGCCAATCATAAGGTCTGATGTAATATCTGTTTGCTATATTTGTTCTGTTGTTTTGTTAAATGTTCTGTTTTGTTATATATTTGAAACAGTGTATTTCTTAGGATGCAAGACAATTTCAGACCAATATTCTTATGATAACGTGAAACCATATCAAATCAATTACTGTCAACAACACCACTGTTAAACTCGTGGCCTGGAATTCTATGGGCCTGCTTGTAGTTCATGGAGGCACATTCAAGTTGTGGTCTGCAATACCGACAATATAAAGGGTTATATAAAGGGTTTGAAAATGTGTAATAGTCTTGTCAAAAATATCGATTTTTCAATCCATATCGATTCTGAATATTTGAAACTGTTTCGACACTCATTTTCTGCAATATTGATACACCTCGCTTGTATTGCTCTCTCTTAGTAGTTACTTAAAAAATGTATATATTACACATCACTTGTTACCTGTTTAAAAAATGAATGCATTACAGTACTTTATTTATTTACCACCTAGTAGAAAGTAATGCATGACACTACTTACTTCCATTGCTTTTGCGTTACTCCACAACATCGCCTGAGGTTAGAATATATCCCTATCCTAACAAGGGATCATTCTTTAATGCTCTTCAATAACGTGATACCATGAAGCCGACAGAAAAATATTGTGCACAGTAAATAAAACTTTATCAATACCTAAAAATATATAAGGAGGTTATGTGTCCTAATGTTGCCTAATACAAATATTACTTGCCTCAGCATAATATATCTATATATAGATGATGGTGATGACAGGAAAATGATGATGACAGGGAAAACATGTTTAAATGGCATATGAAGTGCTTGGAAAGGGCCAAACACACTCAAACAAACTCAACCAAGTGACTCAACAGACAATGGTCACCACAGCAGTATGGTGACAATAGTACACTAATTCAGCTTGTTTGATGTGTTTATCATTAAAGCAGTGCTAATTTGTAATGAGGAGGAGTCTTCAAATAGTCTGTATGACAATCTGTCAGCCCAGGTAAACAGCCTCACCACAGGTGCACTAGATGGCAACAATGCGTTGGATTTCATGGATCTCAGGAAAGCTTCGACAGGTGCCAAGCTTGCCTGAAATGGCACGTTTGATGATATTTTCTATCCAATATGCAGATAATTGAAGAACTTATCTAACGCAAGTAATGTCAAAATTGATGAAAAACTACTGGATTTTGTAACACTAAGGTTACATTACTGCGTTATAAAATAATGTAACGTGATTAAAGTAATGAATTACTTTATAACACATTACCCCCAACAGTGGAGTTGACACACTCACATTGCAGGGCTTCTGAGAGTTTATCGCAACTCTAGCAGCTCAGCTGGGAGGGGAAAATGACATGAAAGGCAACGCTTTTGCCCCTACCTCATTACCACCCATGAGGTGCTCTTGAGCAAGGCCCTTAACCTCACTCGCTCCCGTGGCGCTGCTCAATGACTGCAGATCAGACTGTGGTATTACCGGGCTGCTTCCAGGTGTGAATGTGACAAGGGCATTCCTAGAAAAGAGAGCATTGCTCTCAGTGAACCAACCCCTGAATAAATAAAGGTTAAAAAAAGTTCTTCTGTTCTCTGCTACAAAAAATTGTCTCAATAATTTAAATGTTTTTTTATCATCTTCAGGGTTTCCCACTCAATTGCATCATAAATCAAATAGGCCACAATGTGACTCTTCACTGGAAGGAAAAACGTTTAAACACACCACATATGTGTGTGTGGGGGTGGGTGTATGTGCGTGTGTGTGTGTGTGTGTGTGTGTATATGTATCTTTTTCGTACATTTTCTCTCCCTTTCACTTGTCTCTCTCTCTCTGTCTCTCTTTGCCGTACACATTACCAAAAAGAAGAGGGATGTGTCGCCATGGTTACCACAGCAGTATGTGAAACAGACATGACAGAACAGAAATTTTAAATGGAGAACACTCATTATACCTCCTGCATCATTTAGCGCTGTCCTTCCAGTTACACCTACGTAGACACACACACACACACACACACACACACACACACACACACACACACACACACACACACACACACACTCACTCACACATGCATACACTGAACGTATTGTCCTTTGGAAGCTAAAAATGTATTTTCAGTCAGTACCACAGACATCTCTGTCTTTAAACAGAACAGGCAGGTGGCTTTTCCTAACAAACACTGGGTGTCTGAATATGAGCCATGATACTGATCATGGCTCATAGAGAAAGAAGAAATGAGTTGATCCAACTTTATATCCTGCTCAAAGAACTATTTCATCTCTGGAAAAATGACCCTTGCATAAAACTTGTCTGTCTTGGCAGTAGAAAGAAAATGATTTTGAAATCAGAGAAAAACGAGATAAAGGGCTGTAGTATTCCCTTTCCCTTTTCCCTAGGACCAATAAACACTCCCACTGATTGGTGACATAATTCAAGTTAGGCGGTGCTTGGTTTTGGCCAGTCCATTTTTGAAACAGGAAAAAATATGGTAGCTGGCTGGTAACATATTACTTGAATTACCGGTAAACAGTACACTAAAATATGTTTTTGAAAACATTTTAGGAGAGAAACATGCAATGTAGAACAGAATCTTGATGCATATTTGATCAGCACTTGGTTTTACAGTTGGATCTGAGTTTGGTCTTGGTTCGAGGGAGAGAGGGGCGCTCTCTCTCTCGATCCACTTCTATACTTTTTGTGTACATGGAGGCGCTGACATACAAAAATGAGGAAGTGCAAATATGGCGACGTGTGAGAAGGCTTTCACACTAGCGACTGCAAATGGCATTTTTAACATTTCTAAGCGTGAAACCACGGGATATTTTTAAGGAGACCTCGAGACAATTCTGTTTAGGATGCTAGCTATAGCACTATATATTTGCATAGCAAATAGTTATATTGCTGTTTAACCTTTGACAAACCCACCTACGCCTCACTGAGATAGACCTGGTGTGTCTGACAGTTGCTTTACTGGATCTAAGCCTCTGTGCCTTTCCCTTTTTCTGTATATTCCCTTTAAATGTGCTTCTGAAGAAGATCAAGTGTTAAATATATGTACAGTATGTAGAAGTAGTATGAAGTTTGAAGAATAAGTAATAAATCAAATTTTGGTCTTTTGAATGTGTCTTGTGTTAGACTGGACTGAATGGAGGACAGAATCAATGCCTCTATAACCATTGTAACCAGCTGTAGTTGAGGACTGTTGGTGCTGACTGAATCCTCTTTATCTGCTCTCAGATATTTATAACACGGCACCTCTCACAAGGTCTGAAAATGGAGTGTGCACAGCATTATGAATGCTGACGCTTTACATGGAGAAGGAATGCCAAGGTGAAGTGGATCCACGGAGAAGCCATGGTTGCTTAGTACTTCACTTGTCAGATTCAGCTTACATGAAGAAGAGCAGATGGCTTACAGCTGCATTATGCAACGTATCTATTAAAATATACTAAGCCTCATTCAGTAACTTTCAATGTGAGTCTTCAGGTCCCAGTGCCATACTGGTCATTCTAGTCTGCTAAGGAACTGCTTTATCTTCACTGCAGTTAATTAACCTCCAGGAATATTGAACCAGGACGGAAATTACAAATTGGAGCGACGCAGACAAAAACAACCCCAATTGGGAACATGTGGATTTTCCCAGGTTGCCCAAAATTAAATTTTATTGTCAGTCGGTTGGTAGGAAATCTTTACCTAAGAATGGACAAGCTAACAATTAAGACCCAGCACTCCAGAAAAATATTTTTTTATTTGATAATAATGTTTCTGTTGTTGTTTCACACTAATTTAAACTACACCTTCATCTGCAAATGAAATAAAAACACAATTCTATTAAAAAACAAACGTAGTTTTGAAAAAAAAGGCAGACGTACTACTCGCCACAGTAAATGGTGAAAAACAACTTATTTTCCCTCATGAATGACATATTCATACTAACTCTCCACGCTAAAAGTTAAATGTGACTCCTGTTACTCTGTGCTGTGACTCTGCTGCTGGCCCTGCTGCTGCACAGAGTGGGGACCTCAGTTTGTAATCGTAGCAGCTGTTGTCAATGTAATGGGTGTAGGCTCGACTACCGTGTAACACCAGGAACATAGACTACCACAGCAACGTTTAAATAAGTATTTTATGAGGAAAAAAGATTTGCACTGTTAAAAACTAATGATCATACAGATCATACAGTATACTTCTGTTTGCATTTTTTTTTTTTTAAATATGAAGCAAATATAAGCCAAGTGCGGCCAGGTGTCTGGCATTTGTTAGTTCAGTGCAAAGTTTCAATAAGTCATTTAAGAGTTGGAAAAAAAGATCTGCACTAACTTAAAAACTGATCATTTAAAAATGTATACAAACTGCTGTTTGTATTTTTGTATAATTGTGTTAATAATGGAAATAAAAAACTACATTTTCAGAAATATTGCACTTTCTTGTAGTACTTGAACGCTGTAGTGGCCCGATGACAATACCAGCAGTGGCCCCAAGCTAATTTGAGTTTGAGACCCCTGACTTAAATCCAAAATGGATCCTTTTATATTAGTTGTTTGCCAATTATTGTTTATATACTGTATATTTTTTGTCTATGTCTATGTCTATGTATTTCTTTACGAAATTGTGTTGTGGGAGGAGTAAACTTTGTTTGTGGGGCATGACAGAAAAGGTTTGAAAACCAGTGTGTTAGCATGCTAACATTTGCTTACTAGCACTAAACACTGTGTCGAAACTACACACTGGTTCTAAGAAGGTTTTTAGTATCTACTCTGTTAAAAAATAATGACAAAATAAAGTATGCTAAACCAGCATGCAGTCAAAAATTACAGTAGATTTTTGAGTGTGCTGTTGTACAAAGGAAATGGAGGAGTTACTCACAGCTTGGAAAAGTTCAAAGTGGTGGTGTTATTCCAGTGACATTTAAAAATTGCAGTTTGATTAACAACATCACACATATTGTATCTTTTCCTGTCCAGCAGAGGTTGTACTTCCTACAACAGCTCAGGAAGTTCACCTTGCCTCAGGAGCTGATCCAGTTCTACACCGGGACCATGCAGTCTGTTCTCTGCACTACCATCACTGTCTGGTTTGGATCTGCAACCAAAGAGGACAGGAACAGACTGCAACGGACAATCAGGTCTGCAGAAAAAATAATTGAAGCCGACCTGCCCCGCATACGGGATTTGTATCAGTCCAGGGTCAGGAAACGGGCATCTCTGCAGACCCCTCACACCCCGGACACAAACTGTTCAAGCTCCTCCCCTCTGGTAGGCGTTACAAAGCACTGTGTGCCAAGACAACCATGCACAGAGACAGTTTCTCCTCCCAAGCTGTCGCTCTGATGAACAATTAACAGTCAGTGTCAGAAAACCACTGTGCAATAACCCCTGTAAATACTGTTGGAAACTGTGCACTCTTTACAATTGCACAATTGCAATTGCACTTGTACAGTCTAGAGTTTTCAATTATTTATTTAGATTGAATGTTCATTATACTGTACTATACCCTGTACATTAAGAGCAAACTTAACTGGAGTCAAATTCCGTGTTTTGTACACATACTTGACCAATATAACTGATTCTGATTCTGTTTTAGTAAACAAACGTGTCTGACTGACACAAGGCATTCATGCTTGTATTACTAAGTGCTATTGATTACAATTAAGATGTTGACATGATCAGAAACTCAAAATTACAATAACTGTGATATGACATTTTTAAGTTGTTTATAAGTCATCAAGGATTATAAATTAAGTGCTATATGGAGGAAGCTGGACTTGCTTGTGTTTCTTGAAGACGTCTCACCTCAACAGAGACACAGCATGCTACACCAGGGCTAGGGTGTGCTATAGCCACGTAAAAAATCTGCACAGCCCACTCAAACATTTCAGTATTTCTTTTTATTAAATAGAAAAAATATCTAAAAGTTAATAACCAGTCATTCTGTTCCCAATCCAAACCTGACTGCATGTATGCGCAGTTGACAGGCATAGGGTCATAGGTAGCAGGTGAGGCTGATGATAGAGAAGCTAATCCTACCCCATGGAGGACAATGTTATAGTGTTTATCACTAAACTGTCATCAGACACCAGAAAGTATGCATGTATTTAATCACATGCCAGAAAAGCTTAAATGACATGCACAAAACTCACTCGCTTCAGGCGACAGCGTCGGGTCATTAAGTGACATTTCTTTTTCTTTGAAAGCTCATGTGGGACACATAAGTTCACTGCTGGTAGTGTAGGCTAATTAATATTTTCCGTATTAAAGATGTAGTATTGCAACATTTTCTCGTTGCGTCTGCACTATGGGTATTGCTTTTGTTTCTGGCATTGTGATATCTGACGTCCAAAACATTATTAGAAACGCACTGTTGTCTTATTGTGCATATGGAAACTAATGCACTTTTTATTGCTTCAGTTTGAATGTATTTTTGTTATAAATAGCAGCAGCATGAGCAGATGTCCAGTCCTGAAGTTTTTCACTACAGCACGTGAAAGATGTTTTTGTCATTGCTTTGAGGACACTTATATTAGGCTGATAGATATTCTGTTGTATATCCTTTGGTCAAATTCAATTATAAACTACACTGATATTGAATGTGTTGCATGCCATATTTGCTTTGATTGAAATGATGAATACTTTTTAATAGCGCAACTCCTATAAAGTAACCCCCACACACACATATTGGTCAAGCCCCACTTTAGCACCTGTAGAGAAAAAATCCAAGAAACTAAGGCAGGTCCAGTTGCCGCCATAGCGCTCAGATATACCATGACCTGGATGACTGAGAATCTTCACAAGCGTGTCCTTAGTGAAGTACGTGTCATACGAACAACCACAATAGCAGATCACAGGAAAGGTTCCCTTCAACAGTTCCTCATACCAACTCTAAACTGAGGAAGATTACTGGAATTAAATGCAACAGAAATTAAAGTTACTAAAGTTAACTGCTCTTGTCACATGTTAAAAGATAATCAGACAAAGCAGTGGAGTAATAGTCAGGGATGTGTTGCAGAATCCCATGGTGTTATTAAATGACAACTTTGACTTAATGTCCATGTACTGTCCTGTATGTTTTCAGCTATCCAGCTAATGCTGGGGGGATTAGTTTGTCCGTCTTGCTGCTTGGATTATTTGAAAGCTCTCTCCGTTACTGACAAATCTAACTAGAGAGCAATTTGCTATAAACAGTCAATTCGTTGACGTAAGTCTTTCTAACTGAGCTTGTGTGTGTACTTGTGTACTGAAGAAAGGCGTGAGGATTTCATCCAGCTGGATAGATTTTATGAGGAAACAAAACAACCATTAAAATCCCATAGAGAGAGGGAGAGGGACAGACTAAGCACTGCTGGAGGCGATCAACAACTCCCTCTCCATCTTTCACTCCTTCCCTTTTCTCCCATCATCCCATCCATACGACCCCCAATCGACTAGAGATGTACGTCAGAATCTGCGTGGAGAGGATTTTTTTTTCTCTTTCTTTTCGCCCACTGACTGTTATGATTCAACTCAGCCTTTCGAGCAGGCTTGAGAAGAGAAGAGCGTGGGCTTAACCTGCTTCTCCCTGTGTCTCTCTCTCTATCTCGGTACCTGCTTCGTTTCTGCAGAGCTCGCAGAGCTGCTCAATCTTACTCAGAAATTAAATCCTGGGTTTGTGGATGCCTGTGAAGCCTGCAATAAAGAGACGGATAGAAAGGAACAGCTCAGTGGTGGGATGTGTGAAGGAGGTGGGGACCGAAACGACCAGCTGACTGTGAAAGAAGCGTGAATCATATCTTTAACGCCTATCTTCCCCTGTCATATTCCTCACAAACCATGATAGACTGATTACTTTGGACTGCATGTTTCCGGGTTATTTTTACAGCATTTCTGCATAAACCAATAATTCATATTAGAGCAAGTTATGTACAGTATCTCAGATGAATTAAGGGGTTAACCAACGACTTAAGAATACGCATCCATAGTTTAATTGTAAGCCAGCATTGGCCACAAAGACTAATTCACAGAAAAAAATTAAAGAAAAAAGCCAAATAACTGAGTGTAGAAACAAAAAGAACGTAGAATCACCAACAAGCAGTACTGAGGCTGTTCTGGAGGATTGTGGAGGAACAACACCTTCCTAAAACACTGCATGTTGGCTGTTACTTTCATGACTAGTATACTTGGATTTGGAGGGGGGAGCTTAACAGACCCAGTTAGAAGCTTCAGCTCTTGCCCAGTGTTGGCACACTCAAATATACCAGTACACATTGTGTTAATCATCATGAGTCTGCCAACCAACCTTGACTGTGGCTTGGTCAGTCAGTGGCTCTAGTCAGGCAGACTAGATATACAGAAGTCACGCTTCGGTAAAACGGGAAAAAACAGAAATGAGAAAGGTATAAGGCCAGCTTTTTATTTAACTGATAGCAGTGTAAGTAACAGTTTGTTCCACCTGAGATAGTCGATACAGCCTGTAGGCAGGGAGGGAAGACTCTGAAGCGTCTGTCTATTCCACTTCCTTCTTGTGTGTGATTTTTAAAGCATCAAGCAGCAGCCAAACTTTCTGTGCAGTGTGCAGTTTTCCTTCAGAGATGTGTTTATTTCTGATAGTTTTCCATCAACACTTACACATATGATTGTGTTACAAGAGTAGTGTGGTTCGTAGCAAGTGTGTGGTTAAGCAAGAGCAAGAGCAAGAGCGAGAGAGACAGAGGCTGTGCTCAGAGCAGACAGGTGACGATCTGAGCAGAGGGAATGTTTAGCAGTGAAGTTGTCTAGTGGCAGTGTGTGTACAGTACGGGTTATAGTTCGACCATTAATGAACTCTGCAGCTCCTCCCTAACTCCAGAGCTCCACTGGTTGCATGTACGTTGCAGAACACCTCTGTGCTCCCTCGTCGGTCAACACCCACCGGCTCCGTTTTGGGTGGAGCGGGGCGCAGCACTGTCGGACAGCTGGAGTGGTGAGACAGTTCCCGTGATAATTACAGAATCATACGCCTTTGCAATTATACATGTATGTGTTATAAACACAACAACAAACAGACAAAAGGTTAGTGTTCCCAACCGAACAATTAAAAGAAGAGTGGTGTTTTGATGTTGTTTTGGTGTGTGACTTCCTGTCTGCTCTGTCATGAATTCGGCTCAATTGGTGCACCGTGCTCCGGCATCCGGCAAAAATAAAAGCCTTGCGTATCTGCTGCGGAAGTGTCTGGACAGCCGGAGCTGCAACGGAGTAGATATGCAACGCAGCAGAGCCAGTGGAAGTACACACATTGACTAGAGTGGAACCTATCAGCTCCGCTGCCGTGGCAGTGGAGATGGACCGAACATGGATCTGGTGGAATTTGGGGGTAAGAAGTTCCCATGTCTTGTGCCCCAGCTGCAGGGCAAAAGTGAAGGGAGAGTCTGTGGCATTACAGTAGCACACGGTGCTCCACCTTGGTTGCAAAATGGAAATGGAGCTGGGACGCAAGACTGCAGGACCAGGTGCAGATTAAAATTAAAGTGTATCTTTTGCTTGAACCAGGAGAAGCCAAAACTTCACCCAGCATAAAGATAGCAGATTTATCTCTGTATCACCAACAGACAGTTGTGGCATAATACATATGATATATTGTTGGTTTTGGGACCACGTGCTGTTCTTATCAAACATGATGTATAGGGACTGGGAAGTGTATTTCTTATGGATTAAATAAAAAAATGTCATGAAAGTAGTGACAATGAAATCAAGTTTAGTAATTAAAGAGTCAGATAGTGAGTTACAGTCCATGCTCACTCACCTCCTTTAAATCCCCATCATTGCAGAGTTGTCGCTAACTGGAAGGGATTGACATCTCTGTATAACTGGTCTCACATTAACTCCAGTTGTCTAGGAAAAGACACAATGTGCACACATACACACACAAACAACACAAACACAGACACACACAGACACACAGTTACATATATGAATTACTGTTTTTCAGGTCAGAGCTGTCCTCTTACGGTCTCACAACCACATCCCAGACAGCAAAATTTACCAGATAGAATGATGGCACTTGGGCAGTCCGCTCCGGGCCACCCCCAAAAGTGCCAAAGCATGGCCAGAGGTCAGCCAAGAGCAAACCGAATAAACCAGAGCTGGCCTAAGTCTGGGCCAGATCCAGTCCACTAGGATAGAATGGACTGTGGCCCAGACTTGGACGTGTTCTTTCTGGTGTAGGCCCGATCGGGGCTGCAACAATTTTGCTATCTGGGATCTCTGTCTGGTCAGGCACAGGTTAGGTGTAAAGAAAACAAAAGGACATCAAATCCTCCAGGGTTACTCTTACAGCCATTTCATTAGTAAGGACTTGTCATCCACCCATACAAATGAAGTGTCCTTTAAACACAATGGTAATAGACAAAGTCAGTAGTCTACTAACTTGTGTGACTGTTGCATAACATTAGTCAGCATGTACTCATTCACTTCTCCATTTGATCGAGGTGAAGTCAAGTTTATGTGACTAAAACTACTTTGCTAGGGTTTGGCAAATATTTATTTCAGGGTAACAACAAAATCCTCCATTTGACTCACTCAAGGTCAACATGCTCGTTGAATGACTGAGCAATTGGGTCATTGTTCTGGAGATATTAGAAACAGTGCAGTCTCCGGGGGGGGGGGGGGAAATGGAGTACTTAAATTGCCACAGGTTTTAAATACTTAAACTGGCAACAGGCCACTTTTTTGGTTTAAGTTATCATTGTGAAGTAAATACTGATAGATACTGTACATAAAGGACACCTGCCACATATAGACTGGCTCCCTATTGTCCTGGCTTTAGACTATTCAGTCTGCTACAGAGCATTTTACCACAAAAATGAAGAACGAATTGCAGCACAAAGGAAGCCAGTCTACCATTGCACAACCAAAACAGGAATAGGCATTGATTTACCCAGTCACTATCCCCAGGTTACGGTGGAACAACTGGAATAACTGTGGAAACTCTATACTGCAAAAGTAAAAGAACCCTGCTGATGGAGGAGGCAAAGAAGGTGAAGAGGGAGAATGATAGAAATCGAGGTACGGATGGGCATTCACTCAATGGAGAGCGCTCTGGTGTTATGTTAAAGTCTGTTTCCTCGTTTATATGTGTTTCCTCTTGCCGATGGGGCTTGAAACTGTTGAAAAGTAGCATTGTTTCTGCTAGATCAATAAGTGGGAAAACCTGCCTACTTATTCATACAACAGGGTGTTTTACTCTGCCTTTTCATAGCACTGAGATCGGTGTTTCTAGGTCAAACTGGGATTCTTATGGTTGGTTTTTGCTTTTGACAGTAGCCAGGCTGCTAGCGGTAACAATGTTGCTAACGTGCATTGCAACAGCAATAACACCACAGACAAGGTTGTAGGGGGAGGGAAAGTTGTCTGTTTCTGCTTAAAATATTGTAACCTGTATTTTATTTACTTTTACATTTCAGTCATCCTAATGTTGTGTCTGAGACCCAAAATATTGATTTTAAAGAAAATGAGATGCTCTCTTCAACTACAGGAGTTTAACCACGGAACATAATGTTTACAGAGGTTTTATTAAAGAACATATTTCTTTTTCCACTTGAATTAACTGGTCATAATAGTCCTGGTTGAGTATAACCACGGCTAATCTGAATCAGTTTCAGTCTAATCCTGGGTTAATAGAAAGCCTTGATAGTCTGTGCTGGAGCTGTTCAGCCAACTGTGGTGCTGATAACTGTACATAAAGTGATCCACTATATGTACAGTACATGCATTGCCAGGTTTAGGAATGTATTTTTTGATGTGTTACTGTTTCAAAGTAATTCAATCATATTCCTAAAAGTGTTTCACATGATCTGTAGATTTCCCCTTATGTTGATGAAGGTTCTCAGTCATCCAGGTCATGGTAATTCTAAGTGCTGTATCGTAGGCAACTGGACTTGTTTCAGTTTCTTGAAGACGTTTCACCTCTCATCTAAAGGCTTCTTCAGTTCTAAATAACTGGAGGGGAGTTGCAGGCTTTTAAACTCTGTGTGGGAGTGTCCTGACAGAGTCGTTAAGGACACGTGTGAGCTCTGAGTTTCAGAGTCGTTAGGGCCACTTGTGGGTCATTGACCCAACCGGCCTTCATGTGGGTTGCTAGGGCTAGGTGAGCCCAGTGAATGCTTGTTAGGCTGTCTGGGGAGGGAACTCAGTACTGCATTCAAGACTGCATCAAAGACAGTCGTTCCAGTTTGACATAGATTGATTCTTTTACTCCTCTTTCAAACCATCTGCCCCTCCATAAACGAATCACGCAACGCAGGAGGGCCAACTCCTCAGGTCCAGACTCTGCTGTCCACTTACATCTGAAGGAGAAAAGTCATTCCTTTGAGGACAACAATGTAAACATCTTGTCCAGAGAAGACAGATGGTTTGAAATGCATATATATTTACAGATGTATACAACTATAAAGTATGTACATTATGAGCAATGACAGTGTAACATTCAGGTGATTTATCTAGGCTAGCATGCTAATGTCATTATGCTAACATGCTCACAATGCCGACATGCTGATGTTGAGCAAGTTGCTGGCAAAGTTGCTTACCATCTTAGTTTAGCATGCTACACTGCTAACAGCTGCTAATTAGCAAAGTCTAGCTGGCGTTTATTAGAATGTCATTAGTTTAGCAGTTATTTGGTCATAAACCAAAGTACTGAACAGATTAAACATTTGGACCTGATGATGGAGCTAGAGTAAGACATTTTTATATAATCATAATTATATTAGACTATGTATGGTATTAGATTTTGGTTTTAGTTTTATGGTGATATGAGAAAAATGTTGTCTTTTCCTGGTTTTAAAGGCTCATTACAGTAAAGTGATGTCATTTTCTGACTGTTCTACTAGTTCCTGTACTTGTCATTGGTGAATTGTCCCTCTTAATAACTGTATATTATACATTACTGATGATTATTTATCAAAAATCTCATTGTGTTAATATTTAGTGAAAGTACCAACAGTCAATGTGTATCACAATACAGCCTAAATATATTAACATATCGCAGAGCCCCAAGCTAGAGGAAAAGTAAGAGGATCACAAAAGTAAATACAATTCATTTTGAGGGGAACATCTATATGAGAACCAAATGGAATGGCAACAGCCAACAGTAGTTGAGTCATTTCACTGAAAACCACAAATGTCAACCTCATGGTGGATTACCAAAGTCTGAATCACTTTAAAGTTTACTACTAGGCTACAGAGGATTTGAGCAAAAGCCAGTTGGCCAAAATGACACCTTGTCAAACACTGTCAAAAACAGCTGTGTGCTAAAGGGACAGGACCAAGAAGAGGCTGACGCAGACAGTCAAGGTGAACGGACTCGGTCAGGTCATGATCTTCCAGAACCCGTTCTGCCTTTAAAGTTTGTGTGTTTCATTCGAAACAAAGTGAGTGCCTATCACCTAGTTTAACACATATTCTTGTTAATTAGTGTCATGCAATGGTAATGGGTTAAGCTAGCTGTTGACTGCCTAGATTCAAGCTTATAAAAAATTACTATATGATAACGTATAGTGGAGAGTGTTCTTCAAAGTTAACCCCACGCCCACAGTCACTGATTCACTCAAGAAGCACTCTGTAGTTTTGGGGCAGAAATGTTAATGAGCAGAGAAACATTTTCATTGGCTGATTTTTTTTCTGCCTAAACAAACTAAATAATCAAACTCTCTATGTTTTCATGACTGAATAAACAAACTGACCTTAAAGGACAACACACTTTATACTGTTTTACTTTGTTCATATGTGGTGGACCCTGCCACCTTTCTAGCTTCAGTGTTCTGGGACCTTATTTTCCTCTGAGAACAGCTGGTTTATTCACTTATGGAAAAAATATTTTAAGATTTATGAGTTTGTATTATTACCTCATTAATTCTATTAAAATAAACATCTGAGTTTGAATTTCTTCTCCAAAACTACATAGTGCTCCTTTAAGGTGGATGAAGTGGGAGCATTCAGTCAAACTGTGCTGTATTTTATTTGAATGAAGATTAAAATCATTGATTGACCTCATCCTGCCACCTGTATCCTCACTCTGGGGTGAATACTTCCTCCTTACCCAGCTATACAGCGCCTAAGGAGGTGTCAAAAAAGCTGGAAGACACCCAGAATGTTAGGAATTTTTTTTTTTCAGTATTCTATACTACGAATGAGATACGATTGATGTCACTGGATTTTGGATTTCCTATTTAGACATCACCTTACACTTTGGGACATTATGAGTATTTTTTTAAAAAAAACAATACATCTTATTGACTAAACCATTTATTAAACCCATGACAGAAAATATTAGCAGCGCTGCCTGTGAACCTGTATGTGTGGGGCGGTTGCATGGTATATCAGTCTGGATACTACAAAGTGGACTCATAAAGGCTAAGACTGCTATGCTGCTTATGCCCATTCTGAACATCCAGTGCAGTCTTAAAAGAGTCGACCTCTGCCAGTTTAAAAGCTGGTCACTGAAACTATTACTAAGTGCTATATCGCAGGCAACTGGACTTGTTTAAGTTTCATGAAGATGTTTCACCTCTCTTAGAATTACCATGAACTGGATAACTGAAAACATTCATCAACACGACACTGAAACTAGCAAAACAGAGACAGCCGAGCAGAGCTGTAGTTATCTTAAGTCTAATGACGTAATAATGTCATACTTTAACAACCTTATCATGGTCATAATTTACAAATAAACCTATCTTAGATAAAGTTAGCTTTCATATATAAATTATCTCAGGTACACAATGATGTGACATTGCCTTGACTGGTGGAGGCTTCGCAGCCATCTGCCACTGTTGAAGCCAAGTTTCACTGATTACTTTAGCTTGTAAAACTTCCTATCAGCGGCGATTAATCTACCAAACCCATTAATTGGTTGGCCTCTAAAAGAAAGGTTAGGCATAAATGACAATGATTGGGAGTAGGAGCTACCCCATTTACAGTCTGTTCACTATGCTGCCATCTGACCAAACATACAGAAGTATCTGCTGCCATACCGCCAGACGACAGAGCAGCTTCTTTACCAACGCCATTTAAAAAATGACAATACATTTAAGTTAAATAAAATTAAAAAATTTCAAGTCAAAACAAATATCGTTCCATTTGGATTTTAGCCTCTCTTGCTTCCCTTTTTTCTTGCCTTCAATTCAAATCACTTCAAGCAGCACCTGCAAAGTTGTGAATGCAGTGGGAAGCAGTCAGCAGTCAGGACTTTTTGATTAGATGAATTTCAGTAATTTTTAGGAAGCTGTGCTACCTAAGGCTCTCTTCCATTCACCATAAGACATAGTCATAGTCGCTTAGTGTAAACGTACCGATGCACACACACACAGACACACAAGACAACAGCAGGTGCTTAATTGTCTACAAATTAGCAATTCCTAGCTCCTGTGTTTCACAGATTAATTTGTTAACCGTCTCAGATTTGTCCCACAGCTGATGATGTGAAATGACACCCAGGGGTCCTATAAAGGGTTGGGGTTTTTTTTTCCTCTGGTGGAAGCCTGATGAAGTTGTTGCCTGGAAACAGGCTCATTAAAAATGGCAGCTTTTGCTGTTTGAATGGCAGACGTGTGTTTAGCAGACATATATAGGTGCCTATCCTGTGTGATAAAAAGGATCAGAGCTGCTGCACTTCAAACAGCTGACTGTAAGCAGGCTCCACCATAAACAGCTTATTTACATATTAAAGCCATGCTTTGCTATTTTAAAAATACATTGTGGTTTTCTTGAGCTTTTCTTTATTGCAATGTAGGGTTAAAGTATGACCTGTGGTCTGGTGTTAAAACATTACAACGTGAAACATGAGGCCTTTCTCAGTTAAAGTTTGAACCAGTGTTTGAAGGAGTTGAGAGCTGAGCTGAGAACATGATGCAGTCTGTTTCACTTACAGTTGGGACTGCATTGTTCTCAGCAGCTCAGCTGGGCTCTGGTGATTACACTTGAACAGCACTGATTGTGAGATGCAGGAATAGATGCACATGATGACCTCACTGTAATAATTATGTACAATAAAACAACATCTAATATCACAGACCACACTGCCTCTGTTTGGTTGTCTCGCAGTTTCATTTATACATGTTTACTGTAATCTGTAATGATCTGTAAGGACCCCAAAGTCCACAGCGCTGTTATTCAACACAGTAGTGTGATAAAAACATGAACACTACCTTCAGACAAGTTGGCAACATCACATTTAAACTCTTACACACTAATTAATTGATTCATTTGCACCTCAATATTTGTTTTCGTCTGTTGGTTTGGTCATGAGTACTTTCACATAGAACAAGTTCAATTTTTCTGAGCTTTGGCACCAAGGCTAAAGGCATCAACCCATTATGTTGTGTGAAATGGACGTCACGTCACAAGTCTTGACAATAGCTGACCTATTGATTGTTTATTTTTGTCAATATTCTGTTATAAATTACGTATTATGTATCTAATATCCAGACAATGTGACAAAGGTGGCTTGGGATGAGTAACCTCAATTGCTCCCTGCACAGACACACTGCTATACTGTAAATGTGGGATTTACCAAGAAGGAACTGAAGCTCTTATATCAACCTATGCTCTCTTTAAATACTTTGATAAAAACTGTAATTTTACTTCACAGTACATTGGACCTGCTGGTCTATCTCTGCCTCGATCAGTTAGTTTGTTTGTAACTTTGGTGTGTTAACATTTTAATTCCTCTTAAAGGACCGAACCACAGCCCCAGGACAGGCAGCTGAGACCACTCAGGTGAATGGCGACCTCTGCCAACCTGTCAGCAAGCCAGTCAATGTTGTAGTGTGACCGTTTTATTTGTTAATTCCCTCGTGCAGAGTTACCAGTCATTTACCAAGCACTCTGCTAGCAGGTCTATACATCTCTGTAAATGTTGGGCTATACCTTCCAGTAAATATTAATGTGATATACAGTATACACTGCATTCTTCTCTGCTTAAAACGTTTGAAACAAAACTTTAGAGCTGCATCAGTTAATTGATTAGTTGTTGTCTATTAAATTAATTATCAACTATCATTTCTTGAAAAGAAAAGTCCAAATCTCTGATTCCAGCATCTTAAATGTGAATACTTTCTGGTTACTTTCCTTCTCTGTAACAGTAAACTGAATATCTTTGGGTTAGAGACAAAACAAGACCGTTGAGGACGTCATCTGATCTACATTTTCACAATTTTTCTCACATTAAGTAGACCAAAAAACTAATGGAGAAAAAAAATGACTGATCAATCAACAATTAAAATAATTTTGAGTTGCAGCCTGACACAATAAGATTTGTAGGGATGTTTCAGTTTATTGGGCACTGATGTGATCTGTAAGACGGATCACTCCATTGGACTGATGGAGTCTACAGAGAAACTTGTGTCTGACCAGAGGAGTAACAGAGTGGAGCTTCTTCCATCACAAGTGATCTGAGGCGGTGCAGACACTTGGCAAAAGAGACAGTTGTAGCTGATTTTAACCAGGGATATCAAAATCTGAAAAATCTGAAAAGTAGGAGCTGCTAACTGAATATTTAGCACGCTGCTCTGTTCTAATGAAAAAGACAGAGGTGTGATATTGGATTTGTTAATATTGGAGCTCATGGCAAATCCATGTATTCTGCCAACCTTAGTGTCTGAGCCCAGAGTCAATCACCAGTGCAGCCAAATCATTTCTCACATTAACATGCACTCATTTTCTACTGGATATGCAGCAAATGCTGAACACGAGGACCACACGAGCTGTCTTCAGGAGAACAGAGCTGCAAAACTGACAGTACAGCTCAGTAAATACTCACAGTAAAATAGAGAAAGGAGCCGATACAGGTACATTTTTATCATCTATTATCAACCTTGTAAAATATGCCTGAATCGACTCTGATACTGATACTGATTCAGACGTGCTCTGGACATCTACAAAAACAGTAATAAGTGTGGCACATATCCTCTGCCTCGCCGTTGGTCAAAGGAAAATGCATGCTGGGATACTTGCCTATCACAAGTTCAGAACCAAGTCAGCTCTTTAAGCAGCCCAGATAAAATAGGCAGAACAAGAACTCTTCTGGAGCCTCATTAATGAAGCTTGCACACACAAAAAAGGGCTTGAACCACTTTCCAAGCATATATTGGGATTTCTAAAAAACTACTTGATGTGGAAATGTGTTTACATTTACAGAAAGTTTGACCCATACAGTATGTACGTACATTTTGGAGGCAAGGGGAATTGGCGACAATGATGGCAAGGTGGTGAATAAAAGTCAGATTGTAGAAGTTAAATGTGAAAGGCATTGATCTACACATAAATGCATCTCACACTTACACACAATCGCAGTTGTAGAAATCCAAGGTTATCTCAGATAAGGTTTAAAGGATACTATACATATATCACCAAGTATGATTTTATTTTCCATATTGTTGCCTTGTGTAAAATCGCTGCAGTGAGCACGACTGTGTTGTCAGGCGCACACAGGCACAATGGCTGCCCCACACACTGCCTTTTTCTGAACCTCAACCGGTACACCTTAACCTCATCCACATATGGATTGTATAAATTATCAAAGCCTGGAAATAAAGCCGTTAAGTCTTTTACTGTCTTCGTACTGCGAGAGGAGTGAATGAAGAATTAATAACGCGTGTCTTATAACCTCACCCACAAACACCTCGTTTTCTGGGTCAAAAAAATCATTTTCCTCGTCTTCCTCTTGGTTGTGGCCATGTTTCCTCAATCAGTGGCTCATTTCCATGCATTAACATTCATAATGCGCTTTGCATTGACCATCTATGGTTATATGTAGTGTGGAGAGGGCAGGACAAAGGGCTGATCCACATGCACACATTTCAAAGTTGATTTGAGATTTATCAAAGGAAATCGCACACTGGTAGGCGTACATTTCCTCATTTGTACGTAAGCTAAAGTTTAGTGTGGATTCTCTGCAGAGTTTTATAAATGAGGCCCCTGGGCCTTCATACTGTTCTTGACTGAATGTGGACATTGAATTGGGAAGGTATTTTGGCCATGACTGACGACATCTCACAAGCAAACAAGAACACAGACGAGACTTACAAAGACCTTCTGTAGGTACATAGGGTTGGGTACCAAACTTGGTACTTTTAAGTAGCTCAATCTGCTGCAGTAGCACTGTAACAGCCGCTACAGCAAGCTCAAGGGGTCAAAACGCAAACTCAAAATTCCCAAAAGGTTTAAAATGCAGCCATCACTAGTGGAGACGTTGCGTACCAGGAGAGGGCAGCATATATAAATCTTCTTGTTTTCTATTATATTTATTCTTATAGCACTAGATTGATGTAATGTAGCAGTTTACTTCATAAAGTATTTCATTTTACAGATTTATATGCAGTATAGCAAGATGCTACTGACATAAAACTTAGAATGACTGACATGTGATGTGTATTGTTACTGGAAATATGACTCATGATATATTGTCTCTAGAAGTGAATGATTTAACTGGTAAGAACTGAAATTACTTTTTTTTAAATTACAGAGAGATTAAAGTATCGAAAAAGGTACCGTATGGCACCGTTATCGAATTCTAGGTAACAGTATCAGAACTCGTATCAGTTCAAGTGTGAATGGTACCCAGCCCTCATGGTACCCATACTACCATTATCTGTGAAGCAATAAGTCAAAAGTCTTTTGAGTGATTCTGAGTTTTAACATTTCTTATTTCTATTTTGTGGACAATTTATATTTTGGACAAAACAAGAGAAAGGAGTCGTGCAAGTGTGTTGACGTAGAGAGGAGGGAGGGGTTTGCTAACTGCACAACAGACAGGAGGGAAGGTTAGCAGCTTTGAGGTGGATCATTAAAGCATTACTTTATAACGTTAAAGTGAATCTGAAGCAAGATAGGTGACTTTTGAGTCTTATTCTCAGGTCGTCAGAATAAATTGTGGCACTGATGATTTAAAAATTGTACCCGTTTATATCACAATTTAATTTTATCAACAAGTAATTGCTCTGCTCTACATACATCAAGAAACTTCATCACATCAATGCAAATACAAAAATCCAACAGTCCTGCTCAGTGACTTTTAACACTGCAGACAAGGGCCTAATCCCAACACAGATAATAGAAGATATTAAAGGGAGAGATACCACAACATACTGTAAACAGAAAGGCAAAGTCTCTGATGGCTGACAATTTCATATCAACTCATTATATCCTTGTATTGCCCAGCTGAGACAAAATGAGAGAACAGAAATGAAAGAAAACTAGGCCCTGTTTATGATGGTGTAGTGGTCCCGAATTAGTGCACTGTACTGGTAGTGTTCAGCCCTAAATGCAGTCCACATGACACACACACCAGTGTCCATAGACACCCATAGACACTCAGATTTTCAGTGTAATTGTGACCTTGGCTCCAGATGAAGTTGTTTTTGTGTTTGGTGTCAGAGGCTTGTTTATGGTGTAGCAGAGAGGAATATGCTTCAGACAGTGAACAGGGGGTTTTGTGTTATTTATGAGTAGGTAGGGGACTGCTGCGCTTTTGGGAGCTAATCATCTCAGTGGTTTAATATGATAATCCATTAAACCATTTAAATCCCTGCCCTCAGCCAAAACATCTCAACACAAAAAATGCCACAAAAAAGATTGAGCTCAACTGCCTGAAACACAAAACACGCAAAACATTGTCAACTTAACTTAAACGAGGTCATCTGAAAGCTACATGGGCAGCATGTGAAGAACTTCATTATCCTGCAGGATATGCAAGATCCTGCATTTTTTTCTGTCATGCTTCTAATTTGAGGCTTTGATAAAATCTTGGCTGAGGGATGCACACAAGAACAAACACATATACCAGAAATATTATTACAGCAGCTAGCCCGCAGTCTCCATAGCGCTGCACCAACTGTCATTCTTGTAGAGAGCAAAAACTAAAGAAATAAAAATGCTCTGCCATGTTTGTATCTCTTTAAACTAATCACAATGTTCTTGGGCGGCGCTGAACCCAGGATGCAAACAGGGTATGCATGCAAAAATTGCTTTGCACATTAGGAGATGAGCCGGGCATTAACTTGTCTAAGTCTCCACAAGGCCCATAGACTTCACATCGTGATGATGTCACTGATTTTTAAACAGCTCTTCTCAGCTTGAAGTTTTACAAATATAAAACCTCCATGGAACGAAAATTCATAATAGAAAGAGTCGAGACTTTTTGTAGTTCTTGGTGTCAACTGTTTTACAGAAGTCTCTTTTATAATGGCAGTCTATGGGTGAAAATGCTTTTTTGGGCCGCAGGGGAATTTTGCTGCAATACCGCCAGCATGTAGCATGTAGCAGGGCTACAGACCATCTCGGTACTGTCCTGAAAAACTATTTTATCTTTTGTATTATTTTGTATTATTAGCCCACTGGCTGCTTACAACTAACAGCTAACAGCAATGTAGTGACAGGGAAAAACCAATAGTGAGTCTACTGTGCCTTTCCCTTTTTAAGGCATAATATTTCATGTATGTCTCGCACTGAGTAGCTAGACAGTGATAGTACCAGCTCAAGATTGTCATTTGCTAAGCAGTACAGTTATACATACATACATACATACACCGATCAGCCACAACATTAAAACCACTGACAGGTGACGTGAGTAACATTGATCATCTCATCACAATGCGATGTTCTGCTGGGAAACCTTGGGTGCTGGCATTCATGTGAATGCCACTTGACACCCACCACCCATCCAAACACTGTCGTGGACCAAGTACAGCCCCTCATCACAGCAACACTATCTGATGGCAGTGGCCCCCCAGCAGGACAATGTGCCCTGACACACCGCAAACACTGCTCAGGAACAGCTCGAGGAACACAATAAAGGGCCCAAGGTGTTGACCCGGCCTCCAAACTCCCCAGATCCCAATCTGATCGAGCACCTGTAAGACGTGCCGGAGCAGGTCTGATCCATGGAGGCCCCACCCCCCAACATACAGGACCCAGAGGATCCACTATAAAACGCCCTGGTGCCAGACACCACAGGACACCCTCAGAGGTCTTAAGTCCATGTCTTGACAGGTCAGAGATGTTTGGGCTGCACAAGGGGAACCTTTTCAATATTAGGCAGGTGGTCATAATGTTATGCCTGATCGGTGTACATAGAAATGTCCCAATAAGATCTCTGTTCATCCCAAACACATTTTCCCAGGGACAACAGGATGCTATTACTCTCCACCGCTGGCGTGTAGGTTGCTAGCTCAAAAGTTGTTGTTGTTGTTTTCCATAGCGACAGGGAATTTTGAAAATGTTAGCAGCAGGGAGAAGAACGCCAAAACGGCAGACTTTATACCCACAGTCTACATCCGTTGAGTCAGGGCTGGGTAATACATTTCAGTATTTCACTGGTACCAACTAAAGTGTCTGACTGTCACAGACTCCAAAAAACTGTTGAGTCCTGGAAGCTGGCATTAAATGCTTGGACAGATTCATACTCGACTTATTCTTTGGTAGGATTGTTGCTGATTTAAATATTTTTTTGGCAGTTTGAGACGAAGACATTTGAGACATTTGGCTCATTTTGTTAAATATAAAAAGGTATCAAAAATTGTTGGTATCAATAACCTTGGTTTTCAAATGAGCACTAGCGCGAAATGATGCCAGCTCTGGCTATGAGGCACTGTTCCCTCATAAATCATACATAAATAAAACTGTTTTAAACACCTCTGTCTTTCTGATACAAAAAATATTTTCTTCAGTGTAGTGCTAAAATTACTGGTTAATAAATCAACTACTAGTCATTGATTTAATAATATAAAAAGGGATAATAAAGTGTGAAAGTGCACAAAGTGCTGAACAGGTGGACTTAAAAGCACCAGACCATAAAAACAGCAAAGGATGAGCAAAACAATAAACCAGCAACAGCTGATCATTAAAAAAACAAAAAAAAACGCCCATACAGGTTACAACATTAGATAGCAGCAGCTTAGCAGGTGAGACAAATACCAGTTTGAATAAAAAAGTCTTCTTTTGCCTTTTAAAGGCACTGACAGAGGCCACATAACGTAAGCCAATAGGAAGGGCATCACCTTTTGTTCTCAGTCTAGTGCAGGAGACAACCAAGAAACCCGGTCAGAGGACCCATGTGACCTACTGGTGATAAAAGGGTGGAGCAACTTCGAAGTATACACAGGTGCCTGACCATATAAGGCTCTGTATCTGAAGACAAGGACAAACTTTAATGTGAATCCTGAACTTAACAGGAATCCGATGTAAAAAAAATTATATCGGCGTGATGTGAGTCATCCTGCTGGACCTAGTCCACAGCCTTGCACTGAACTGATTGAATAAGGTCCAGGGATGACTTGTTGAGGCAGGTAAAAAGAGAATTGCAATAGTCTAACCAGGATGAAATAAAAGCATGAATTTGCATTTCTAGCTCAGGCTGTGATACAAAGGACCTGAGTTTGGAAATTGTTTCTCAGATGGAAGAAAAATGTGTGTTTTGATGATTTGATATGATTTTCAAAATACATAGCCTGGTCAAATATAACACTATGGTTTCAGGGACCCAATACACTGAGCTGACTTGGTGATGATGAGAACAACTGTATAAAACGGTCCGCTTATCAGGTGTATCCATGTGTATCAGTAGTAGGAAATACCTTTAAATCTTCTAATAACTTGACTTAAAGGGCGTTATATATCACAAATAATATAGGACCCAAGACAGATCCCTGTGGCACACCACAGGACAAAGCAGCAATGTCAGACCTGTAGGGACCAAGCACAACAGAAAAACTCCTATACGAAAGATAGGAGAAGAATCAGCCCAGGTGGCTGCCAGAGACACCTACCCACTGCCTACATCCATCAATCAAGATGTTCTAATCCACCATGTCAAAAGCTGCACTAAGGTCCAGGAGTACCAAAACAGTGCCTTCACCAATATCAGAGGACATCATTAAGTCATTGGTTACTCTGAGAAGAGCTGTTTCTGTGGAATGCATCTGACCCATGTCCTTCTGCCAAGTCTCACTCAGAAACAGAAGATCCAAACTTTTGGAGACAATTAAATTGTTCAGTGTAAAGGACTGATGGATGGACCAAGCATCAATGTGTCTATCCTTGGTCGAGGCAACAGTAGAAAACTCCAGGATGAGCATGTTCCTCTCCCTAAACTCTGCTTTTAAGCCAGTGATGTATCCTTCAGCTTTAAAACTTTAAGGTGGCAAGATGCACACTCTGAACCACACACAGCCATCACAGTTGCTGTTTAGTCCATAAAAGAAAAACTTAAAATCAGTCAGCAAAAGCATGCTTAAAAGCACGTTTGACCCCCAAAGTCCAGTTTGTTTGACTAGTGTGAGCATGGTACACTTTCTTGATCCTGGCACAGTTGGAAGAGGTGTGCTACGGCACAGTACAGTTGCTCATGCACGAGCAAAAGCACAGGTGAGCAATGTGGACATGAAGTATAGTCATTATGCCGCCTTGCATAATCAAGAAATCCAAGAATGTGAGCAAAACGACACAAAATAAGCCGCAAAAAGTCAGTAAAGTCATGTTATCTGTGTTGTTCTCTGTTGTGCTGTGAACGCACTACGACATGATGATGTATGCACAAGAGGTAACTGTGCTCAGGCCCGGTTGCTGCTAGAGCAATGTGAGTGCAGGCCAGCAGGGGACTGGGGAGGAGGAACAATCATGCCTGATCCAAAGGTCTGGATATGAAAAACTTTTACCCAGTTAAAACATATAGGTAAAATAGCCAGTATCTAAAAGTGAGGCATAAAATTATGGCTTTAAAACGGATAAATATGTGTTTATGACAGTTTAAGACAGAGCTTCTGGCAGACAAGCAAGACACCGACGCACGAGAAGAGGGGGAGATGGAAGGAAGAAACTCTAACCACTCTCTGGGTTAAGTTTCTGCAAGGAGTGGATTTGCTGTTTTTTATATGTTTTATAAAATTGTAAACTAAATATCTTTGTGCTTTACACAGTTGCTCTAACAAAAACTAAATGTGGGCTCTAGGAAATTGTGACGGACATTTACTGCCAGTGCACAGAAAAACCATAGGTCATCGACATTATAAGATGAATCTGTAATGAGAATAATCGTAATAGAGATGGTTCAGCAATCTAATGTACCAAAACAAATACAGAGAAAGCATTTTGCTAGGATGTCACAAACTATACATTTTTGAAGAAGAAGTCCGTCTGATTAATTTCCAGTCGATGGATTATTTAACTATTGTTAAAGATCCACTACATAGCTGTCTAAACATTTATATACATTCTTTATATTTTTGCACTCTACTACTACTTCTACTTTACTTTTCTCATTTTTTATGTACTGTTTTATGTTTATCCCTTGGGTGTTCTTGCACAGTAACTCAGCATCTCCTTCATTTTACTGCACTTTTTACTTTGAATCTCCTTGCATGTGACAAATAAACAGCCTTAAATCCCTGAATCCTTTAATAATAAATCCCTTCATCCCTTCAATAATTTTGGTTTAGTTTGTGTCTGCATCGATTTGTTAACCTAAATGAACTGAAGCCGTCGCTGAGCTCAGCGCACAGCTGTCAACACAATAAGAGTGCGGGTGGAGCTGACCTGAGCAGACCTCTCGTCCCAACGGCCAGTCGAGAGGATGATAAGAGAGTGGAAGGACAGCAAAGTGTTGGCCAAGCTGTTTCTTGGTGACTGACAACTCGGGCATTCACGTATGTTGTGGCATGTTAGTAGCTAGTACAGCTACTTAAGGCTTAGTGGTAATTAAATCACCATGATCAGTGTTTCTCAAACTTTTCAAATTTTTAAATTATGACTGATGTTAAAATACAGTAGCGCAGGTATACTCAATTCAGCTGTTTTGTGCTACAACTACATAAAAGAATTTGCGATTAAAAACAAAACTTAAAAAAAGAAACTGCATTTCTGGGATTCCTCCAGGTACCAATAGAGGGGGCTCTATATCAAGTGAGGTATTATGCCTGACGAGTTGTCCATCATCAGGAATTAATGGATGATGTGGAGGCCAGAACTGACCGACAAGGCCAGAATCGGCCCGCATTTTGCGATTAAAGCATAAAAAAATTCACAGGCTACTCTCTCCGTTTCCGTGGCCGATCACTACTCCAGTAAATAGGATGAACCTTATTTACGACTTAGCAATAGAAGATCAACTACTCAGCTCAGCTTATAGAACCCATTGGCTCAGCTACTAGTCAGAAAGCTAACATTTTAGAGCAAGATTCAAAGTCAATAACACTGTGTATGTTTGACGAACAGCAAATATAATCTCATAGTATGTTTAAAAAAAAGACTTGCTAGCTAGCCAGCCATGTCTCTGTCCACAAATCAATATCAAGATTTTCATGAACAAATGATCAGCCTATCTTCCACAGCCTTGCATAGCGAGTTGAATAGCGAATGAGGTGTGAGGTTATCACACAGGTTACTTGATATCAGTAAGTTCAGAGAAACGGTGTACAGAGCTGTAGTGGGGGGGATACCTATATATATTAAGTTTACCCACCTTTTTTGAATCAAATAAAGGGTTTACTCACCTTTTTATGAGTTTACCTATTACTCAGCACTGGATAGTTCAGCCAACTGAAAGTTAGTTTACCCACCTTTTATTTTCAAATACAGCCCTGGGTGTAGGCTACTTCTTGCATACAGGCATCAACCTGTGGTGTGCAGAGGATGAGCACTGATGGACTACACTGCATATTAGGGATTCTGATTTTTTGTTGCATGTGATAGCGCGTTAGTTTAGAATGGTGAAGTGGACTTACTTGACTGGTTTCACAGGTGTCCATATGTCAGGATTTAACTGACACCCTGTAGCCAATCACCATCCAGTATCTACCTAGACCATGGTATAAACTCAAATGTTAGAACAGTATACAGTATATCCAGACGCTGTATACTTATTTATCCTCAGCATGGTTGCCGGAGGCTGGAGCTTAGTGAGGTACACCTGGACAGTGTGTCACAGGGCTGACACAGACGACCATTCACACTTACATTCACACCTACACAGGCAGTTTAGAGCTGCTACTTCACCTAGCTGGCATGTCTTGGGACAGTGGGGGAACTCAGAGCACTCAGACCAAATAAAGTTCACAATGAATGAAACAGTTCCTGCACAGTATACCTTTAACTTAAACTGAATATTACACATGTGGGATTTAATGCAGGGCTGAACTCTGTTTGTATTACTCCTGTTGTCAAGAGATAGTCAATAGTGAAGAATAACTGAATAATCAAACAAACAAGTGGCAGCACAAAGAAATCATGTGACCAAGTAGAAGAAAACAAAAAGACAAACGCACAAGAAGAAAGGCGTGCTCCCTGTCTTTGGCCAAAATGCACATGTTCAGAGTTTGATCTGATGGTCCGAAACCCAAACAGACTCAGGAAAACAAAGAGGAGCAGCACCGAACCACATGTGAGAAGCTGGAACAGCTTGTACAGAAGTACAATATTCTGTCAGAAATTACTAAAACAATTATTGGATTATCAAAATTGTCCATTCATTTTCTGTTTATTGACTTATCATACAGTGTTTCCCATTAATTAACAAGACTCTGGCAGCCCACCATAGTCTAATTTGCTGCACCATAGTCTCATAACCCAAAAATGTTTTTCACCTTTCATAAAAGCTGAAGATCTGTAACGTTTCACAGTGTTGCTTCAGCAAAGCATCTTTCACTCCCAGTCAGTCAAACATAATAAAGACTTAGAGGAGCAGCTGTCAGGTAAACTTGGGGTCTCTAACAGTTAACGTTAACGTGCTGTGCTGGCTTGCAATCCATCCCTCTCCTCTGTTTGTCTGTCTTGTTAATCTCTCAGTTTATCTCTCTGTCTGTGTTTTATTTACCAGCCTCTTCCAGCGCTGTTCTGTGACTCTGTTGTGCTTGTACCAGCAGCAACCTCAACCACACAGACCAGACAATATTAGGTAAAATAACACTCATGGGTGCTCTTAATTTTGAAAGAAGACAATGATTATCTGGTTTCTCAGTCAAGGTTTAGTGACAACTCAAGACTAATATGCTACAAGATTAAAAGCAATAGATGGATTTTGACTCTTGACTATAGGTTATAAGCTTACATGCTTATAGGCTTGTGTTAACAGAGTTGTATCACACATTCAATTGTGAGGACTGGGCTAATCACCAGGCAGCACAGCCAAAACTTAGTGTTATATTATTTTCTACATTTTATATTTTTCACAGTTTCTCATTTATAGTAATGTTATTTATGACTTAATTATTCTTTCAAAGTGCACCAGATTGATACATTTAACTTTAAAATGTGCAAAACCTTCTTCCGGGGGAACACACCCCTGGACCCCCGCAGAGGGACAAAGGTCCACCCACCATAGTGTCAGGAAATCCTGTGGGACACCCTGTTGATTTATACATGCAGTATATTATGATATTGTATATATTTTTTAACCCAGTTCAGAAAGGGTTTCTAGATAAAATAACCAACTTTACATACCTGTTTTTGGTTTATGATCAAATCAATCAAATACCTGACAAATAAAGAGCCTTCCTCATATTAAAACGAAACTCTTAAAAAAACACCCCCATAAAGCAGGAGAGCCTATCCTAGCACACAATAGGTAAGAAGTGGGCTACAGACAATCATTCACACTTACATGTACTGGTAACTGACCACCTGACCTGCATGTCTTTTTGAGGAAATGCATAAACTTGGGGAGAACAAAATGTATACAGAATGACCCCAGCTGCCCAGTGAATTAAGACCTTGCAACATATAAAATTGATAACATTGCCAAATTAATGGATACACAGATAAAAATTCCTTGAACATTATTAAACAAAATTGTATTGGTCCTAAACCAATTTGGACAAAGCCTAATGTTGACAATAATAAGTAAGTGAATGATCTTTAGTCTTAATGGTCGTATTGTGTTTGAAATTCATCACAAGCCAACACTGTCAGAGGGGATCTCACAGTTCAAGCTCTTTACATCCTTCATGAGTATACACACACACACACACACACACACACACACACACACACACACACACATTGGCAGAGGAGGTTAATTCACCCAAGATCTTCTCCAGCTGTTGGGGGATGCAGAGGTATGAGTCACCGCCAACATGTGACATCACATGGTTGCATGGTGTCCTGAAGTGTGGCAGGTACTCAAGTAACTTAATTAGCATAATACTTATCAACCAAGCAAAACCTTAACTATACAGTATGGCACCTGCCAAGGATTTACAATTAAAACAGACACATGAAAACAGGTGAAGACATGCAAGAGAGAAAATATGTTTTTAAGTAAACAGCTGAGGATAATAACCTCCAAAGTCTGATCTTTAAACTTTATAGTATAATGACCGATACTATGTATGATGGGATTAGGGCCGCACTATCAATTGTTTCAGCATTGACATTACAAGGTGGGTATGCGCAATCACAGGGCATGTTGCAGGACCTGCGTGATACAAAAGTAAAACATGCACACTTCTTATTTTCCTCCACTAATCTAACCTACATAATTTAGTATGATTTAAGGATTTCTGTTGACATGGGAGTTTATCAGCATGTTTTACATTTTTAACAGGAGGGGTGAACCTGGTTCATTTCAAACTGACTCTTTTGGTTTGTTTGTTTCAGAACCATGTTCGCAGCTATAGATTACTTACACAATCCTTAGTCAGATAAAGAATGAGTCAGGCAGGCTTGACTAACATATTCAACTTAAAAACCCCTCTGTCCCTGCACTCTCTCTACTAGTGGATGGAGACTGGGGATGGCAGGTAACAGAGGGGATGCATTTTGGTCATGTTGCTAACAAGGGGGACAAGCAAACTCACTATTTTGGTTCTTTTGGTTTCAGAGACAAGGTTACGGCTATAGATTATAAATTGTCCAAACCTCAGTCAGTTGCTAACAAAGTATTTCCTCAATCCCAAAAAGCCCATAATGATAAACGTCCCATAATGATAACGTCATAATACAATACAAATACAAAAAACATTACAAAGAAATGACCGTTGTATATGATGCAGTTTGGTCATTTTGCTGGGGATGGCATCACCCCTCATCACCCCTCCAACCGCTACTACTTATGAGTGACATGCTGGCTCTGCATGGCTCTGCATACACAGAAAAACCACCAATCACAATCATCCTTGATTCATTTATCAAACAATGCAGGCCCTGCTTAGGTTTTTTGATAAAATGCACCAAATCATTCTGGAATGATTAATTATTTCATAATTAAATAAATTATTAATTATTATTTATATAGAGCTATTTATTATTTATAGAGCTAGATATCGGTGAAAATGTCATTTCTTTCCAATACTGTACAGCTTTTGATAAGATGAGGAGAAATGTTGCTTCCAAGTAAATACTGATTTGCTGAGTGCCCTGCTTCAGACACATAAGGTCTGTTTCCAGGGAGATCTCAAAGCTCTTCATATGGAGGTGTACCAGTACTAATCCAAGCAAAACTTCCTTTCTACTTCACTGTCGTTATTATTGCATTCATTAATGCGTTACATTACATACAAAAAATATGCTAGTGCTGAGCTCAACCACTAAGTTGTGCAAGAAATGAGAACTTAACCACCCAGACACCATGTAAGGAGATGACAGTGTGCTGCAAGATACCAGACTGCGTGTTTATTTGACACCACGTATCTAAAGCTATCCCATTCATTCAATAAATACATTACCCAGATAGTTGAGCAGCTTACCACAGATGCAGACTTGTAGATGAGTTTAAAAATGACTTGTTGTTTTGTTTCAGCCGTTAAAGTGATTCATGGGAAACATGGATTTGGAAAAAGCAGGGATTTTATGCAGGCAGACAAAGGAGTGGGCAGTATGACAGTATACTGTACATTACACGACGGCAGGAATCTGCTCATTTTGCTACAATTTAATGTATTCTATTAAATTATTTTAAATCAACAGCTATCATCTTTGGATCCCTTTCACTATTGAAGGCAATGGTGCAAACAATAGGTGGGACTGCTTTACTATACTGGATTACATGTTTGCATGTTTGAGATCGAAAGACATTGGGGGAATTTTTCAATCAACCTGAAGGTCAGGAAAAAACTGTGACTTATAAGAAGTTACATTTCTTAAGACTTTAAAGAAATTAACATCCAATTCTGACATCACATACAGTACTCTAGTAGTCATTCAATCCATTTAAATGCTGTAACTTTCTTTAGATAGCGTAGTTGGAAGTGTAGTTTTATTGGCAGTGGCAGAGTTCTCTATTCCCATACTGGATCTAAGTTGCCTTCACATGCCTGAGGGATTCACAGGAAATGACCCAGTATGTAATCCAGTGTAAATTTCTATCATTGATAACAGCTTTACTACCATGTCGAGGCTGCATTACTGCTTATAACTGATCATGCTAACAGAACAGTCTACTGCTGCTGCTGGGGTTAAAGGGAACAATTTAACGCTGCAGTATTTCTCTTATATGCGGCGAGCAGCGGCAGACCTCCGCTGCTAAACATGACCGCTGCTGCTGGATTTGTATTTTACTGTTTTTTTCCCTAGAGGAGAGGAGAGGAGAGGAGAGGAGAGGAATGGGGATGGCTGTGTTTTATCTCCAACGGTAGGCCTACATGATTTTACACTTCATATCTAGGTCAATTACCACACCTGCGAATACAGCGTATCAACGGAGAGGACGCCTTAAAGCTTTAAAGCTAACGTATTATTTTGCTTTTTCACACACTTGTCAGTAAGCTTAGTAACAGAGAGGACTCCGTCTTATAGCTAGAGAAACTACAGCTGTAGCTTTTCTCTGTCCTGACTCATCATATCCAGATCAATTCACACACACAAGTAAAGCATTAACCATATAAACGAGGAACTTTGCGCTTATCTGATTATGTCAGCTCACAAATTATAACAAGAAGCATGGAGTAGATGTCAACACTGAAGCAAGCAAAGCTGAACACGGATTCATGATGATCATTCTAGCAGAATGGGAAAAAACTGTCCTGCAACTTCACATGAGTATCACACAGTAATGTTAGCAAACGCAGTCATTTGATAGTAATATGTGGGGAAACACAGATCTGTGAAATAAACAACATTTGGAATCCATGTTCATATAAAGATAGTCAGTATAATGTCATTTAGTTATTTTATCATTTAACATGTCATTAAATTCAAGTAAATTAACACAGTTTGATAACACAAGTTAAGAATGAATTCAGTCAGTAACTCTCTCCTCATAGGTTTAATCATTTCTTGCAACAAATGGAATGCAGATGTGTGTCGCGATGGTAATGCAGAAAACCCCCAAAACAACAGTGGAATTCTGGAATTGCACCAAGCAAAAGATAAATCCCATGCTAAGCATCAGCCAGACTATGATAAAACATCTATGTGTAGCAGCAAGCCTGCAGCAGACCTCAGAGAGTTATCTAATTAAAGACGATGCAAGCATGCATCGTGTAAGAGGCCATTCAAAGCAGCATGGGCAGTAGTAGCAGCAGAAGCGGCGGTATGTAGGGTTGGGTACCAAACTCGGTACTTTTAAGGCTACCGAATTACGTCCTTACTACCGAGTACCAGGTCATATTAAATCAGTCAGTGCCAAATTTCGCGTACTATTGGGGTTAAAGTATTAGTTATAGAAAGAGATATAGAATTCCTTACCATCATGCTGTTTAGTTTACTTAAACAGTAAGTTTATGAGTATGTCCCAAACCTCGGTATGAAACCAATATTAAGTGGACTACATACTGTTCAAATAGTTTTATCTAAGAAGCACTCAATCCACTAGCTCGATGCTAACACATAATGGGAATACCAATTAACGTGCTAACAGTAGTTAGCATCACTACCGCGGTAATTTAGAAAATTATCCATTTCAATTCACATACTTCACATAAAACAATATGTGTGTTCATATTTAGAGGCATGTACAGCATTTACTATGCTCTGAAAACTAAATTATAACTGCTGTAGCTCAATCTATTTTGTAGCACTGTCACACTGAGCCGCTACAGCAATCTCAAGGGGTCAAAAGGCAAACTCAAAATTCCCATCCGGTTTAAAATACAGCCACCAATATTGCAGACGTTGCTGAAAAAAGGTACCGTTGGGTACCTGTATCGCATTCCAGGTATCAACTATGGTCTATGGTCAGATCTTGATCTTTAAGTTTTGCAACGAAAAGCTGAAAAAGCAGTCGTCTTCATTGATCTACCCATCATCCAGCTCAAGATGAGACATGAAGAGCACAGAGATGGTGGGTAAAGACAACAGTAACCAGTGGCAGCCGATAGCTTTCATACCTCGATACCGATACCGATCGCCGATCACAGAATGGATTTTTGTTTGGCATGTTCTCAAATGGCGGATGAGGTTAGTTGTATTAAATTGTCGTTGTTGGTTACCACCTCTTGGAATTTCGGCGTTGCATGTCTTGCAAACAGACAAAACAGATAATCAACCATCTACAGAACTTTTCAGTATGCTATTTTTCTACTTCTTCTTCTCCTCATCATTATCATTAATTATTATTATTATTATTATTATTATTAATAATAATAATATTGTTTAAAGTGAGCCTCCTATCATTTAACCGAAAAATACATCATACAAACAGCAACTTTTGCAGCCTTGTCAGTCTGATGGCGAGTTATCACTTTCTGTCATCACTAACATACTGTTAATAATCAAAGAAGCTCTGAGGCTTTGTTCCATATGTTATAATACAAGATTTCAGCATTGAGCTACAATCAGGCAACATTCATGATGTTGTACAGTCAAACTAACCAAACACTTCTTATTGATCATCATTATAAAGTTTCAGGTCCTGTAACCGTGGTAACTCACGGTGCCAGAGGGGAGGGAGAGACGCTGAATGAAGCCGTTTACACAGACACACTGCAGACAAAGTCCAGACTATAGTTGTTATTTCACACATGTAGCACACAACAGGAGACTCTCCGTGTCAGACGAGTTCTCACGTGCTGACTGAACTCAACTGATAACGTAGCAGCGCGACGAGTCCCTGCTAGCTAAGCAGCTAAACTTTAGCGCCGCTCCGTGTTGAGATCCCGCCCCGTGTGGGTCACTACACTGTCATTGGTCAGGCGCGCACACGCTGTTAATGATACCATTGGCTGTAGAGTGTCACAATCTGTCAATAAACATCAGCCAACTGTTCTTCGCCTCTGTTAAGTTTGAATGACGGAAATCCGTCGTAGCGACGGAGAACTTTAATCCATGTATTTATATGCGATCGGCTTTTCTGATCTGCACTTTGAGAGCCCACCGATCAACCTGTTTAGGGTCCATATCGGCCGATGACGATCGGTGGCCGATCGATCGGAGCATCCCTACAGCTGAGGCATATGACTTCCGTGTCCTGCATGATCTAACACTAAGCTTCATTAATTCAAGAGTAACTGACAGCTAGCTAGCCACACCCAGTTGATGTAAATGGTAACCAAAGGTGCAAGCTGAGCATTTTTAAACAAATTATGCTTTTAAAAAGAGATGGGTACCAAATTGGCCATTTCAGAAAGTTGTGGGGATATGTCCCCAGTTCAAATGACACCTAGGAATAGGAGCCCTGGCACCAACTTGGGCTAAACATTGAGAGGGGGCATAAAACCCAATGCCAGAGATGGCATCTATCAATAGGGTGCTAGTGGGTCAGAGGTAGCCGGGAGCCCCAGCGTCAGAGTTACGCGCTGCTGCCAGACATTCTCTTTCCTTTACAGGCCATCTGTGTGAACAGGAGTCACTGAAAAATATTTTCATGCTAAAAAAAATAATAATTTTTTTTTGGAAAATACACAAACTTGCATTTCGCTCCATCTGAATCTCAGGCTCAGCATTCTTCCTGAAGCTCCCTACTCACTCATACGGCAGCTCACCATGCCAGCTTGTTTAAAGCTGCATTCTGCTGACTGACAAAATAAGCAAGTCTTCTTCACTTCCCCTTCACAGACAGATACTAAAAGACTTTGTATGCAACAGTCAGTGTTGTGTGGAGTTTTTGTATAGTTATTTATTGTGAGAAACTGTGAGGTTCTGAGTGTTCCTGTAATCATCCAGAGAGCTTACTGTCAATCCAACATGTCCTCTGAGAAGTGTTAGTATGCTGTGTGCTGAGAAGGCAAAATCTTTCAACCGACTGCTCCTTAGAGAGATTAGCATTTTCTCTGTGTCCTATTCCTGCTGGCTGTATAGACAGTCAGATCAGCAACCTCAACATACAGAAATGCTCCTGCTGGAGCCAGGTTCTCTTTTTCCATCATGCCAATACATTTTTTACAACATTAGAAACACCTGCTTTTCATGCAGGAGCAAAATTATAGCAAGCCTAAAGATAATTCAATTCAATTCAATTCAGCTTTATTTATAAAGCACATTTCATGCACAAGGCAGACTCAATGTGCTTCACAACAGGTGTACATAGTTCTATAAAAAACAATTAGAAATCCAATAGAAAACAAGAAGAGTGCTAGTGCAAGTAAACAATCATATATGTCATTTTCAGCACACACTAGACTCACACACTCACACAATCACATATGGACACATGCACACACACACACATACACACACAGTTCAACAGAATGCTGTTGAGAAAAGACATGTTTTTAATCTGTTTTTAAAGATGGCAACTGATATGGCATGTCTAACTGTGTAAGGAAAGGTGTTCCATTTTCATGGGGCATATACACTAAAGGCTGCCTCCCCTTCTTTGGATCTGGTGCGAGGAATGAGTAAGTTGCCACTGCTTGTTGACCGAAGTGTTCTTGTTGGGGTGTAGGTGATGAGCATGTCTGTGATGTACTGAGGTGCAAGGCCATGTAGTGCTTTGTAAACTAGGAGTAGTATTTTGAAATCAATTCTTGTACTAACAGGTAACCAGTGCAAAGATTTAAGAACAGGTGTGATGTGTTGATATTTCTTGGTACCAGTGAGAATACGTGCAGCTGCATTTTGAATTAGTTGTAACCTCTGAATACTTGATTTTGGGAGTCCAGTGAATAAACCATTACAGTAATCTAGTCTACTTGTTATAAATGCGTGGATTAATTTTTCTGAGTCTGATTTTGACAGGAAGCCCCTCAATTTGGAAATATTTTTGAGATGATAGAAAGATGATCTTGTAATGTGGTTGATATGACTTCTGAAATTTAGATTGCTGTCGATGATTACACCCAGATTCCTTGCTTCAGTTTTGCTGTCAAGAGAGAGAGTTGAGATGTGCTGCTATTTTCTGTCTCTGAGCCTGTGCACCAAAGATGAGTATTTCTGTTTTGTCTTTGTTTAGTTGTAAAAAAATTTCTGACATCCATTGATTAATGTCTTTGATACACTGAGTGAGGGATATTATGGGTGATAGGTCATCTGGGTGTAGTGAAATGTAAAGTTGCGAATCGTCTGCATAATTGTGGTAACTAAGATTATGTTTGCGTATGACATGTGAGAGTGGAAGCATGTAGAGATTGAACAGCAGTGGTCCAAGAATTGACCCTTGGGGTACCCCACATGTAATGTTCATAGTGTTGGAGTTGAATTCACCAATGGAGACGTAAAACTGCCTATCATGAAGGTAGGTTCTGAACCAATTTAGAGCTGGACCAGACAAGCCAACCCACCTGTCAAGCCTTTCCAGTAAGATTTTGTGGTCAACGGTATCAAACGCAGAACTAAGATCAAGTAGAACAAGAATGGAGATTTTTTTGGAGTCTGCGTTTATATGTAGATCATTTAAAACTTTGATGATTGCCGTTTCTGTGCTATGGTGGGGCCGAAAACCAGACTGATAAGTATCTAAAAGGCTATTTGATGCAAGATAATTCTTGAGCTGAATGTAGACCGTTTTTTCAAGTATTTTGCTGAGGAATGGTAAGTTGGAGATAGGCCTATAATTTGCAATGACACTTTGATCCAGATTGGTTTTTTTTCAGAAGTGGTTTGATGACAGCTGTTTTTAGTGATGTGGGTAATATACCTGACTGTAGAGACCGGTTAATGATATGTAGAACCTCTGATGCTAAGCAGTTAAAGACATTTTTGAAAAAAGCAGTTGGGAGAGGATCCAGGCAGCAGGTGGAGGACCTGAGCTGACGAACAATATTGTCAAGCTCTGTCAGATTTAAACATTTAAAGTGAGACATGACACAGGTGGAATTCCTGGAGAGAGGAAGGGCAAGTTCAGTTATCGATTTTAGAGCAGTGATGTTTTGTCTAATAGTAATGATTTTGTTATTAAAGAAAGAAGCAAATTGATCACATTTTTCTGAGGACAACATTTCTGAAGGAATGGTGGATGGTGGGTTAACGAGTCTGTCAACAGTGGAGAAAAGCACTTTGCTATTATTAATATTTTCATTGATGATTTTAGAAAAGAATGATTGTCTAGCTTGTTTAATTGCTTTGTTATATTCATTCAGTTTATCCTTATAGATGTCATTGTGAACCTGAAGTCTTGTTTTTCTCCACTGTCGCTCTGCCTGACGACACTTTCTCTTTAAGTATCTGATGTCCACTTCATTTCTCCAGGGAGCCTTCTGTTTTTTTACATATTTAGTTTTGAGTGGTGCAATTTTGTCAAATACACTCTGTATCTTTGAGTTGAAGTTGTCCACAAGGTCCCCAGTTGAAGATGTCATGGACAGTGACATCTCATTTACAATTTTTTGAAAGCTTTCTATAGTATTGTCATTAATTATGCGTCTTTTGAGTAATCGGGAACTGTTATGTTGTACAGGTAAAAGCAGAAACATCAAAATAAAAGCAACAGTGATCAGAAAAGGCTAC